>NC_083420.1:71760136-72061095 GCF_020745735.1 Hemiscyllium ocellatum
AACCGTGGAGCCCTCAAAGTTCTGTAAGATACCCCTTCCAGTAGGAAAATTGAAAGGAGGGGCACCCAGGATGGAGGACAGGCTGGAGAACAGGAAAAGGTCGCCAGCATGGAAGCACAAAAGTAATAAAAGCTGCACCTGAAAACATAGTGTCAATGGAGGAGGAGGAATTTAAGGAGGAGGGGTATGGGTACCGGTGAGAAAGGAAGACATGTCAGAACCGCAAAGCCCCACAGTAAAATGGAAAGAGGCAGCTACCTGATGGCCACACGGGCAGCTCTGCTGACCATTCTGATCTGTAGGAGGGTGATCAGAAACAAAAAAATGAGACAGACTACCACGGGGAACGAAGGAGAGGAGCATCACCCTAACCCGGAAACACCGGACTCCATGAGGGGCCCAGTCAAGCCCACCTTCCAGCCATCAGGCTTCACGGCCTACACACCACACCTACAGTTTCAGGTAACTGGGTGCAGCGACGATCTTACAGCCCCTCTGTCAGTCTCAGAATTGGACACTGCCGGCTTCCATCTCTCCCTGACATCACCAAAACAGGGAAATCCTCCTTCAGGGTGGAACATAGGGGCTACCTCAATGCAGAGAGTATCCAACAGTTCAGCCACACCACGGGAATGCAAGGAAACCCCAGGGATAAGACCATTGGTGAGTGGGCATTGGGTCATTCTATAAAATGTTAAACTGGGTGATTAACTCGTCAGTATAAATGTGCACAGTGTTAAATCTACTGAAACATGTGTTTCACCATTGGCTTACCTGACCAATGTCAAACCAGACCTGCTGTTTCTGCAGGAGTGTGGGATATCACATATCAGCGGCTCCAGGAGGTGGTTGCTTTTATAGACCTATGGGTGTTGGATTTGGTCGGGGGAAATGAAACTTCGGGGTAATCTGTTGTGAGGATGCAAATTCACCATATCCAATGTTAAGGAGTTGGTGAGCGTGCACCTCATTGTAGAAGGCTTACACTCCCCTGAGACTAATGAACGTGTAGCCCCGGGGGTAATGAGGGAGCAACTGGCCTTCCTGCAGCAGCTCTCTCTGCTCCTGTCAAACTCCAGGCCGAGCATTCAGCTTGCAGACCCCAACTCGATCATCAATGTAGATGGACAATCCAGAGGGGCTGACAGTGAACTGCACTTCACAAAAGATTTCTGATTGAAGTAGATAAAGTCAGCAAGCTGCAGAACATCTTCAGTACCCACTATAGTCAGAGCGCAGCGTTAATACAACTGGTAACGGGCAGACGGTTCTATTTATTCAAGGATAGATTCCCTGCTGTGCTGCACACATTCTCAGTCAGATCCACCGACGTCAAGCTGGTGTTCCTTTCTGCCCACCGCCTCCTACTGTTGACTGACACATACAGGACGACCACGGGCTGGCAAAGTAGAAGCTGAACGTGAAACGTCTGACCGCAGAAAACATTGAGGAGCTGAAAAGGGATTCCACAGGTTGGAGAACAGTGAAGGCCTTCCTTTGAGTCTCCAGCGGATGTTGAAAAACAGGCAAAGGTAACATCAGGAGGCTCTTAATCCTCAAAGGTGTTCAGAAGGCGGGGAAGAGAGCCGGGTAAAACTGTCCAAACACCCGAAAACCATGCAGAGCCTAATGCTGCTGCTTATGATGGTGGTCGATTTCACAGAGGATCTCCAGGAAGTGAAGGGCCAGCAAACCTCAATCTTTGTCTCAGAGTCCTCCAAGATAATCTTGCGTTCCAGTGTTTGTTCTGTACAGCAGGATAGAATCATAGTGTCAAAGAGATGTACAGCACAGAAACGGACCCTTCAGCCCAACTCGTCGTTGCCAACCAGATATCCGAAATAAATCTAGTCCCATTTGCCAGCAAATGACCCATTCACTTCTTATCCATATACCCTTTGTTACGGACTTGTCCAGAGCCACTCAGACTTTCAAGAAGTCCGGACCATTACATTGCTAATTGGTGTTAGCAAGTGTGCTATCGATATTGCAGGAGTATGCAGCTTGTCAAACCACATACTTTTAATCAAAACAGAATTTATTTACAGGATTACCGAATGAAACACAAACAAAACTGAACTGCTGAATGTATTTACATCTCCAAAAACTAAACAGACTATCCCAACTTAATGACGCTGTTCCACAAACTTTTAACAAATGCCACAAAAACCCCTTGGGAAAAAAAGAGAAATCCCTCCCACAATCTGAGACGAGAATTGTCAGAGAGAGGGAAGTTCAGCATGGAGAAGCTTCTCTGGGTAATGAGCATCACAACTGACTGTCACCTGAAACGAAAGCAAACCCAAACTAGAGATAGGCTGAGCTGGGAGAACTGGCCGCTCCCTTTTCGTTTTACAAGGGTTTTTTTTTCTAAACTTAAAAGCTTCGTTTAGTAGATCAGTCACAGAAATTTTGGTCTTAATGAGCTGCTGAAACAAAAACTAAGGACAACATAACCTTGTTAAAAGAGCAACATCATTGTACCGACCACCACCTTTTCCTCTGGCAGCTTATTCCATACACGCACCACTCTCTGTTTAAAAACGTTGCCCTTCGAGGTTTTCGAATAATTTCGAGTTTCATAACATCCATCCTAGACCAGTGAGAGTGGAATTGCATGAGTATTCCAATATCGGACTAATCAATACCAGGTACAGCCACCACATGACCTCAACGTTTTCTGCACAGTCATCAAAAGACATGTTCATATTTCTCCTTCCAGATGGTGCACAAGGAGAGCTCTGTGCTCAGCAGCCTGAAAGAAAAAGATCTTTCAGTAACGTCATCTCAGGCTGAAATCCTGACGATCAGCCAATCCTTCAATACCAATCGGTATGACATGAAGTCCACTGAGAGCACGGCCACCCAATGGCTCCTGCCCTCTTTCACGGAGACTTTAGATGTCCACACGTGGGATAAGCTAGACCAACGCTATCTCTGGATGAGCTGACAAAGGCCTCGAATCTTTCGAAAAGAATGAAACACCCAGGAGTGACAGGTTATAGGTGGAGATATATTGGACTCTGTGGAATTTGATTGGACAAGACCTGCGAGAGGCATATGACAGTTTGGGCCTTTTGCTGAGATACTTGTATCATCGACAGTCACAGGTGAGGTGCCAGAAGACTGGAGGGTGAGTAACGTGTTTAAGAAAGGTGGTAATGATAAGCCAGGGAACTATAGGCTGGTGTGCCTGACATCGGTGGTGGGCAGGTTGTTGGAGGGGTACCCGACAGACAACACTTACCTACATTTGTAAAGGCAACGAGTGGTTATGGATAGTCGCTATGGCTTTGTACGTGGAAGTTTGTGTCTCACTGACCTGAAAAATTGTTGAAGAGGATTGATGAAAACAGAAGGGACCATGTGATCGATATGGACTTTAGTAATGTGTTTCACAAGGTTCCCAAGGGACACTGGTTATCAAGGTTAGATCGTTTGGAATACAGGGAGAAGTAGGAATTCCTGATGAAGGGCTTTTGTCTGGAAACGTCGATTTTCTTGCTCCTGGGATGCTCCCTGAACTGCTGTGATTTTCCAGCACCACTCTACTCCAGAATTTGGTTTCCAGCATCTGCAGTCATTGTTTTTACCTATACAGAGAGAACTAGCTATTTTGATGCAGAATTCTCTCAAAGTAGAAGAGAGAAGGTCTTGGTAGAGGATTGCTCTTCAGACTGGAGGCCTGAGACCAGTAGTGCCCAAGAAGGACTGTATCTGAGTACATTGAATTATGACGTTTATAGACTGATTTGGATGAGAGCACATTAGGTATATTTCGTACGTTTACAGATGTAACAAAATTGGAAGTATAGTGGACAGCGAAGAAGCTTACCTCAGATTCCAATGGGATCTTGATCAGATTTGCCAATGAGCTGAACGTGGCAGATGGAGTTTAATTTAGATAAATGTGCGGTGCTGCATTTTGAGAAAGCAAATCTGAGCAGAACTTATACACTTGGTCAGGTCCACGGGAAAGTTGCTGAACAAAGTGACCCTGGAGTGTGTTTCATCGCTCTTTGAAAGTGGAGTAGGAAGTAGATAGTATAGTGAAGAAGGTGTTTGGTATGGTTTCATTTATTGGTCAGAGTACTGAGTTCAGGAGTTGGGAGGTCATGTTGTGGGTGCACAGGACATTGGTTAGGACACTTTTGGAATTTTGTGTGCAATTCTGATATCCTTCCCATCGGAAGGATGCTTTGAAACAGAAAAGATTTGAAAAGATGTCGACAGGGTTGGAGGATTTGAGCTATAGGGAGACATTGAATAGTTAGGAGCTGTTTGCCCTGGAGCGTCGGAAGCTGAGGGGTGACCTTATTGAGATTCATAAAATCATGAGCGGAATGGATAGGATAAATAGACAAAGTCTCTTTCCTGGGTGGGGGAGTCCAGAACTAGACTGCACAGGTTTAAGGCGAGAGGGGAGACATTTGAAAAGCATCTGAGTGGTAACCTTTTAGATTAGATTAGATTACTTACATTGTTCAAGATGTTGCTATTTGTTTCTCCGAGTTCTTGAGCTTCCATTTCCTTCTCCAATTTCAACTCTGAAGCAAAATACTCACTTAGTAACTCCCCCATCTCTGCAATTCCTCACACAGACTGATCTTACAGAGGCCCTATTACCGTCCGAGTCACTTTTCTGATCTGAATGCATTTGCAATATCCCTTTGGATTATCCTCAACCCTATTTTCCAAAGCTATCTCATGTACCCTTTTTTCCTCCTGTTTTCCTTTTAACGATACGTGTACTGCCTTTATACTCTTCCAGGGATGCACTCGATCTCTGCTGTCTATTCCTGATATATGCTGTCTTCTTTTTCATGACTAAAACCTCAATTTCCCTAGTCATCCCCACTTATATAGGATGAGCTGTCAGTTTATTGTACAACAGCTCCCTGGTTCTGACATTGGATTTAAGTAGTGAGATGTGGTGCGGTGAAAAATGCAGGAGGCAGATGCTTCAGAAGCAAAGTAATCTCTGATTTTTTTAAAAAATAAGCAACAGTCCAACATATGTATATATAATCCCCGAGAATCTGAATATTTAGAAAAAAAATGAATGTGATACATGAAAGGAAATTAGACTTAGAAAATAGAACATTATAATGCAGTACAGGCCCTCTGGCCCTCGATTTTGTTCCAGCCTGTGGAACCAACCTGAAATCTATCTAACCTGCACTATTCCATTCTAGTCCATATGCTTATCCAGTGACAATTTAAATGCCCTTAGAGTGGGCGATTCTACCACGGTTGCAGGTAGGGCATTCCACGCCCCTATTATTGTCTGGGTAAAGAAACTACCTCTCACATCTGTCCTGTATGTTCCACGTCTCAATTTAAAGTTATGTCACTACGTGATAGCCATCACTATCTGAGGAAAAAGGCGCTCACCATCCACCCTATCGAATCCTCTGATTATCTTATATGTCTCAATTAATTCACCTTTTAACCTCCTTCTCTCTAACGAAAACAGCCTCAAGTCCATCAACCATCAAGGGCGGCACGGTGGCACAGTGGTTAGCATTGCTGCCTCACAGCGCCAGGGACCTGGGTTCAATTCCCGCCTCAGGCGACTGACTGTGTGGAGTTTGCACGTTCTCCCCGTGTCTGCGTGGGTTTCCTCCGGGTGCTCCGGTTTCCTCCCACAGTCCAAAGATGTGCGGGTCAGGTGAATTGGCCATGCTAAATTGCCCGTAGTGTTAGGTAAGGGGTATATGTAGGGGTATGGGTGGGTTGCGCTTCGGCGGGTCGGTGTGGACTTATTGGGCCGAAGGGCCTGTTTCCACACTGTAAGTAATCTAATCTTTCCTAGTAAACCTTCCTTCCATACCAGGAAACATACCTGTAAATCTCCTCTGAACCCTTTCCAAACGTTCCACATCGTTCCTATAGTGCGGTAACCAGAACAGTACAGAATGCACCAAATGCTACCGCACCAGAATTTTGTACAGCTGCAGCATTACGGCATGGCTCCAAAAACTCAAACCCTCTACCACTAAAAGGCAACACGCTGTGTGCCTTCTTAACAGTCCTATCAAACACCAAGGTCTCTCTGCTCATTTACACTAACACGAATCTTACCATTAGCCCAGTACTCTGCATTCCTGTTCCTCCACCTAAAGTGAATCACCTCACACTTTTCTGCATCAAACTCCATTTGCCAGCTCTTAGCCCAGCTCTGCAGCTCATCTATGCCCTTCTGCACTATCCACAAGTCCACTGATCTTAGTGTTGTCCTCAAATTTACTAACGCATCCTTCTCTGCCCTCATCCAGGTTATTTATAAAATGGCAAAAGTGATCCTTTCCGTACACCACTAGTAACTGAAATCCAGGATAAATATTTCCCATCAACCACCACCATCTGCCTTCTTTCAGCAAGCCAATTTCTGACTCAAATCGCTGAATTACCCTCAATCTCATGCTTGCGTATTTTGTGCAATAGTCTCCTGTGGAGAAACTTATCAAACGCCTGACTGAAATCTATATATGCCACATCAACTGCTTTATCCTCACCCACCTGCTTGGTCACCTTCTCAAAGAACTCAATAAGGTTAATTAGGCACGCCCTACCCTTCACAAAACCGTGTTTACTATCCTTAATCAACTGGTCTGACAGCTGCTAACTTCACAGTTAACTCTTACAACCCTGCTATGTGCATTGCGGTTTGAATTACACAGAACTATTAGCCCGGGGCCCTCTCGTGTTTCCCTTCCCTGGAGAGACCCCTATCCATAAGCGCTGAAGCTCACCCTTCTCCCCTCTGAGCTGGGATAGAGGGTCTCAATGACGTTTTTCTCATCCCCAGAGGAGGTTCTGTTGTCTTGGACAGTGGTAGAGTCACTGGCACTGCCCCAGTCGGTCTCTCGGCTCGCCAGTCACTGCTTGTCAGTATGTTTTCCAGAGTCTGTACCTGGCTTTGGCTGATTGTCTTGGATGCTGTCCGAACCTCTTATTGAACAAACCCCAGAGGTCTGGGTTTCCGCATTAGACTGGCTGGAGATTTCCCTTAGGTCCCGGCAAATCTGGATTGGATCACTGAGCTGTTACATAGAACATAGAACATTATAGCGCAGCACAGGCCCTTCGGTCCTCGATGTTGCGCCGACCTGCGGTACCAATCTGAAGACCAGCTAACCGAAACTATTCCATTTTCATCCATATGTTTATCTAATGACCATCTAAATGCCCTTCGAGTTGGTGGGTCTACTACTTTTGCAGGCAGGGCGTTCCACGCCCCGACTGGTCTAAGAGTAAAGAAGTGTTGTTCCGCTCTCAGGACTGAATGAGCATTCTGAATATGAGATGAGATGTGAATGGCTGTCCAATTAGTGGGACTGAATTTCCCATAGTTTTGAATATCCATTATTTCTCTTTGATGGGTCTAGGTTAAAATGTTGCTGACAGTGTGATGGCCTTACCATTCAAAGATGATCAGGTTTGCATGTCGTATAAAGTCGTGGAATGTTCAATATCTCTGAGTCTGTGCAAATGATTAAAACTTGAATGGTTTCACAATTTTCTATGTTCCAAAATATTTCAGTTGGTGGTGGAGGGAATGTGGAAGCATTCCGCAAGGAACATTCCCTCCATGACTCTCTGGTTAGGTCCATACCACTCTCTTCATCACACGAATCCACCCTCCACTCTTGACAACTTGCCTTGCTGTTGTACCAAGTGTAAAAGCTGCACCAAAAACCACACCCTCAGCTTCATGGGAGATCGAAAAGGATCTTCTCACATGCGGCAGAGATTTTCCTACACAACCAAATACACCATAGACAGTGCAAAAGTTAGTACTGCAGATGCTGGAAATTAGAGTCAAGATTGGAATGGTGCTGCAAAAGTACAGAATGTCAGGCAGCATCAGAGGAGCAGGAAAATCAACATTTCGGGCAAAAGCTCTTCGTCAGGAATCCGGAAATCCTACTGAAGGACTTTTGCCCAAAATGTCAATTTTCCTGCTAATTGGAAGCTGCCTGACCTGCTGTGCTTTTCCAGCACCACTGCAATCCTAACCCCACCCCCCACCCCCATCTACTGTGTCCATTGCTCTCAATGTCTTTCTTTTGCATCAGCGAGACAAGACACCAAATCGCGGAATGTTTCAGTGAACATCTCTGGGTCATATACACCAACCAACCCCAACACTCCGTGACTGAACACTTCAACTCCCCTCTCTTTCCACCAAGGACCTCATGCTCTAGATCTCCTCAAGCCCCCAAATCCGAGCCACCTGACTCCTGGAGCAATGACACCTCGCATCAATATTGACTTCACTAATTTCCAAATCTCTCCTCTCACTACCCCCTTCCAAATACAATACTGCAACAGCTCTGGCCTCATGACCTGTCCATTGACCTTTTCCTCTATCCGCTCCACCCTCCCCTCCAACATATCACCATCATCCTCCCCTACCTGCGCCTAACTATGGACTTTCTAGTTACCTCCCGGCCAGCTCCACGCCCTCTTAGTTATCTTCCAGCTCTCTTCCCCCTTCACATTTCTGATGATGTATTTATGCCCGAACAGTCAAGTCTCCTCCTCCTCGGATGCTGCATGACCTGTTCAGATTTTCGAGCGCCACACTCTCGAATCTGATCTCCATCGTCTGCAGTCGTCATTTTCTCCTTCATTTGTTTTGCTGAGGCATTTGTGGGGTCTTCCTTTGGCTTTACAAGTTGAACACCTGTTCCAGACAGCTGCTCCTAGGTATGCATATTGCCTAATCTGTCTCAGCCAGAGCGCTCAGTGACTCTTAGATCAAATATGAATTCCACATACTCAGACCTCGGGTTTAGAACGTTTAAAAAGAACAGGAAGGGAGGACTAAGCGGAGGGGGTGCAGCATTGCTAATCAGAGAGTGCATCACCGCTACAGACACGAAGCTTTGTCAACTGAGTCAGTATGGGTGGAAGTGAGGAGGAGCAAGGGAACAGCCACCGCATTGGACGTTTTCGACAGACCACCTAATAGCAGTAGAGAGATTTAAGATCACATAGGCGGGCAGTTTCTGGAAAATTTCAAATTTCCCAATATCGACATAAACCTCCGAAGTGCAGATGGTTTGGATGGTGCCATTTTTGCAAGGTAAGTTCAGGAGGGATTCGTTGCTCAGTATGTAGACAGACTGACGGGGGAGGGCGGGGGAGGGTGAGACCATTTGGGGTTTTGTGCTTGGCAACGAGTCAGGACATGTGTCAGATCTCGCGGTGGAGAGCACTTTGGTGAAAGTGAACACAACTGCCTAACATTTAGCATTGGAGTGGGAAAGGAGCATTTACCGAGGGAAGATATTTAATTGTGGAATAGGAAATTATGATGCCATCAGACAGGAGTTGGAAAGTACAGACTGGGAGCAATTGTTCCACAGAAAGGGCACAGCGGACAGCTGGAGACTATTTAAGGAGTAGTTGTTTCGTATGACGCACGAATTTGATTCTCTCAGGTAGGTAAGAAGGGGTAAGATTAAGGAGCTTTGAATGACGAGAACAGCGGAATTTCTCGGCAAAAGGAAGAAGGCAGCTTACGTAAGGTGTAGGAATCAAGAATCTAGCATAGCTTCAGAGGATTACAGGCTTGGCAGAAAGGATCTCAGAAATGGACTGAGGCAAGCCATGGTGGGGCACGAAAAGGCTTGGCAAGAAGAATTAAGGAGAACCCAAAGGTATTTTGCTCGTAAGTGAGGAATGTGAGAATGATCAGGGAAAAGGTAGGGCCGATCAGGGATAGCGGAGGGTACTTGTGATGGAGTCCGAGCAGATAGGGGAAGCCCTAAATGAGTTTTTTGCTTAGGTTTTCAACAAGGAAAGGGAACCTGTTGTAAGTGAAAACTTAGAGATGCTGGAATACAGTCTGAACACGATCAAGATTGATGAAGTTGATGTGCTGGAAATTTTGGAAAATATTAAGATTGATAAGCACCCAGGGCCAGACCAGATTTATCCTAGGCGGCTCCGGAAAATGAGAAAGGAGGTTGATAAGGCACTGGCAAGGATATTTCCCTCCTCCCTCTCCACATGAGTCATGTTGGAGGATTGGAATGGGGAGAATGTTGTTCCTCTTTTCAAGAAGGGTAATAAGGAAACCCTGGCAATTAAAGACCATTTAGTCTTCCGTCTGTGGTCAGCAAAGTTTTGGAAAGAAATCTGAGGAATACGATTTATGATTATTAGCCAAAGCATAGTGTAATTAAAGGCAGTCAGCATGCCTTTGTGAGGGGCAAGTCATGCCTGACAAATCTATTGAGTTCTTTGAGTAGGTGTCAAGGCAGGTCGATGACAAATGAGCAGTGGATGTGGTGTATACAGACTTTAGCAAGGCATTTGATAAGGTTACCCATGGTCGCCTCATTCATAAAGTCAAGAGGTATGGGATATAGGGAGATTTGGCTATCTGTATTTAAAATTGGCTGGCTGACAGAAGGCAGAGAGTGGTTGTAGATGGAAAGTATTCTACCTGGAGGACAGTGTTGAGTGGGGTCCCGCAGGGCTCAGTTCTTAGGCCTCTGCTCTTTGTAGTTTTTATAAATGACTTGGATGAGGATGTTGAGGGGTGAGTTAGTAAATTTGCAGATAACACAAAGTTTGGAGGTGTTGTCGATAGTATAGAGGTCTACTGCAGGCTGCAGTGCGACATCGACAGAATGCAGAACTGGGCTGATGAATGGCAGATGGAGTTCAACCTGGAGTTCAAACGCGAAATAATGCATTTTGGAAAGTCCAACTTGAATGCTGAATATAACATTAAAGACAGGATTCTTAGCAGTCTGGAGCAACAGAGGGATCTGTGTGTGCAAGTACATTGATCCCTCAAAGTTGCCACCCAAGTGGATAGGACTATTATAAAGCATATGGTGTTTTGTCTTTCATTAACAGGGGAATCGAGTTCAAGAGTTGCAAGGTTTTGTTGCAGCTCTACAAGTCACTGGTGAGACCACACTAACAATATTGTTTCCAGTTCTGGTCGCCCTACCATAAGAAGGGTGCAAAGAAGGTTTACCAGGACACTGCCTGACCTGGAGGGCTTGCCTTATGAAGAAAGGTTGAATGAGCTCGGACTTTTCTCTCTGGAGAGAAGGAGGAAGAGAGGAGACCTGATCGAGGTGTACAAAATAATGAGTGGAATAAATAGAGTCAATAGCCAGAGATTTCTCCCCATGGCACAATTGACTGGTATGAGGAGACATAGTTTGAAGATATTAGGGGGACCGTGTAAAGGAAACGTCAGAGATAGGTTCTTTAACCAGAGAATTGTGAATGCATAGAATGCGTTGCCAGCTGTGGTGTTGGAAGCAGAGTCACTGTTGACATTTAAGCGACTGCTAGACATGCACATGGATAACAATGAGTCGAGAGGTGCATAGGTTAAGTTACTGTATATTACACTAGGATTAAACCTCGGCACAAATCTTGGGCCAAAGGGCCCGTTCCGTGCTGTACTTTGCTATGTTCTATGATCTATCTCACAATTTCCGACTGTTTTAGGCCTGAGTATCTGATGGGATATACAACATAGAATAATACAGCACAGAATAGGCTCCATGGCCCTTTATGTTGCGCCCACCCGTGAACTATTCTCAACTTGTCCTCCTACACTTTTCCATCATCATCCATGTGCTTATCTAAGGATTGTTTAAATCTCTCTAATGTAGCTGTGTTAACTACATTTGCAGGTAGGGCATTCCACGCCCTTACCACTCTCTGAGTAAAGAATCTGCCTCTGACATCTGACTTAAATCTCAACTACACCTCAATTTGTAGTTATGCCCCCGTCGTACAAGCTAACGTCATCACCCGAGGAAAAGACTTTCAAAGTCTGCCCTATCTAATCCTCTGGTCATCTTGTATGTCTCTGTCAACTCCCCTCTTCGTCTTTGTTTTTCCAATGAGAACCGACCCAAATCTCTCAGACGTTCCTCATAAGACCAGGCAACATCCTGGAAAATTTCCTCTGCACCTTTTCAATGCTTCCGCATCCTTCTCGAAATATGGCGACCAGAACTGTACACGATATTCCAAGTCTGGCTGCACTAACATTTTGTATAATAGTTGCATTATACTGCGGCTGCAGAACTCAAACCATCTACCACTGAAACCGAACACACCATATGCCTTCTTTGTAGCACTATCAACCTGGGTGGTAACTTTCAGGGATCTGTTTACATGGACTGTAAGATCCCTCTGCACATCCACACTACTAAGAGTCTTTCCATTGACCCAGTACGCTGTCTTCCTGTTATTCTTTCAAAAATGCATTACCTGACATATAACTGCATTGAACTCCATTTGCCACCTCTCAGCTCTATTTTGCAGTTTATCCAAGTCCCCTGCAAGTTGTAACATTCTTCCAAACTGCCCACTACTCCACCGACTTTCATGTCATCTGCAAATTTACTAATCCATCCACCTATGCCTGCGTCTAAGTTTATAAAAGTGGCAAACAGCACTGGTCCCATAACAGATCCTTGTGACACACCACTAGCAACCGGACTCCATGCTGAATATTATCCATGAACCACCACTCACTGCCTTCTTTCAGGAAGCCAGTTTCTAATCCGAACTGTTGAATCACCCTCAATTCCATGCCTCTGCATTTTCTCCAACTGCCTACCATATCGAACTTTATCAAACATTTTATTGAAGTCGATGTATACTACGTCAACTGCCTTACCATCACCCACATGCTTGGTCACCTACTCAAAGAAACTCAGTGAGTTTTGTGAGGCACGGCCTACCCTTGACGAAAACATGTTGACTATCTGAAATCAAATTCTTGCTTGCTAGATGATAATATATCTTATCTCTTATAAGCCCTTCCAAAACCTTTCCTGCAACAGGACTCGCAATATCTGCTCCTTAAACCAGCTCCACATTTCCATTGTCTGCAACCCCTGCATTTTGCTACCCCATTCTACGCATCCTAATTCTTGCCTAATCGCATTATAATTGCCCTTTCCCCATTGATAAATCTTGACCTGTGTGATGGACCTGGCCCTTTCCGTGGCTAAAATAAATGTAACTGAATGATGGTTGGTCTCTCCAATGTGCTAACCTACAACAACATGAAACACCTGGCCTTGTGCACCAGATCCAGTGTGCACACTCCCTCCCCCGTCGGCCCTTCGATATACTATATCAGTAAACCGTCCTGTACACATTGGACAAAAACTGATCCAACCAACGTACGAGAGTTCTAGCATTTACAGTCAATAGTGGCGACGTTAAAGTCCCTCACAATGACCATTCTGTTCCTTTCACTCCTACTCAGAGTAATTTTGCTAATCCTCTCTTCCACCTCACTGGAACTCTGCGGAGGCCTGTAAAAACTCTGAACAGTTTAACATTTCCTCTCCTGTTTCTAACCTCAGCCCACACTACCTCAACAGTCTGGTCCTCATCAAAAGTTCTTTCAGCCACCGTTATACTATTCTTGATTAACACTACCACACCTCCCCCACTTTTACAGCCTTGTGTCCTCTTAATGGACGATCCAAACCCTGGAACCTGCAACATGCATTCCTCACCCTACTCTATTCATGTCCCTGAAATGGCCACAACATTGAATTCCCAGGTATCTATCCATCCTTCAAGCCCACCTATCTTACTCTGGATACTCTGGTTTTGAAGCAGACACAATTCAAACCAGCTTGTTGACTGCCAGCACATTCCTTTGACCAGAAATCCTGTCCCTGTCCTTCCTACTCTCGTCCTCCTGTGCACTGAAACTACAGCTCAGGTTCCCATCGCCCTGCTGAGTTAGTTTAAATCTACCTGAATAGCACCAGCAAATTGTCCACCCAGGCTATGAGTCCCCTCTAGTTCAAATGAACACCGCCTTGTTTGCACAGGTCCCACCTTCACCAGAATGAGCCCCAATTTTCCAAGTGCATGAAACCATCCCTCCTGCACTATCCTTGGAGCCACGTTTTCAGCTGATATTGTTCCCTATTCCTTGCCTCGCTATCACGTGGCATGGGAAACAAACCAAAGATAATAACGCTGTTTGTTCCAGCTCTCAGCTTCCATCCTAGCTCCCTGAAATCCTGCCGTACATCCCTATCCCTCCTTCTACGCATGTCGTTGGTACCTAAATGAACAGGCCCTTCGGCCCTCCAAGCCTGCAGCAACATATTTTCTCATTCCATACTGAAACTGTCTTCAATTACAGGATCTGTATCTCTTTATTTTCCGTTCCCTTCCTGCAAGCTGCTATTGTGTGTGGTTCCACCACCTCCTCTGGCAACGTGAAAAAACAGCCCCACATATCTCCTTTCAATTAATCCCTCCCCCCATCACTCACACCTTGCGCCTGTGTACCCTGGTAATTGACACTTGCATCCTGGTACTTTCCATTCCACCGTTGCTGTTCACAATTTTATAAACTTCCATCAGGTCACCTCTCCACCTTATGTATTCCAGTGAAAACAAACCCGGTCTATCCAAACTTTCTTCATAGCTAAACCCTCCCAGTCAACGTTCAGGTCAACCTTTTCTGTACCTATTCTAAAGCATCCACATTCTTCTGGCCGTGTGGTGACCAGAACCATACACGATATTCTAAGTGTGGCCAAACAATATAAGAACTAATAGCGAGGAGTCGGCAGTATAGCCCTTTGAGTCTGATCCTCCATTTAATAAGATCATGGCTGATCTTTTAATGGATTCAGCTCCTCTTACCCGCGCTTTCACTGTATCCCTTTACTGGTCAAACACAAATCTATCTTAGCTTTAAAAACGTTTACTGAAGTAGCATGAACTACTTCACTGTGCATGGAGTAACATAGATTAACAACGCACTGGGTGATTTGAGAATTGTCACTGGAAAATCACAGCATGTCAGGCAGTATTCGAGGAGCAGGGGAATCAATGATTCTTGCATAAGCCCATCATCAGATCCGACTGCTCGACACCCACATTGTTAATGCAGTGTCAATGAGGATGGGAAACTGAAAGCTTCCAGATCAGATCTAGAGCCAGGTAGAACTGCCCACTCTCTCCTGTCTTGTTTGTTTTTTTTTGTACTGAGCTCTTATTACTGATGAAGGGCTTATGGCCGAAACGTCAGTTCTCCTGCTCCGTAAATGCTGGCTGACCTCCTGTGCTTTTCCAGTACCACACTCGCAACTCTGATCTCGAGTAACCACATTCCTCACTTTCTCCTGATCCTGTGGTTGAAGAGTTCATTCTCAACTCAGTCCTAAATCTACTCCATCTAATCTTGAGGCCATACTCTCTTCTCCCAGCTTCACCTGCCAGTGGAAACGTTATTTTTACTTCTATCTTCTTGATTCCCTTCATAATTTTGTATGATTGTATGAGATCGTCCCTCATTCTTCTGAATTCTGATGATTATAATCCCAGTCTACTCGGTCTATCCTGATAAGTCAACCCCCTCAACTCCAGAATCAACCTAGTGAACCTCCTCTGCACCACCTCCAGTGCCAGTACATCCTTTCTCAAGTAAGGAGATCAAAACTTCACATGGCACGAAAGCTCTCTAAAGCTGCAGCATTACATGTCTATCCTTATACTCAATGCCCCTTCCAATGAAGGCAAGCATGCCATAGGCTGTCTTTACTACCTGATCGTCCTAGCGAGCTTTGTGAAAATTGGTAACTCATGCTGAGGTTCTAGATGTTGGTTTTCTCGCTGAGCTGGAAGTTTCATTTCCAGATGTTTCATCACCCAACTAGGTATCATCTTCAGTGGGCCTCAGGCGAAGCATTGCTGATAAGCCATCCCTTTCTATTTATATGTTTGGTTTCTTTGGGTTGGTGATGTCATTTCCTATGGCGATGTCATTTCCAGTGGTGAATTTACTGCCTGTCATTTTTCTCAGTGTCTTGTAGATCGGGTGTAACTCGATGTGGTTGTAGATAGAATTCCGGTTAGAATGCCATGTTTCGAGGGATTCTCGTGCCTGTCTTCGTTTGGCTTGTCCGAGGATGGATGTGTTGCCCCAGTCGAAGTGATATCCTTCGTCATCCATATGTAAGGACAGCAGTGAGAGGGGGTCATGTCTTTTTGTGTCTAGTTGGTGTTCATGTATCCTGGTGACTAATTTTCTTCCTGTCTGCCAAATGTTGTGTTTGTTACACTCCATGCACGGTATTTTGTAAATGACATTAGTTTTCGTTATTGTCTGTACAGGGTCTTTCACGTTCATTGTCTGCTGTTTTAGTGTGCTGGTGGATTTGTGAGCTACCAAGCGGTCTGCGTAGTCTGGCAGTCATTTCCGAGGTGTCTCTGACATAAGGGAGAGTGGCTCAGGTTTCTGGACGTGTACGAAATCTTGGGAGGAGTTATTCATCAAAGTAAAGACTCTATCTTTCTCTCTCGTTGCCTTTCTCTCAATCTCTCTCTCTCTCTTGCTCTGTCTCTCTCGCATTGTCACTCTCTTTCATCTGTGAGTCCCACTATTTGTCATTACTCCTCCTGTCATTCACTATCTTGCCCTTGCTCTCTTCCTAACAGCATCTCTCACACACACTCACACACGGTGTCTCTCTCTCTCTCCCTGTTCCTCTTTCTTGCTCTTTCTACCACACTGCCTCGTGTCTCTGTCTCTCCTTGTGTGTCATTCTGTGTCTATTCTCTGTCTCTTAATTTCTATATCTCTCCCTGACTCTCTCAGCACCTTCCTTGCTCCTGCCCTTCTCTCTCACTGACTCTCTCTGCTCCTTCCTTGCTCTTGCCCCATGTGGGCGGCACAGTGGCACAGTGGTTAGCACTGCTGCCTCACAGCGCCGGAGACCCGGGTTCAATTCCCGACTCAGGCGACTGACTGTGTGGAGTTTGCACGTTCTCCCCGTGTCTGCGTGGGTTTCCTCCGGGTGCTCCGGTTTCATCCCACAGTCCAAAAATGTGTGGGTCAGGTGGATTGGCCATGCTAAATTGTCCGTAGTGTTAGGTAAGGGGTAAAATGTATGGGTGGGTTGCGCTTCGGCGGGTCAGTGTGGACTTGTTGGGCCGAAGGGCCTGTTTCCACACTGTAAGTAATCTAATCTAATCTAATCTCTCTCATTGACTCGCTCTGTTCCTTACATGCTCTTGCCGCTCCCTCTCTCACGCTCTCAGACTCTCTCTGTTCGCTCCTTGCTCTTGCTCCTCTCTCTCGTTGACTCTCTCTCTCCCCTCCCTCTCTCACTGAATCTGTTTCTTCATTCCTTGCTCGTGCCCCTCCCTCGCTGAATCTCTCTGTTCCTTACTTGCTGTTGCCCCCTTTCTTTCTTTCTCTCACTGTCTCTCACTCACTCTGTTTCTTTATTGTTCTTTCCGCTCTCTTTCACTAAATCTCTCTCCCTCTCTCTCACACACTGTATGTCTCTCTCACTTTCTCACTGAATCACCCTGTTCCTTCCTTGCTCTTGCCCCCACGCCCTCTCTCTCTGTCATGTTTCTCTCTCTCATTGACTCTCTCTGCGCCTTCTTTGCTCTTGACCCTCTCTCTCCCACTGAATCTCTCTCACTGACTCTCTCTGTTCCTTCCTTTCTCTTGCCCCCTCACTGAATCTCTTTGCTCATGATTCTTGCATAATTGCTCATTCCCTGCTCTTGCCCCATCTCACTCTCTCCCTCACTGACTCTCTCTGCTCCTTCGTTACTCTTCCCCTATCTCTTTCACTGACTCTCTCTCCCTCTCTGACTCTTTCTGTTCCTTCCTTGCTCTTGCCCCCACTGTCTCTCTTTCTCTTTCTCACTCGCTGTCTCTGCTTCTACTCAGTCTTTGACTCAATCTTTCTCTGTCTGTCCTTCACAGTATCTCCAGCTCTCTTTTTACTCTCTCTTACATCATCTCTCTCTCTCTCTCTCACACTTTCAATTTCTTTCAATTCCTTTTTCTTGGTCTTCCTATATCCACTGCAACTCTCTCTGTGTCTCTTACTACTTCTTTCTTTCTCTCTCTCTCTCTTTCCCTTGGTCTGTCTCAGACTCTCATTGTCTCACTCTCTCAAGCTCTTTCTACATCATTATCTCCCTCTCTCGCACAAACATGTGCTCTCTCTCTCTCTCTCTCCATCGCTCACTCCCTGACCTTCTTTCACTCTGTCCCTCTCTCACTCTTTCCCTCTCTATGTCTCTCATTGTCTTTTTTATGACTCTCTCTCTCTCTGTCTCTGTCACTGTCTGTCTCTCTGCCCTCTCACTGTCGATGCCCACCAGTTTTTATCGCTCCCACCATCTCCCTTTCTATCAAAAGCAGGTAGTTGAATTCAGAACATTACATCTATAAGTACCTTATCAGAAAGATAATGTTAAGTGGAAATGTGGAAAACGTACATAGTATTCCAATTCTGGAAGCTCAGTATTATTTGAATGGAGGGTAAATGAGAGTTTACAGCTGTGCTGTGAGTAGATTGGTACATGCCTTTGTCATCTACATAGGCAAAAGTCAGAACAAATGCCTGCAGTTCGATGAAAGGCAGCTTAGTGTTAACGCAATGAATTTCCAACTATGTGCAATCCGATGTCGCTCGGACCGGGTGATTATGTGGTTATTGTGTTCCAGGGGCATAGGCACAGGCTTGGTTTTGCCATTTGGATTCATTCCATGATCAGAGTTAGTACTGTGTGTGGAGGGGAGTGCAGTTTTCGAATCTGCCAGGGAGCAATGGAGATAGGTCAGCTTTTGCTCTTTGTGTATTCTCTAGTTAAATCAACCACCACCATTGTCCATCACTAACTATCGTTGAAATGTATACGGTGAACCATGAAATTCAGTAGGTCTGGCTGCATCTGTAGGAAGAAAACACAGTTAAGGCTTCGGGTCTGGTGACACTTGATCAGAACTCACAGCAGCAGGGAATAAGTAGTATGTACAGTGACGGCTAGATTAGGGTGGTAAGGGGGAAGGGGGGAGGTGTGTGGAAAGGTGAAGATGGAGCCCAGACGGAGAGATGTGTGACAATAAGTACCTTTCAGATGGATTTGATTTGTTCTGTTCTGTTTCTCTTCAAGAGGGGCGTTGTAAACCAGGCACTGTGGTGTCTGCTCCACGGAAAGCAGAGGAAGTAGTCGTTTTGTTTAAAGTAAACAAAAGAGGCATGAATGGGTAGAGTTAGTCTCACACACAGACCCAGGGATTTAGTTTGTGTTTGGAGATGTTGAAGTTGGGATTATGGAGTTGAAGCTACTTGATACAGGTTTCTCTCTCTCCTTGCTGATAAATTCCTCCTGCCCGTGTTGCTTCTCCCAGATTGTAGGAAGCAGCAAGTGAGGGAAATACGCTGAATTTCAGGATTTGCCTCCGCCAAGGGTGTGTTTACGGGATGCTGTTGTATTGGAACAGTTGACGAGTAGGGAGTTAAATCATAGAACATAGAACATAGAACATAGAAGGATACAGTGCAGTACAGGCCCTTCGGCCCTCGATGTTGCGCCGACCGAGTCCTACCTAACCTATACTAGTCCAATAACTTCCAAATGCCTATCCAATGCCCGCTTAAATGAACATAAAGAAGGAGAGTTCACCACTGATACGGGCAGGGCATTCCATGAACTCACAACCCGCTGTGTGAAGAATCTACCCCTAACATCTGTCCTATACCTACCACCCCTTAATTTAAAGCTATGTCCCCTAGTAACACCTGACTCCATTAGCGGTAAAAGGTTCTTAGTATCTACCCTATCTAAACCCCTAATCATCTTATACACTTCTATCAGATCTCCCCTAAACCTTCTCTTCTCCAATGAGAACAGCCCCAAGTGCCTCAGCCTTTCCTCATAAGATTTTCCTACCATTCCAGGCAACATCCTGGTAAACCTCCTCTGCACTCGTTCTAAAGCTTCCACATCCTTCCTATAGTATGGCGACCAAAACTGCACACAATACTCCAGATGAGGCCTCACCAGAGTCTTATACAACTGCAACATATATTGTTTTGATGAATATTTTGAGAGAGCTAAAGTTATGCTAACATATTTTTTCTGTGATATTACTGTGGTAGAAGAATAAATTGTATTTTACTTACGCCTAACACTTTGACCAATTAATTCACATCTGGAATGCAGAACCTTGGCCTGGTCCATCATATATGCAAGGGGTGGGTAGGCAACGAGATAATTGGGAGCAGGCAGGGACAGAACAGAAGCTGAATATGTGACAATAAACTTTGAAGAATAGACGGGAATGGGGGAATAAATGACTTTCCCATCAGCCCTGCTCCATTAACAGATATGATCCTGGCTGATCCTTTTTCATGCAATCACATAACTGTTCTTTTCCGATACCCACTGACACTTTCATCTTTAGGAAATCCATCGAAGTCTTTTTTCGAGGAAAAGCAGTGATTTCACCTCCACGTGGTCACGATTGTCTGAGTGAACACGTTTGTCATAATCTCAGTTGGAAATGGTATCTTGGTTGTATCCTGAGATCCGTGGCAACTTTCTCTCGACTCCCAGGCCAGGGAGGTCATCATGATTGCATCTTGAGCCCCGTCAGAATTGTAGACACATCAGTGAGACGCTGCACATTCGTATATTATTCAGTGAATGGACGCCCAAACAATCCCGCCTCTCCTCATCAAACCAACCTGGTACTGCTAACACCTGACTGCTATCTCTTCACAGAAGGTATCAATTTTCCGAGGTACCTGGATTAAGAATGCAGCTGTTGTAACGGCAAATGTACAAGCTTTGAAGCTGTACTGAAATCCTTAGGAAATGAAGGCCAACATTTCTAACGCTTTGCTAAGCTGGTATACTAAAAAACCTGAAGGTTGATAAATCGCCTGAACCAGATGGAATACCAGATTTCGAAAAGAGATAGCTGAAGAGATTGCGGAGGCGTTAGTGGTGATCTACCACGAATCGTTAGAATTTTCAGGGCTGCAGAGGGCTAGAAAATTGCTAAAGTGACACCCCTGTTTAAACAGGGATTAAGGCAAAAGACAGAATATTAGAGATCTATCAGCCTAACCTCAGTTGTGGGTAAGATCCTGGAATCCATGCGAAGACTGAGGTTTCTGAATACTTATAAGTGCATGAGAAAATAAGGCAAAGTCAGCATGGTTTGATCAAGGGGAGGTCATGACCGATGAGTTTGCTAGAATTCTTTGAGGAAGTAACGAACAGGTTAAACCAAGGAGAGCAAATGGATGTTATCAAACTTCACTTCAAGTAATCCTTTGCAATGGTGTTGCATAGAAGGCTACTGAATTAAAAAAAAGGCTCACAGCAAAAGATGCTACCATGCATAGAAGATTGGCTGTCTGGTAAATTTAGGTATTAAAGGGTCATTCTCAGGCTGGAAGATGGTGACAAGTGGAATTCCATAATGTTGAGAGTTGGGACCACACCATTTCAATTTATAAATTAACCATCTAGATGAAGAAACTGAAGGCATTCTGACTAAGATTGCAGATGATACAAAGATAGATAGAGTGACCTGTTGCATTGATGAGACAGGGAGGCTGCAGAAGGATTTGGGCAGGTTAGGAGATTGGGCAAGTAAGTGGCAAATGGAGTGCAATGGGGGAACTCTGAGGTCATGCACTTTGGTGGGAAGAATAAAGGCACGGAATATTCTCTAAACGAGGAGAAATTTCAGAACTCTAAAGTGAAAAGAGACTTTGGAGTTCTAGTCCAGGTTTCTCTCATGGTTAACTCACAGATGGAGTCAACAATTAGGAAGGCAAACACAATCATGGCATTTATGTTGAGAGGACTTTAAGAGCAGGGATGTGTTTCCAAAGCTCTATGAGGGTCTGGTCAGTCCACATTTGGAGTATTGTGCGCAGTTTTAGGCCTCATATCTCGGGAAGGATGTACTGATCCTGGATTGTGTTCAAATGAGGTTCACGAGAGTAGTCATAGGAATGAAAGACTTAACATATGAGGAACGTCTGAGAAAACAGCGTTTATACTCAATGGAGTTTATTGGATGAAGGGAGATCAAATAAAAACTTAGAGAATTGTGATTATTCCAGGGCAGAGTAGATGGTGGGAAGATGTCTTCATTGATAGGAGAGATGAGGACTCAAGGGCACAGCCTTAGAGTAAAGGGAAGACCTTTTCGAACGGAGTTAATGAGAAACTACTTCAACCAGAGAGTGGTAAATCGATGGAATTCATTTTCAAAGAAGGCGGGGGAGGCCATGTAATTCAGTATATTCAGACTAAGACAGGTAGGTTCTTGAGTATCAAGGCGATCAAGGAGAAAGCGGGAGAATGGAGTTGAGAAACATTCAGCCATAATCGATGGGCTGAATGGCCTAATATCTGCTCTTACTTCTGATTTCAATAACCACTGTACAAGGGCATCCATAGACTCTTAGGGTCATATAGCACGGAAACAGATCCTTCAGTCCAACTCATCCATTTCAAACAAAACTATTACCTTTTGCCAAGGTTTGGCACATGCACCTCTAAATCTTTCTTATTCTTGTGCCTGTCCAAACATCTTTTAAATGTTGAAAAAATATCTGAGCCTACCACTTCCTCTGGCAGTTGAGTCCACATGCAAGTCACAATCCATGTGAAAAGGTTATGTGTTCTGTTGTTGCTACTTATGGTCCCCATGCCAGATAAGATTGAATTGGGTAAGGATTTCCAAGCTCACATTTTTCACCACTGAGTGTAATTGAAACAGATCTTGCCTCACTTGCTCTGTAAACGCTCAATGCTCGGTGAAATTGGTGTTCCCTTGCCTGTAGAAGGCCGGTAATAAATGGAGAGTGTTCTGTCGCTGTAGGAAATAAGTTTCAGCCCACTACCTAGGACTTTGCTTGTTGACTAAAGAAGGAACTTCCAATATAATAATTGCCAGTTTGCCAGGGGTCATAGCAGCAAGAGTAGAAAGTATCCACTGAGCCTGAAACAAATAAGAGAGCGAAATACGTCAGTGATGTTTGAAGAAGATACCCAAATCCCACACACAGCCAACACTTTCCTGTTTACTGAATCATTTAACTCACCTCACAGTTTGCCTTCATCTATCTAGCTCCATCTGTCTCCTTCTCTAATATACACATTTCCCGCCTGTCCATAAGTTTTCCTCTCTCTGTTTCTCTTTTCAGTTCCTTCGCTTTATAGTTACCCTACACCTTGATCTTATCCTCCAATCTCTTTGTGTTTTAGATTTCTTCCAGGATTTTCTTTACCTCAAACTCCCGCTAACTGCTTCCGTAGCTCTCTCTCTCTATCTATCTATCTATCTATCTATCTATCTATCTCTCTCTCTCTCTCTCTCTCTCTCTCTTTCTTTCTCTCTCTCTCTCTCTTTCTCTCTCTGTGTTTCTCTCTATTTATAATGATCACATATGGTATGGGCCACCGAGTAGTCCACCAGTCAATATTTGGAGCTGCACGATTGGGTTGGGGGGGGGGGGTGTGGCGAACAAAGTAAACACACCAGGTTATAGTCCAACATCTTTATTTGGAATTATTAGCTTTCATTGCGCTGCTACTTCACGAGGTGGTTTTGGAGCTGAATCATACGACACCGAATGCACAGCAACAAGATTGCAGTGTCACCGAATGTAGTATTCGAATTTGTTCGAGAAGATAACCAGGGTAAAATGGGATAATGGAATTGGAAACACTGAGAAGGCATGATTTTATGGTGCAAAATATAGCTCCAGGGCCCCCTATACTTGAATAGTCCTCTAATTTTCGATGTACACATGTTCGCTCTGTGTCTTCTTCTCTGGGTTGGTGGTTCCATCCCTCTCTTGATGCTAATGGAGCACACAATCATTCCATCCAGTTGTCTGACAAGTTAAGTTGAAGGTTAGGAGGAATTCCTTCTTCAAGACGTTTTTTTTTTAAATGACTTTGCCATAGAGAACATAGAGTGTATGTTTAAGACTGAGTTAGTTAGATGCGTGATCAGCAGAAGAATCGGTGGAGACAGTGACAGGGCAGCAAACAGGAAACGAGGCGTATCTGATTAGGTTACATCTCTTATTTTTCACACAATATCTCTCACACACTTCATTATTTTTTTCTCTTTATTTTCTCTCTTTCCTCATATGTAATCACTTGATTTTTTCCCACTGTGGTTATGTCCATTTATCTCTGCATTTTTCACTATCACATTGTTGACCTAGCTCCCTCTTTAAAAATGTCAGCCAAAGTTTGTGGTCCCAGAATTTACTACAATACTGGGGAAAAGGAAAAACAGCACATGAACATTGACATTCCCCTGCGAGTATGTGAATTCGAGAGTTTTATATATTTTCTAATATGGGAGGCAATGTTCCAAGTAACACATCTCAACCTGGACCCACTGACACCGCAAAGAGAAAGTTTAATCCAAAGTCCACCCCTTGCTTCACACGCTGGCCTTACCCCTTTCAGTTTTCTCAGGCTTGCTGGTCACCAAGTGACCCAATATGGGAGTGGACATTTCGCCTTCCTAGTAGCTTTACCTGCTTCCAGTGCGGAAAATCGGACAGAGGCGTTTACTTAAACCCCAGCAGATCAAGATTTCCTTTCCTTACCTACAATGTCAACGTTTCCCGAGCTATGGGAGTGGGCAGAAGTTACCCTGGTGACTTTCCAAACATTGACAGTTGTTGCTCAGAAAGTATATTGTTGATCCCTGCCCAGATCCTTCCAGGAGTAAGCCAAGAAAAACAATCTTTCTTTATTTCCCCATTGTCAGAGCAAGAGGTCCTGGAGGCCATGAGGCAGCTCCGGAATGGGAAGGTGCCGGGTACTGACTGGCTCCCCAGTGAGCTCCATAAGTTATTAATAAGTATATTGTCAGGGTTGATGCTTAGCATGTTTAATGACTCACATCGTCGTGGCCTCCTCCCACCATCTCAAGTGAGGCGAACATCTCTCTCATTCTTAAAAAAAGGAAGGTCGCAGAGGACTGTGCTTCCTGTAGGCCCAGTTGACTCCTGAATGCCAACTTCAAAATCCTAACCAGAACTGGCATTAAAGCGAGAAACTGTACTGTCCTCCATCATTAAGGTGGACCAGATGGGGTTCATAAAAAGTCGCAGATAAGCGCATAATGCCAGGAGATTACTGAATAAGATCCAAGTCAACAGCAATCGGTACACGGATTGGTGATCTCCGTAGATGTGGAAAAGGCATTTGATAGTGTTGAGTGGTCAAATTCTATACTTTTCTAGACTTTGAATCACTTTGGCCTGGGAGAGACCTTCATTAGGCGGGTGAAGGTTTTGTATAGTGATCCTCTTGCCACGGTCCTCCCCAATGGTGGACGATCAAGCAAATTTAATATTTGTAGGGGCAGTCGACAGTATACAGACAATGAGCAGAACTAACATCATTTACAAAATACCGTGCACGGACTGTAACAGACACTATGTTGGACAAACGGGCAGAAAACTAGTCACCAGGATGCATGAACACGAACTAGCCACATAAAGACATGACCCTCTCTCACTAGTCTCCTCACATACGGATGAGGACGGACACGCTTCGACTGGGAAAACACATTCAACCTAGGACAAGCCAAACAATGACAAGCATGAGAATTCCTGGAAGTATTGCATTCCAACCGGAACTCTATCAACAAAAACATCGAATTAGGCCCTATCTACCACCGTCTGAGAAAAGGAACAAGAAATGACTTCACCACAGGAAAATAACATCACCACAGGAAATGATATCACCAATGCAAGGAAAACCAATCATTTATATAGAAAGCAGGAACTTTCAGCATTTCTTCGCCTGAGACCCACTGAAGATGCTATGTAATAGTAATGTAATAAAACTCCTGGAAATGAACCATGCAGTTCAGTGAGCAAACCTGCACCCATAGCCCAATAATCATCAATACTGCCAAGTCGTGGACGGCAATGTGTCTGAGTGATGGTAATATTGCCAAAACATCATTTTTCTTACCCTTAGTTAGTATGCCAGGCTTTCAGCCAGGGATGATGGACTCTGTGTTTAAACAATGGAAAGCTAGGGGCGTGTCTTGCCTGGATGATTTATTTGAAGGGGACGTACTGATGTCTTCTGAGCAATTGGCTCGGAAATATGAATTGTCCAGTCGGAAGTTATTTCGTTTCATTCAAATTAGAAACTGCATACGAAAAGAGACCACACTTCGAACTGATCATTATGTGTCTAACATGGAGAAGAGGGTCTTGAGTGCTGAGGGTATATTATCTGTTATTAACGTTTATCATCTTTTGGGAGCAGGTCCCCCAGACGAGACCGAATGGCTCTATAAGATAGGGGAGAGGGAATTGCATAGACAGCAATTTCACGCTTTGCAATTACAGATTCCACAGGGTACATCTGACCACAGACCACCTCACCAAATTTAAAGCGGTAGCATCTACAATGTGTACGAAATTCAAAGTGAGCAAGGGCATGCTCACTCATTGTCTCTGGTCCTGCCACACTCTGTGGGCATTCTGGATTGCTGTGAGAGGCGAAATAGAGAAGGTCTTGGGAATGGAGACGGAGATGGACCCTGTATCCCTTCTTCTTGGCTTTGTTAATTCACTTTCATTAGATGCATACATCAAAGCCTTTTCAGCACTCTCACTTTTTGTGCAAGAAAGAACATTCTGTGTGGGTTGGTGTTGTAAAACCCCCTGGGGCTGGCGAGCTAGCGTCAGCTAGTCATGGAGAACAACCGCTTTAGATTTCTGCCGAATATGTTGCACCATAAAACTAAGAATTACTATAAAATGTGGCGGCCCTTTTTGGACTACCTGGGTACAGATTGGTCCGCCGTGGTGATAAGAACCTTTACATAGCCATGATAATAAAAACTGATGAAGTTGGCATCCGGAGGTGAAGAATTATGAATGTATTTATATGTATAACCCTGTGCACTCGATAATCGAGGGCTGTTGCTTTGTTTTGCTGAGTTGTGTTACAATTGTTATCATTATTATTGTTGTAAAGATTTTCCTTTTTTAGCTTAGTTATTAGTTATTATCTATTTCTATACTTAACGGATTTCTTTATATTGGTTTGATTTGCTTGGTCTTGTATTTTTTGTAATATTCGAACAAAAAAATCGCTTTAATAAAAGCATTTTTTTAAAAAAATGTAACACAGCAGTTATTCTTGTTACTTCAGATATGGAATTATGATTACATTGTTCTAGACTAGGGCAGCCACCATCATCCAATCAACAACCTTTCAGGAAGGTAGCCCAGAACTTAAATTTACCAGTTCTTTGAAGCAGGCATAAAGTGGATATTCCAGAATTGATGCAGCTGGCCCAAAAACTCAGTTTTAAACGAAACAGAATTTACTTGCAAGCCATTGAATGAAACACAAGCAAAGGAGAACCAAACACAGAATAACTTCCAGTCTGAAAATCCCATCAAGTCTATCACAACTTATTGATGCTGTTCCAAATACCTCAAAAGAAGTATCTCCTTTTCAAAAAAAGGTAACGTCAAACATACGTTCTGCCAGGGGAGATGTCAGAGAGAGGGATGATCAGCAAGGAACTATTCTTTTGGTTCACCAGTAGCTTCTCTGGATTCCCATCTGAAACTTGACCTGCAGCTGCAAACACAACAGGCTGCTAAAACCTTGATCCGACCAAATTAATCGCTTGCCTTTCATTGTACATTTGTTTTATAAAAACACTTTAAATCTTTTTCAAACAGATATTGCAAGAAATAACAGAAAGTCGATCATTACAATCCCCTGAAAAAACAAACCAAGGACGACATAACCTCGATAATGGAGAAGCAGCAACTTACTCCCCTTTACATTTGAATGAGAGCTGAATGCTTTAATTTCTCATTCAAATCTCGACAATGTCTCCGCAATCACGTTTCTCGTCCTGCCACATGCACAAGTTTCAAATTTAATGCTTGTGACGACAAGCTCCATCTAAGCTGTTCGTATTATTTTTACCTGTAAGTTTCTGCACACACTTCAGTGGGTTATGATTAGTTTATATGATTGCCTCAGACACATTAATGGTAATATAAACATTGAAATGTTGTAACGTTAACAACTACCTCAAAGCCTCCTTCTCAACTGTCAACTATTTCTCCTCATCAATATCCAGGTGCCTGGAGAAATACCTGATGGGTCTTCATATCTTCTTGTCATCTTCATGTTAGTGCACCACACTGACACATTCATCACATGCATCGATGGCAACATTGAATGTCTTGGAGAAATTAGGCATTGGTAGCACTGAACCAGTTTTTAGCACAACTTTCAGGCTGTCAAATGCCTTCTGGCAGACTGCCATCTATTGAAACTTTTTGCTTTGTCCCCTTCAACTCAGTGTGTGGAGAAAACACACTGCTAAAACGTGTTTAGAATTTCCGATAAGAATCCAGGAATCATTGTACTGTTTTTCTATCACTGTCTATGTCCAAAAACATGGCCCAGGAGGGTGACTTGGGCTTTGGCAAGTTCACCTTTAACCAAACTTATCGACAAGCCTGTTTCCAGAAGACAATCAAACAAATTTGACAAAAAAATTCAAGTCTTCCTTCTTCGTATGATTTAAATTCACTAGGTCATCAATACAGATTACACAATTTGTCCAACTAGAAATAACGTTATTGGGTAGCCTTTGAAATGTGGATGGCACACTTTTCATAGCAAACAGCATGGCTTTAAATTGATGCAGTTCCTTCAGCACAATGAAAGCTGATATTGTCTTCACTCTTTCTGACGCAAGTATCTGTTTAGATTAGATTAGATTACTTACAGTGTGGAAACAGGCTCTTCGGCCCAACAAGTCCACAAAGCCCCTCCGAAGCGCAACCCACCCATACCCCTACATTTACCCCTTACCTAACACTACGGGCAATTTAGCATGGCGAATTCACCTGACCTGCACATGTTTGGACGTGGAAGGAAACCGGCGCACCTGAAGGAAACCCACGCAGACACGGGAAGAACGTGCAAACTCCACACAGTCAGTCGCCTGAGGCGGGAATTGAACCCGGGTCTCTGGCGCTGTGAGGCAGCAGTGTCAATCACTGTGCCACCGTGCCGCCAGTATCCTTCTGAGAAAGTCCAGATTAGAACTTTACGTTGCTTGTCCCATTGTTTCAACACAGTCTTCCAAATGTGGAATCAGATAGGCATCAATCTTTGTAACTACGTTTTGGGCGACATTACCCACATTTCCCTTGTCTAACATCTGGTTTTGATGCCATTATTATGGGTGAGCTCCAGTCACTGTAGCTCAATTTGATTATGTCATCTTCGAACATGCGTTCAATCTCCTCTTAAATCTCCGCCAATTGAGGAAGGTTATGCCTCTAAGGGTGCTGCTTAATCGGAACATAATGTCCAACACCTGCATCATGCATAATTAGGTTAGTATTTCGCTGATTATTTCCACATGTCTCCTCATGTGATAGTAATAACTCTTTCAGGTCATTTCGATTTTCCTCTGGAGTTTAACTCAATAATTTATCCCAATTTTTGACAATGTCGTCATTGTCCAACTTAATTTGAGGAATGTCCAAATCAGAATCCTCTGAACTTGGCTCTTCACTCTGCATTGCAAATGATAGCCTGGTTTCATTTTGGTGTCTTTCTTTAAAAAAAAATCTTTTGTGCATATTCGTATGGCACACTCTATGAGATTTATTTTCTGTCTCGAGTCCTTTTCAAATAGTTTACCTCACTCATCTTTTTTTCAACTTGATAAGGTCCACTAAGACTTGATGTTAAAGATTCGCCGATCACTGGAAGTAACACTGCTGCCTCACAGCGCCTGAAGACCCGGGTTCAATTCCCGACTCAGGCGACTGACTGTGTGGAGTTTGCACGTTCTCCCCGTGTCTGCGTGGGTTTCCTCCGGGTGCTCCGGTTTCCTCCCACAGTCCAAAGATGTGCGGGTCAGGTGAATTGGCCATGCTAAATTGCCCGTAGTGTTAGGTAAGGGGTAATGTAGGGGTATGGGTGGGTTTCGCTTCGGCGGGTCGGTGTGGACTTGTTGGGCCGAAGGGCCTGTTTCCACACTGTAAGTCTAATCTAATCTAAGTCTAATCTAAAAATCTAACACTAACACCTTATCCACCTGAACCCTAAATTGAAAAGTTTTGATTTCGTGTCTGCTTTTTGTTTCATTACATACCATGATAAGTTTAAATTTTGTTTAGCCAGCTCCCCAACTCTGTTGGATCATTCCCTAAAAGCTGAAGCCACGTCCGAATATGTAGTCTCTGAATTCGAACTTAGTAATTTCTTCTTTATCATTTTTAGTGGTTCTCTCACTTCCTGCCGAAAACCTAATCCAAATGGAATGCATTTGGTCGATTTATTTGGTGAATTTGTGATGGCAAAAATTGCAAATGGAATTCCGTTATCCTAATCATCTAGGAAATCTTGACTACATGCCTTTGACAGGGTTTTTAACATCGGATGCCACCTTTCTAGCGCTTCCTGTGATTGTAGACAGTATGCAGTAGATTTGAATTGTTGTATTCTTAAGCTGTCCATAACTTATTTGAATAATTTTGATATGAACTTTCACCCTTGATCTGATTGTATCTCTGTGGTAACGTTATCCAGTGAAAAATTTGAGTGACTCCTTGACAATCCTTTCAGCTGTGATATTGCATAATGGAATGATCTCTGGAATTACAGTGGGCACATCCACTATTGTTAACAAATACTGATTCCAATTGTTTGTTTCATGCAGAAGCCCTACACAATCAACTAAGACCCCTTTAAAATGTTCTTCACCGACATCTTTGGGCAGTTGAGGCCAGTAAAAATGTTTTTTTTTATTTTCGGTTGATTTTTCTCACTCTTAAATGACCTCTAGAGAGAGGGCCTCCCAACTCAAGTAGCAGCGCCTGGTCTCAAAATCACCATACTGGTGAATGGCAAGAGGTTGGAAGTGTGCCAACTCATTTAGAAAGAATGGGTGGAGAATGACTACTTGCTCCCTTTCGCTTTACCACCTGAAACTTGCAACCACTGTCAGATAATTTGGGTCTGGGCTAAACAAATTGTTGTCACTGAATGTGAAATGCTGTCTTTGCAGAAGGAAGGGTATGAACTGATCGGAGGACCACTACTGTCTCAGGAATGAAGAATCCTCGAAATATTACATTATCAAAGACTCGAACAGTTACGTCTGAGTTTATACAGGGTGGATCGATTCAGGTTGCAATTAACTGACAAAACTAGGGGACCGAATATTGAGAGGGAGTTCTCGATATTTTCCAGTTTGTAATCAGTCAGTGAGAAGGATTCCAGATACTGCACGTTCTTAGAATTGTGGAGTTAGAAGAACATTTACTGTTACGATTTTAAAATCATTTGGTTTATTGTCTGAATCTTCACATCTGCACTGATCTTCGTTTAGGAAAGAAATCTTGTTCTGTTACTCTGCTGGTCAATGCTGACCTCTGTTTCGTTCACGCCCAGTTAATCAATCACAACATTCTTCCCCAGCTCATTATCGCATCGTATGAAGGTTCAATAACTGCTATCCTGGAAGATCTTCAGAACATGGAGATTTACTTCTCTGGAGCTGAAGATGTAATTCTGTAATGAATCAAATGAAATGAAATCAAATCAAAACCAAGTCACTTCCTGATCATACAACAGAGGAGGGGGAGACGGGGGAAATAAGGCAGAACCTGGGAAATATGACAGATGCCACACAGTCGCCAAAATCTGGAAAGATCAGAGGAGGTTCGAATCTGATAAGATTCCTCTGGACATGGCCATTATTAGTCTGAATGGTTACCTCGTGAATTAAATATTTCAGCGATCACGATTAATGACAGTGGGCAGGACGGTTGTTAAACAATTTGAATATTCAGGGCATGTTGCATGGAACACATAAGCATTTAGTTCGGCTGTGGAAAACCTTTTGATATAGCAGTAGTTTATAGCTGGAAAACATGTCTTCAAATCCCACCTTCCCTGGAGGTGCATCACTGCCCGTTTGAACCAGGTAATTGCATTCGTTGTAATCGTGGAGTAGTCATAACATCTCTGGAAGTCTAAGTTGAAGTTTCACCTCTCTCAGAAGTGTCTTAGAACATTTTGAGTCATGTTGATTGAATTATAATGTTGGAAGATTAATGGGGAAATTCAACAAAAGGGTTACACCAGATGTTTGAATAATCTGGTGATGCTGGCATTGTGAAATCAATGACAATATGACAAATGCACAGATCCAGATAATCCACTGTGGGCCTAGGCTTTAATTTCACAACTGCAAGTGGTGGAATTTGAATTCAATGTGTGAGTGGAATGAAATGATTAATGCTGGCCATTAAACCATAGGCATAAAAAATGCTCTACGTCTGACATGGGCTAGCCCACTTCCAAAATAAATCATCTCCAATTATTGGCACCATATTGGCTCCCGGCAACACTAATTAAAACACTCAGACACTATCTCCAAGATGCCCTTCAGAAAATCACTATATTCAAAAGTAATCAACTTCTGTTCCCACCATCATTAACAAGCACAGTGTAGCATGGGCATGGGAACACCTCCTTCTTCAATTCCTCTCCGACGCACTCTGTACACGATTGTGAATTTCTCACCGTTCTTTCGCTGAGTTAAAATCCTGGAATAGCAGTGTGAGTCCACTAAAAGCATAAGGACGGCATCAATTCATGTCTTTCTCCAACACAAATACAGATTACCAATAAATGCTGTTCAAGCTGGAAAATTGCACATTGCCGGTTCATTTTTTTTTAAGATAATGATAAGGCAAATAGACAATAAGTATTCTCTGAGTAGATCAACAATTAATTTATAAACATGCCATCACCTATTTCACCAATGCAGTCAGTGCAGGCAGGCTGAACAGAGACCAAATGTCCTTCTGTAAAAGGTATAATGGTTTCCTCAATACCTTTTAGTGACAAACAAATGGAGCAGGCTAGTGTTCTCCTGTTTGTCTGGAGCAGGTTTCAGGAACTGCTGACCATTCTCCCATTACTTTGTGACAGGATAAAGTGTAAAGTGGTTATTGTCAAGATTTATTTTGTCACTGTTAAGGAGTTAAACGCTTTCCTTCTGTCTCTGTGTTGCAGTCCAAATAGAGTTCGGTGATGTCAGCTTTTGCTGTTTCTCAAGATCGTGTGGAATAATGATCTCGTCTAACTGACAACAGATCAGAGGGACTGAGCAATCTCCTTCCATTTCTATGGGACAAGCTGAAGGGTACTGATGGTTTTGCCTGCTCTGTCATCTCAGTTTCTGAAACAATGAAAATCAAGCTGCTTTCTTGGCTGTCTCATGAAACGATTCAAATATTTAAATCAGAAGCTTTCAGTGTTCAGCATCAACCTGCATGCATGTGTGCTAATATTATCAATTATTTTTTTCAGGTAGGGACATTTACGCAATCAATAAAGAGCCTTGGAAAAAGGTTCCTCAAATTCAAAAATGTTTATTAGCAATGCTGGTTTTATTATTGCCTGAGGTTTGCCAATTACCTGACACGTATGACATTTCCAGAAAAAAATTAAAGACATCATTATGCAGTACAAAAATGTTTTTTCTCCTACTGGTCATTCATGTGCTACCTGCAACCGTGCATTTTTATAACCCACTGGTAATACGCTATGATGAACTTCTGACCATTTCTCATCCGCCTGAATGTATGATGGTATCCCTTTCCTCATCAAGAGATCATCTTAAGCTTGTAACATTCGGGAATACACGCAGATTCTTCTTCTGCGTACGTTTTTTTTTATTAAACTGCTGCAGTTTTCCATCTTTCTGTTGTAACACATATAAATATATAAAAGATAAAATATCCACTTTGTCTTCCTTCTATTCATGATTTGGCTCAAACATTCGATCAAACATGGCTTCTGAAATCTCTACTTTAACATACTTCTCTTTATTTATTGAATTCTCCTCTTTTTTAAACTGGTAACTTTGTGACCTTGCTATCACACAGTCAAGAAAAAAATCAAAGCATTATACCTTTTAGAGCTCAGTTGCCTGATTCTACACTGGTGTTTCAACCACGTTAGACAGAACTCCTACCTGTGATACAGCTATATCGTTATAAAGTGCAAATTGCATTCCTGAAGCTGATTATCTCCAGTATTCATGCCAACACTTCTCCACATTTCCCTTGACACTCCACTCTCACTCTTCATAATGGATCACTTCTCGTCATACCATGAATTCCACGGACTCGCACATTTCCCAGCAATATTCTTTCCACGTTACAAATCTCTTCATTCATCAACATCAAAGACTGATGCGATCCTGCACCTGCTTCATGTAACTTCTTTACCTGCTGCTCCTGGTCTGTCCGGCCTTAAAGTCATTGAAATATATAGCACAGAAACCGACCATTTGGTTCAACACATCCATGCCGACCAGATATCCCAACACAATCTATTCACACCTGTCAGCACCCCGCCCATATTACTCGAAAGCCTTCCTATACATCTACCCATCCAGAAGCCTTTTAAAGATTGCAATTGCACTGGCCAAGATCTTTGCATCCATACTCTCCGTGGGAGTGGTACTGGACGAATGGAAGGAAGCGATTTTCTTCCTCTTTTCATGCACAGCAATAGGGAAATCCCTGGCAAGTACAGACCAGTCAATCTTATGTCTGTGATCACCAAGGTTTTGGAAAGAATACTGAGGGATAGAATTTTTGATTATTTGGAAAATCATAGCATGACTAATGGCAGTCAGCATGGCTTCCCTCACGAATCTTATTGAGTTCTTTGAAAAAGGTGACAAAAAAGATCGACGAAGATTGAGCAGTTGATGTGGTGTATATGGACTTCAGCAAGACATTTTTAAGGTTGTCATGGTATGCTCATTCATAAAGTCAAGAACAATGGGATACAGGAAAACAGGAGTTAGTACATTTGCAGATGACACAAAGGTTGGAGGTGCCGTTGATAATATCGAGGGTTATTACAGGCTGCAGCGCGACTTAGACAGGATGTAGAGCTGGGCTGAGAAATTACAGGTGGAGATCAACATGGATAAATGTGAAGTGATGCAATTTCGAATGTCGAACTTACATAGTGAATAAAGGGTTAAAGACAGGATTCTTGGCAGTGTGGTGAAACAGCAGGATCTTGATGTTCAAGTGCATGGATCCTCAAAGTTGCCACCCAAGTGGATAGGGCTGTTAAGAAAGCATATAATGTTTTGGCTTTCATAAATAGTGGGCTCAAGGTTAAGGGTAACGAAGTTTTGCTACAGGTCTACAAGTCACTGGTGAGATCACACTTGGAATATTGTGTCCAGTTCTGGTTGCCGTACTATCGGAAATATACAGAAGATTTGGAGAGGGTGCAAAACAGGTTTACCAAGGCATTGTCTGGACTGGATGTCTTGCCTTATGAAGAGTAGTAGACTCAGCTCGGAACTTTCTCTCAGGAGAGAAGGAGGAAGAGAGGTGACCTGATCGAGGTATACAAGGTAATGAGAGGCATGGATAAAGTCAATAGCCGGAGACCATTCCCCAGGGCAGGATTGATTGGCAAGAGGGGTCGTAGTTTAAAGATTTTAAGAGAAAACTTTGGAGGGGATGTCAGAGGTGGGTTCTTTATGCAGAGAGTTGTGAATGCATGGAATGCGTTGCCAGCGATGGTGGTGGAAGCAAAGTCATAAGGGATAAAAAAGCTACTGCTGGACATGCACGTTGACAGCAGTGAATTGAGGAGTGCGTAGGTTATTTTCTTTTATGTTAGGATTAATCTTCGACACAAGATCATGGACAGAATGCCTGTTCTGTGCTGTTCTTTTTTATGTCCTGTCTTCGACGTACTCGCCTCCACCACCTCCTCTGGCAGCCCATTCCACACACGCACCACCCTCTGTTTGAAAAAGTTGCCCTTTAGTTCTCTTTTATATCTTTCTCTTCTCACCATCAACTGATTCCCTTTAGTTCTGGACTCCACCACTCCAGGGAAAGGACATCAGGGCTCATTCCTGATGAAGGGCTTTTCCTTGAAATATAGATTTTCCTCCTCCTCGGATACTGCCTGAGCTGCTGTGTTTTTCCAGCACTTCTCTAATCTTGACTCTAATCTCCAGCAGTTGCAGTACCCACTTTCACCTTGTCTATTCACTGTACCCATGCCCGTTATGATTATATAAACATTTATAAGTTCACCCCTCAGCCTCTGACACTCGAGGGAAAACAGTCCCAGCCTATTCAACCTCTCCCTATAACTCGAATTCTCCAACCCTGGCAACATACTTGTAAACCTTTTCTGAGCACTTCCAAGTTTCGCAACATCCTTTTGATAGAAAGGACAGCAGAATTGCACGCAATATTGCAAAAATGGTCTAAATAATGTCCTGTACAACCGCAACATGGCCTCTGAACTCCTGTAATCAATGCTCTGAACAATAAAGGAAAGCATACCAAACGCCTTCTTCGCTATTCTGTCCATTTTAAAGGAGTTATGAACATACACTTCAAGGTCTCTGTGTTCAGCAGCACTCCCTCGGACCAATACGTGTACAAGCCCTGCGAGGATCTTTACCGTTGCAAGCAAATGGTTTATGAAGTTCTGGCACTTCCTTCTCAACCAACCTCCAATGTGCCTGTACATTCTGGTGCAACTTTCTCGCCTCCATTGTGCTTTTTGTTATCACTCCAATGAAATTCGCTGGTTCATCCAGTTTTCCTAGATCCGTCTTCCCATTTATTTTACTAAACCACCAACACTGTGAATTCAGATGGTGTGCTTCATTGCAGTAAACTCACCTTTGTCTTTTACCCTCTCTTTCCTTTTTATGGGTTTCCATTATAAACTGTGGAAACCTATCTTTATTACCTTCAATGAGGTCTAGTTTGCCCTTGTCACCTGAGGATTTCGCTTAAGGTTAATTTCTATTCGTTATGAATTGAAATTGATGTTGGTAGCCATTTTTTTATTTATGAACCAATCCATAACTATCAGCCATTTCAGCTGCTAACCTTTCAGTTTTAACTCTCTGATCTTCCACACAAGTTCGTAAGACTTCAAGAGATAATCTTTTTAACTCCTCATAAATTATTGTCTTTTAGATCGTCATAGGTTGGATCTATTTTTAACGCCTTCGTCCACTGAACAGAAATATTTTGTTTGATCTTTTCAAACTCAATGTATGGTTGACAAGGGTCCATCCTTATATTCCTGAAACATTGTCTGTCAGTGGTCGGTACAAGCTCATATACACTTCATATGGCTTTCTCACCATCTCATACGCTCATAATCCCTCTTCTGATAGTAATGAAAATAGATCATATGGTGACTCGCCACTTCGTTTGCTTAGCCAGCTTCTGAAAAGAAATTAAAAAGGCATCTACATCCTTCTCATAAAATGTCGACAGTGCACGGATAAATTTAAACAGATTAACACCATGCCCCTGTCTATGATGGTTTTGCGCATTATCACTATCGTCCTCGCTAAGATTACCTCCTCCACCTTCCCCTCCACACTTTTAAGTTGACTTTCCCTTCTAATTGCCAATTGGTGAAGATCAAAGTCTATCGCTTTCTCCTTTTCCTCTCTTTCTTTTTCCATATTTTTTTAGGGCATCCCTCTCCTTTTCTTCCTTTTCTGCGAGAATTATTCTTTCCTTTTTAATTTTTCCTCTGCATTAACTGTAGCTAAAATTGTTGCAGTTACTTTTTATCTTAGAAATGCTTCATATCCAATTGAAATCTCATCAGTTCCAAAAATTCTGATGGTGTTTTGCTGCAAATTTAAATGTTGGGCAATTTCTGTAATTGCCTCTCTCTCCCTTTCTCAGACGAAGGTAAACACGACTCCAGCTGTCTGGCAATTCCAGCTTGCATTTCCTGCTCCTCGAATGCTGCCTGACATGCTGTGTTGTGTTTTTTTTCCAGCACCACAGTCTGACTTCCAATAGCTTTACCTTGCTTGCCTTTTGTAAAACCAGCATATCTCTTCCCCGCCCCTGCCCCCCAGAAATCTGTCAGTGACTGAAAGCCATTACTGCACAAAACACTGTTTAAATCAATCGAATTGAACAACCAGAGCAGAAGACACTGACGCCTACCTCTCGTATTTGAGTTCAACGACGCTAAACCCAAGGTAAAATGGTAGGATCAATCATGGGAAGAACCGTTATGGACTCGGCCAGACGCCGTCCAAATATTTTTAAAAGGTGGTCTGGCTCTAATTATAAAGGAAGATGTGAAGTGGGTTTTCCCGATCTGATACAACTCGTCAAATCTCTCAGCTTTAAGCAAAACAAAATCATTTAAACACTACACTGGAAGCACAATCAAAAGAAAGCAGGATGCTAATTAACCTAACAGTGGAAAAACTCCACCGATCCGACGCAGTAACAATGAATAGTTAATTGTTCCAATACAGCAATAGTCGATAAATGGCAAAAAAAAGGTAAATTCAAATACAGATTCTTACAGCCGGAGGGAACAACATCCAAAGAGACTTCAATAGAAAGTTAGAATAACCCTTTCCTGAAGCTTGCAACTCGTCAGCACTCCAGCAGGATAGCTAAAATTAAGTCGAGAAATAAACTTGAACTGGGAGAACTGACCACTTCCATGCCATTATTTAACTAGACGCTAAAGCACCTCTGCTGTTTGGACCGCTCCACAAACAAGAACGAAATAACCTTTCAAACTGACAGCATCGTCACACACTCAATGCATTTTTTATACCACTTCTCCAACGATGGCATTAATCCTCAATCCCGCCCTCTTTTTTTTATCTTTAATAGCTTGCTTGAAGATATTTAGTCTTATCTGGAATGAAAACTAAAAACCATTCCGTGCTGTGTCCATTCCCAGGCTTTCAGATGAACAACAGTAAGTTTCCAGATTGTCAAGAACGTTTTATTGGCTGGGAGGATGGAATGCAGTACGGTAACATCCACGTAAAATTAGGTAGGATGTCGAAACAAAATTCTCCAAAGTTGTTAATCTAGTCATGTTCCTTTATCCACTATTCGCAACTGAGTATGCAATTTCAGAAATTGGACAATTGTTCGAATGTGATGAGCTACAATACAGGTGTGGAGTCAAGTTTTAGCAGTTGGGAAGACCAGACTACAGACTACAATGATGAATGACAAAAAAAAAATTCTCGATAGGAGTGAGAGAGGTAGGGTAGTTGTCATGAGGGCTTCAACGATCGAAAGATTGACTGGGATCACTACAGTACGAGTACTATAGGTGGGTCAGTTTATGACCAGTGTATGCAGGAGGGCTTCCTGACACTGTATGTAGAAAGATCTACAAGGGCGAAGCCACTTCAGATTTAGTACTGGGTAACGAGCCTGTCCAGCTGTTAGATTTGGAAGTAGGTGAGCACTTTGGAGACTGCGATCACAATTCTGTCAGGTTTACTTTAGTGATGGAAAGGGATAGGTGTACCCCACTGAGCAAGAGTTGCAGCTGGGGCAAGGGAAATTACGGTGCAATTAGGAAAGATTTAGGAAGAGTAGAATGGGGAAGGAAACTGCAGGGGATGTGCTCATTAAAAATGTGGGACTTATTCAAGGAAAAGCTCCTGTGTGTCCGAGATAAGTATGTACCTGTCAGACAGGGAGGAAGAGATAGAACGCATGAGCCGTGGTTTACTAGGGAAGTGGAATCCCTAGTCAAGAAGAAGAAGAAGGCTTATGTTACGACAAAACGTGAAAACTCAGTTAGGGCGCTTGAGGGTTACAAGGAAGTCAGGAAAGACCTAAAAAGAGAGCTCAGAAGAGTCAGGAGGGGACATGATAAATTGCTGGTGGATAGGATCAGGATTAACCCTAAGGCTTTCTATACACATATCAGGAATAAAAGAAAGACAAGAGTTAAATTAGGGCCAATCGAGGATAATAGTGTGGAGTCAGAGGAGATAGGGGAAGCACTAAATAAATATTTTTCGACAGTGTTGACTATAGAAAACGAAAATGTTGCCGACGAAGATACAGAGATACTTGCATCTAGACTAGAATAGATTGAGTTTCATAAGGAAGAGGTATTAGGAATACTGCAGAGTGTGAAAATAGACAAGTCCACTGGGCCGGATGGGATATATCCTCAGAATCTCTGGGAAGCAAGGGAAGAGATTGCCGAGCCTTTGGCATTGATCTTCAAATCATCATTGTCTACAGGAATAGTGCCTAAGGTCTGGATGATAGCAAATGTGGTTCCCTTGTTCAAAAAGGTTAGTAGAGACAACCCTGGTAATTACAGACCAGTGATTCTCACTTCAGTTGTTGGTAAACTGTTGGACAAGATCATAACAGATAGGATTTATAACCATCTAGAAAAGAATAATCTGATCAGGAACAGTCAGCACGGTTTTGTGAAGGGTAGGTCGTGCCTAACGAATCTTATTGAGTTTTTGGTCAAACTGACCAAGCAGATAGATGAGAGTAAACCGGTGGATGTGGTGTATATATATTTCAGCAAGGCGTTCGATAAGGTTCCCCACAGTAGGATATTATATAAAATGCGGAGGAATGGAATAGTGGGAGACATAGCAGGTTGGAGCAGTCATTGGCTTGTTGAAAGAAAAAAGAGGGTTGTAGTTGATAGAACATGTTCATCCTGGTGTCCATTTACTAGCAGCGTACCGCAAGGGTCGATGTTGTGTCCACTGCTGTTCATCAGTTTTGTAAATGACCTGGATGAGGACTTGGAAGGGTGGGTGAGTAAATTTGCTGACCACACTAAGGTCGGTGGGGTTGTGGATCGTGGTGAAGGATGTAGTCGGTTGCAGAGAGACATAGATAGGACGCAGATCTGGGCTGAGAGGTGGCAAATGAAGTTTAATATGGACAAGTGTGAGATGATACACTTTGGCCGGAATAATCAGAATGCAATGTACTGGGCTAATTTTAGGATTCTTGGGAGAGCAGATGAGCAGAGAGATCTCGCTGTCAATGTACACAGATCCCTGAAAGTTTCCACCCAGATTGACAGGGTTGTTAAGAAGGCATACAGTGTTTTGGCATTTATTAATAGAGGGATTGAGTTCCGGAACAGGAGGTTATGCTGCAGTTGTACAAAGCTGTGGTACGGCCACACTTGGAGTATTGAGTACAGTTCTGGTCTACGCATTATAAGAAGGATGTGGAAGCTTTGAAAAGGGTGCAGAGGAGATTTACTAGGATGTTGCCTGGTATGGAAGGAATGTCTTATGAGGAAAGGCTGAGGGCCTTGAAGCTGTTCTCGTTCGAGAGAAGAAGGTTGAGAGATGACTTAATAGAGGCATGCAACATGTGGGCGGCACGGTGGCACAGTGGTTAGCACTGCTGCCTCACAGCGCCTGAGACCCGGGTTCAATTCCCGACTCAGGCGACCGACTGTGTGGAGTTTGCACATTCTCCCCGTGTCTGCGTGGGTTTCCTCTGGGTGCTCCGGTTTCCTCCCACAGTGCTAAATTGCCCATAGTGTTAGGTAAGGGGCAAATGTGTGGGTCGGTGTGGACTTGTTGGGCCGAAGGGCCTGTTTCTACACTGTAAGTAATCTAATCTTTTAAAAAAAACATAATCAGACTGTTAAATAGGGTGGACATGGAGAGCCTTTTTCGAAGTATGGGGACGGCAAACACGAGGGGGCACAACTTTAAAGTGAGGGGAGATAGGCATAAGACAGATGTCAGGGCAGTTTCTTTACTCAGAGAGTAGTAAGGGTAATAAATTCTACTATTGCGTCTGTAGTAGATTCAACAAGTTTAAGTGCATTTAAGTCGTCATTGGACAGGCAAATGGACATACATGGAATAGTGTAGGTGGGATGGGCTTCAGATTAGTATGACAGGGTGGCTCCGAAGGGCCTGTAATGCTCTGTAATGTTCTGTGTTCTATATTCTATAATTCCCCAGGCATTGTTTTAGTTTTTTAGCAAAGGACAATTGTTTAAATGCATAAATAAGTTAAAATACATGATACTTGGGGTCCAACGCATAGAGAAGAGAATGAAAGTGAAGTCTAGAATGCCAGGATCAGATCTCATTTTATTTAGTGTATTATGGCAATAACACATTCTACACGATTGTAACTTATGTAAGCGATGAGTTAACATAATTGACTCTCTGGAGATGTGATGCATGTATAAATACAGATTTCCTCTCCCTTATGTTGGTCATACTGCAGCCATAGGACTTTAACGCCTGCAGAGTCATTCATTTTCGGAAATGGGGAAACCACTGGTTTTGCTGTTGAAGGAGATTTACTATCCACTTCTTGCAGCTGTTTGTCTTCCAGGTAAGCCATTCAACTTGCTTCTTTCGAATTGATTTTAATTTATCCGAGTTAATGTTACATACCATATATTTCCCATTGTCAGTGTTCACATAGCAATGTCAAAAGCAGTATTTGAACACTTTGACTTTTCTGTTTTATTTGGACCAATAACAACCCCCATAAAAGTGTCGCATGCAATGGCTTTTGTTGATCATTCGACAGTCTGACAATAACATACAGAGTGATGACAACAGCATTAAAACTATTGGTAAATTTCCTATTTCGTAAATCACTCAGAATGTATTTAAATCATCTTAATAAGTATCTTCTACTCTATTTCAAACATGCATTGCAATATTACCGGCCTTCTCTGTCTCTTTTTCAGCGAACACAATGACCGTTATAATTATCTTACAAGGAAACTGTGGTCTTTCTAAATGCATCTCGGCCTATCTGGTAGCCATGGCAACATCAGATTTATTGGTCATTATCCATGATGTTATCGCATATCGCATTTTGCATTATCATTTTCCTCTTTCCTTCTTCTCCTACACACCTGTTTGCAAGTTCATTATATACATAGCTGCTACCAGTCTCGATTTAACTGTTTGGTTCACCGTTTCCTTCACATTTGACAGATTTGTGGTGATCTGCTGCCAGAGGTTTAAATTACTATATTGTACAGAGAGAACCGCAACGGTGGTATTAATAACCATTTCGGTCCTGACCTTGTTAAAAAACATTCCACTTTTGTTTGCATATGAGTCAGAGCAAATCCTTAATAAAATCCAATGGGGCTGCCAGTCAAGCGTAAATTTCCTTGTTTCATCTACAGGGATAGCGTTTGTCTGGGTTTACAGCACTTGGGTTGCTTGGCTTCCATTTATCTTAATTGTCTCATTTAATTGTTTAACCATCCGCCGTATTGTAATGGCGAATAGAACTCGTATTAAACTCCATGGACACAGAAAGGAGAATCAAAGCAATACAGAGCTGGAAAACCGGAGGAAGTCAATCATTTTATTGTTCTCGGTATCTGTCAGTTTCATATTGCTTTGGTTGACACGTTCCGCTACTTTGGTCATTACCAGGCTGTCAAACCCTAATTATTACCGAGGTGACTTTAATGACCCTGAATATATCGCAACTGAAACGGGAAATATTCTCAAGTTGTTGAGCTGTTTCCTGAACCCATGTATTTATGCAGCAACCCAGAACAAATACAGAGAAGAGCTGAAGAATGTGGTGAAATCGCTATTGAGACAAACTCTCAGATTTCTTTTTAAAAACGTGGACAAGGGAAATGCATTTTAGGGGAATCTTTTTTTAGCTGAGTCCTAATTTCATCTTGTTTTCTTGTTTTCTTGAGTTCTCTTCATCCCCTAACAGTTATAAACAAAATGTTTGACGTAGGTATTCCTTAGATTATCGAACCGAAATTTGACATGTGCAATCATTTCTGTTTCGTACGATTTATGGTTGAATTGTACAAATTGCATGTCCTTTAAAAGGTGACATCTTCAAACTCAGGTATCAGCGTTTAACAAAAAAGTCTTGAGCTGTGATATTTTAAACAGATATATGAATCTATTACTGATTCCGTGATCAGATTCGTCAGGTTGAAATCGTCATTCTCTCTACCGTTGTCTGGAAAAGAAAATCAAAGATATTACTGCCTCAAAATGAGAAACTGGCTATTTTTGTGCTAATTTTGCGAGAAAGACATTTGATTCTCTGACATGACTACATACTGAAACGCCATCCTCGGCAACTTTCAACAGGCACAAATCAAACAATGAAAACTTCCATTCTTGCCGACCTGGTTTTTGCATGATATGAAAAAAGATTCGTCAACAGGACAGTGACCACAACTCGTTGACTTTTACTTTAGTGATGGAGAGGGATAATCGTGTGCCGCAGGGCAAGAGCTATAGCTGGGGGCAGGGAAATTATGATGCAATGAGGCATGACTTAGGATGTGTGGATTGGAAAAACAGGCTTCAAGAGAAGTACACTAATGAGATGTGGGGATTGTTCAAGGAGCAGCTACTGTGTGTCCTCGATAGGTATGTACCAGTCAGGCATGGTGTAAAGGGCCTTGTGAGGCAGCCGTGGTTTAGTAAGGAATTGGAGTCCCTTGTGAAAGGGAAGAAGGCGGCATATGTAAAGATGAGGCGTGAAGGTTCAGTTGGGGCGATTGAGAGTTATAAGGTAGCCAGGAAGGAGCTAAAGAGGGAGCTAAGAGAAGCGAGAAGGGGACATGAAGAGTCTTTAGCTGGTAGGATTAGGGAAAACCCAAAGGCTTTCTATAGGTATGTCAAGAATAAAAGGATGACTAGGGTAGGTATCGGTCCAGTCAAGGATAGTAGTGGGAAGTTGTGTGTGGAGGCGGAGGAGATTGGAGAGACATTAAATCAGTACTTTTCATCAGTATTCACTCAGGAACAGGACACTGTTGCTGATGTGAATATGGAATCACAAATAATTAGAATGGATGCCCTGGAAATATGCAGGGAGGAGGTTTTGGGAATATTGGAAAGGATGAATATAGATAAGTCTTCTGGGCCTGATGGCATTTACCCCAGGATCCTATGGGAAGCTAGGGAGGAGATAGCAGAGCCATTGGCCTGGATTTTTATGTCGTCATTGTCTACGGGAATAGTACCAGAGGACTGGAGGATAGCAAATGTGGTCCCATTGTTCAAGAAAGGGAGTAGGGATAGCCCTAGTAACTATAGGCCTGTGAGTCTGACTTCAGTGGTGGGCAAAGTCTTAGAGAGAATGGTAAGGGATAAGATTTATGAACATCTGGGTAGGAATAACGTGATCAGGGATAGCCAGCATGGTTTTGTGAAGGGCAGGTCGTGCCTCACAAACCTTATTGAGTTCTTTGAGAAGGTGACTTAGGAAGTGGATGAGGGTAAAGCAGTAGATGTTGTGTATATGGATTTTAGTAAGGCGTTCGATAAGGTTCCCCATGGTAGGCTAATGCTAAAACTTCGGAGGTATGGCATTGAGGATACATTAGAGGTTTGGATTAGGAATTGTCTGGCTGGAAGGAGACAGAGGGTAGTAGTTGATGGATTATGTTCATCTTGGAGCGCAGTTACTAGCGGTGTACCACAATGATCTGTTTTGGGACCATTGCTTTTTGTTATCTTTATAAATGATCTAGAGGAAGGACTTGAAAGCTGGGTAAGCAAGTTTGCGGATGACACAAAAGTCGGTGGAGTTGTGGATAGTGAGGAAGGAAGTGGTAGGTTACAGCGGGATATAGATAAGTTGCAGAGCTGGGCGGAAATGTGGCAAATGGAATTCAATGTAGCTAAGTGCGAAGTCGTTCACTTTGGTAGGAATAACAAGATGATGGATTACTGGGCTAATGGTAGGCTACTTGGTAGTGTGGATGAGCAGAGGGATCTTGGTGTCTATGTACACAGATCTCTGAAAGTTGCCACCCAGGTAAATAGTGCTGTGAGGAAGGCATATGGTGTACTGGGCTTTATTGGCAGAGGAATTGAGTTCCGGAGTCCTGAGGTCATGTTGCAGTTGTATAAGACTCTGGTGAGGCCTCATCTGGAGTATTGTGTGCAGTTTTGGTCGCCATACTATAGGAAGGATGTGGAAGCTTTAGAACGAGTGCAGAGGAGGTTTACCAGGATGTTGCCTGGAATGGTAGGAAAATCTTATGAGGAAAGGCTGAGGCACTTGGGGCTGTTCTCATTGGAGAAGAGAAGGTTTAGGGGAGATCTGATAGAAGTGTATAAGATGATTAGGGGTTTAGATAGGGTAGATACTAAGAACCTTTTACCGCTAATGGAGTCAGGTGTTACTAGGGGACATAGCTTTAAATTAAGGGGTGGTAGGTATAGGACAGATGTTAGGGGTAGATTCTTCACACAGCGGGTTGTGAGTTCATGGAATGCCCTGCCCGTATCAGTGGTGAACTCTCCTTCTTTATGGTCATTTAAGCGGGCATTGGATAGGCATTTGGAAGTTATTGGGCTAGTATAGGTTAGGTAGGGTTCGGTCGGCGCAACATCGAGGGCCGAAGGGCCTGTACTGCGCTGTATCCTTCTATGTTCTATGTTCTAGGTGTAGCAAATAACCTCTGTCAATCAGCCGACAGTGTACACAGGTATGATGCCTAATAAATTAAGTGATGAGTACACTTATGAACAATAGATTCATAGAGATATCAAAAATAAGAGTGACCGCCCAACTCAGTACATTTATTTTCCGTATTCTTCTGATGACTATTCCCACAGAAATACATATTGCTACTTCTTGAACGCATTCACTGATTTGAGCTCAACCGATTTCCGTGACAGACATTTAAAAAGTCCGTGTATGAAATCTCTCTCATCATCTCAGTCATAAATATCCTATCGCATCTTAGACAGTGAACCATAGCTCCAGCTCGCAGCAACATGGTGGAAAATCTGATGGGCCTTAAGTTTTGCTCTCACACAAAATGCTAGTTTATTTGATGCAAATCCCAATATTTCATTTTTGATTCAATGTCATTAATTTTCAGCCACTGCCTAAGGCAATATTCAATGTCCATTCCATTTTGCCCAATGGAAATTGCGGTGTGCTTTCGCCTTTAACTGATGAAGTTGTGGGAATACCAAATATGTTAATGAAGTGTCTTGTGGTGGAGGAAGAGCAGTTCCAGTTATTCTCGCACGTCTTTCCATGCAGATACTATCCTCAATGAACGTTTGCTCTCAGAGCATTACAGCATGGTCACATGTCACAGAGTCATGCAGCAGAGAAACAGATCCTTCCGTCCAGCCAATCATGCCAACCATAACCCGAAACGTCGAATTTCCTATTCCTTGGATGCTGCCTAACCTGCTGTGCTTTAACCAGCAACACATTTTCAGCCATCATCCCGAACTAACCTAGTCCCACTTGCCTTTGCTTGGCCCATATCCCTCCATATAATTCTGTTCCTTCGCCAAATGTGTTTTAACGTTGTAGCTAAACCCGTGAGCCAAAGGACCTGTTCTGTGTTGTACTTTTCTATGTGGTATGTTCTAAACCCGCACCCACCACTTCCTCTGGAAGTTCATTCCACAAGCGAACCATTCTCTGTGTAAATTAAAATTTTTAAAAATGCCTTTTTAAAAATCTTTCTCCTCTCACCTTAAAAATATACACGCTTTTCTTGAGCTCCGCCACGCTGGGCAAAATGAATTTATAATTCCCCTCATCCATACGCATCATGATTTTCTAAACCTCTTTAATGTCAAGTCAGAGCCTCCCATGTTTCAGTGGATTAGTGCCTGCATATCCAGTCTCCACCTATAATAATTTCCCAATTCCCGGTAACATCAGAGTAAATCTCTTGTTAACACTCTCTAGCTTGAGAAATCCTTCGTAAAACGGGATAACAGAACAGCATAAAGTACTTCAGAAGAGGACCCCCGCCCCCCACCCCACATCCTGTACAACCTAAAAATGACGTTCCAACCCTACATCTGAGCAATGCAGGCAAGCTTGCTAAAAACTTCTTAATTACCCTATCTGTGTGTGATAGAGGCTTCAAAGAATTATGTACCAGATCCTTGAGGTCTCTCTGTTCAATAATATTACAGAAAGCCGAACTTTGATCTGGATATGGCTTCCCTTTTTTATGTTATAAAAATGCAATACCTCGCATTTTCCAAACTAAACTCAATCTGTCACACTTCAGCCCATTGGCCTAAGTGATCATTAGGTCTATTTCTCATCTTAGGTAACCCTCTTCACTGTCCACTGTACCAACAATATTAGTGTTATCTGTAAGGTTGCCAACTGAGCTTTCTTTATTATCACCGACATCACTTATATAAAATACAAGCAAAAGTGGATCCAGAACTGATTGCTGTGGGACACCGCTCGTCAAAGACCTTCAGTCCCACAAAAGAATTCTTCTGTATTCTAAAAAAATTACATTATTTAGGAAATAAGATTAGTAACAAATCGTGATTTGGGATAGTTTATAACGTGCTTCTACTAAAATGCCAGCTCGCATCTTTCTTCAATTATGAAGATGATCTTTCTTCTCATAGTTATACGAATCCAGTAGTCCCTCTGTTTCTCACCTTCTGTTTCTCGCCCTCTGTTTCAGCACCTCTGTTCCAGCCCATCTGTTTCCTTCTCTCTGTTTCAGCCCCTCTGTTTCTCGCCCTCAGTTTCTTCCGCTCTGATTCAGTCCCTGTGTTTCTCGCCCTCTGTTTCAGCACCTCTATTTCAGCCCCTCTGATAAGCCACGCTGTTTCAGCCCTTACGTTTCTTGCCCTCTGTTTCAGTCCGTCTGTTTCAGCCTCTCTGTTTCAGCCCCTCTGTTTCTCGTCCTCTGTTTCAGCCCCTCTATTTCTCGCTCTCTGTTTCAGCCCCTTCTTTCTCGCTCTCTGTTTCAATCCCTCTGTTTCTCGTCCCCTGTTTCAGCCCCTCTGTTTAAGCCCCTCTGTTTCAGCCCCTCTGTTTCAGCCCGTCTGTTTCTCGCCCTCTGTTTCATCCCCTTTCTTTCTCAGACTCTGTTTCTAGCGCTCTGTTTCAGCCCCTCTGTTTCAGGCCCTCTGTTTCTCGCCCTCTGTTTCAGCCCCTCTCTTCCTCACCCTCTGTTTCAGACCCTCTGTGTCTCACCCTCTGTTTCAGCCCCTCTGTTTCAGCCCCTCTGTTTCTCGCTCTCTGTTTCAGCCTCTCTGTTTCACAATCTCTGTTTCAGCCCCTCTGTTTCAAATAATCTTTTGCTCGTCCTTTGTTTCAGTCCTTCTGCTTCTTGCCCTCTGTTTCTTGACTACACTATAACTCACTGCTTCATTGAACTACGAGCATAGTTTGAATAGAACTGGGAGGAAAAGTGTGAACGACATAATGACTGTTGGATATTGGTGCTCCTTTTGAAAAGACATGATTTTCCTGATAACAGTTGTACAGTATGAAATCTCATTTATCAGCTATTTAATATGTAAAATCCTAACAGGCGAAAACAAATCGAGAATCAAGTCAATCGTAATGCTCACATTGCTCGTTGAACTGTCGTCAATAAGTTACCTGTTGCCAAATGTACACTATCATAAGTGCGTTACTTTCAAAGTTAACAAGGTTTTTGTTCTCATAATGAATGAAAATCAATCATCCAATACAGGTGGCAACGGGAACTTGGTCATCCAACCACATGAGTTGCTGTTCCGTGGTCACACGCCAAAAGGGTACAGAAAATGAATTAACCAAGAGAAAATTAAAGCTTAATACAACAAAAAGCCCTCATAAAAATACGGATTTTTACAGGAAGGAGTTCTCATCAAGAACACCTTGTACCAGCACCTGTAATTGATGATCCCTTCATCGAGCAGTCCTGATCAGGCAAATGGAAATCAGAACATCAGATGTGAAGGAAGACACAAATGACCTGCACAAGAGGGACAGATTGCACCTAAATTGGAAGGGGACTAATATACTGGCAGGGAGATTTGCTGGTGGTACTCGGGCGGTCTTAAACGATTAAGGTGGGGTGGGGGAAGTGGGACCAGGGAGATGGTGAGGAAAGAGATCAATCTGAGACTCTTACAGTTGAAAGTAAAAGCGAGTCAAACAGTCAGGGCAGGCAGTGACAAGGTAGGCTAATAAATTAAACTGTATTTATTTCAAGGCAAGGGGCCTAACAGGGAAGGCAGGTGAACTGAGGGCATGGTAAGTAATATGGGACAGGGAGATCACAGAAACTACAGAAATATGGCTCCCGAATGGGCAGGACTTGCAGCTTAATGTTCCATGAAACAAATGTTACAGGAAGGATAGAAAGGGAGGCAAGAGAGGATGGTGAGTGGCGTTTTTGATAAAGGATAGCGTTACAGATGTGCTGAGGGAGGATGTTCCCGGAAATACATCCAGAGAAATAATTTGGGTGGAACTGAGAAATAAGAAAGGGATGATCACCCTATTGGGATTGTATTATAGACCGCTCCCCCCCCCCCCCCCCATTAGTCAGAGGGAAATTGAAAAACAAACTTGTAAGGAGATCTCAGCTTTCTGCAAGAATAATAGGGTGGCTATGGCAGCGGATTTTACATTTCCAAGCATAGACTGGGACTGCCATAGTGTTAAGGGTTTAGATGGAGAGGAATTTGTCAAGTGTGTACAATATGTTTTTTTTTCTCTTTCATTATGTGGTTATACCTACTAGAAAAGGTGCGAAGCTTGTCCTACTCTTGTGAAATACGGCAGGGCAGGTGACGAAAGTGTCAGTGGGGGAGCACTTTAGGGCCAGCAAACATAATTCTATTAGATTTAAAATAGTGTTAGAAAAGGATAGACCAGATCTAAAAGTTGAAGTTCTAAATTGTAGATAGGCCAATTTTTACAGTATTAGGCAAGAACTTTCAAAAGCTGATTGGGGGCAGATGTTCACGGGTAAATGGATGGCTGGAAATGGGGAAGCCTTCCGAATTGAGATAACGAGAAACCAGAGAAAGTACATTCTTGTTAGGGTGAAGGCAAAAACTGGTAGTACAGTGAATACTGGATGACTAAAGTAATTAAGGGTTGAAGAACAAAGAACAAAAATATTTGCAGCCCAGGAACAGGCCCTTCGTTCCTCCAAACCTGAGCCCATCCAAATGTATTGTCTAAACCTGTCAGTCAATTCCTAAGCATCTGTATCCCTCTGCTAACCAACCTCTTACGCGTCTGTCCAGACGCATCTTAAATGAATCTACCGTGCCTGCTTCTACTTCCTCTGCTGGCAACGCGCTCCAAACTCCCACCACCCTCTGTCTGAAGTAGTTGTCGCGTGTATCCCGTTTGAACATTCCACCTCTCACCATGAAAGCATGACGTCTCGTTATTGAATCCTTCACCCTGGGAAAAAGAATGTCTCTAGCCACCCTGTCTATAGCCTTCGTGATTTTGTAAACCTCAATCAGTCCCCCCCCCCCCCCCCATCTCCTAACCTACTCAACCTCTCTTCAGAACTAACATCTTCTATACCTGGCAAAATCCTCGTAAAACCTCCTCTGCACCCTCTCCAAGGCGTCCACATCATTTTGGTAATGTGGCGACCAGAATTGTCGACAGTTCTAAATGCAGCAGAACCAACGTCTTGTACAATTTTAACATGATTTGGTTGAGAAAAAGAAGGAAGCACATGCCAGGTATAGACAGGATAGATGGAGTGAATCCTTAGAAGAGTATAAATTCAGCAGGAGGTGAATGAGGGGACATGAGGTAGCTTTAGCAAATAGAATTAAGGAGAATTCAAAGGGTTTGTGCAAATACATTAAGGACAAAAGGGTAACTAGGGAGTGAATAATGCCCCTCAAAGGCAGCCATTGTGTGGAGCGGCAGAAAATTGGGGAGGTACTAAACGAACATTTTGCATCAGAATTAAATGAGGAAAAGGATATGGAAAATATAGAATGCAGGGAAATATATGATGGCATCTTGCGAAATGTCCATCTTTCAGAGGAAGAGGTGCTGGATGTCTTGAAACGCATAAAGGTGTATTAATTCCCAGGACGTGATCAGGTGTACCCTAGAACTCTGTGGAAGCTAGAAACGTGATTGCTGGGCATCTTGCTCTCATATTTGTATCGTCAATAGTCAGAGGTGAAGGGCAGGAGGACGAGAGTTTGGCTAAACGTTGTGAAACTTTGCAACTCGGATGGTCAGCACAATTCAGGGAATTATACACCAGTGAGCCTGACGTCCGCGGAGGGTAGATGGAATCTTAAGGGACAGGGTGTACATAGAGTCATAGAGTCATAGAGATGTACATTGAGAAAGGCAAGGATTCATTAGGTTTAGTCAACATGGCTTTGTACGTGGGAAATCATGTCTCACAAACTTGATTGAATTTTTTGAAGACGTAACCAAGAGGATTGATGAGGACACAGCTGTAGATGTGATGTATATGGACTTAAGTAAGGCGTTCGACAAGGTTCCCCATGGGATACTGGTTAGCAAGCTTAGATTTCACGGGTTACAGGGAGAACGAGCCATTCGGATACAGAACTGGCTCAAAGTAGAAGTCGGAGGGTGGTGGTGGAGGGTTGTCTGAAAAAGGTGGAGAGTTGTCTGGAGTCCTGTGACCATTGGAGTATCACAAGGATCGGTGCTGGGTCCACTACTTTTTGTGGTTTACGTAAATGAATTTTATATGTGCATGAAGCATCGTTGGTTAGTTTGCAGATGACTCAAAAATTGGAGGTGTATTGGACAGCGAAGAAGGTTACCTCAGATTACTACAGGATCTTTACCAGATGGAGCAATGGGCTGAGACGTGGCAGATGGCGTTTGATTCAGATAAATGTGAGGTGCTGCATTTTGGGAAAATAAATCTTAGCAGGACGTATACGCTTAATGGTCAGGTCCTAGGGAGTGTTGCCGAGAAAAGAGACCTTGGAGTGCAAGTTCATAGCTTATTGCAAGTGGAGTCGCAAGTAGATAGGATAGCGAAGAGGTAGTTTGCTATGCTTTCTTTTATTGGTCAGAGTATAGATTACAGGAGTTGGGAGGTCATGTTGCGGCTATATAGGACATTGGGTGGGCCACTGTTGGAATATTGTGTGCAATTCTGGTCTCCTTCTGATAAGGAAGATGTTGTGAAACTTGATTTGGAGATGCCAGTGTTGGACTGGGGTGTACAAAGTTAAAAATCACACAATACCAGGTTATAGTCCAACAGGGTTAATTGGAAGCAATTAAACCCTGAAAGCTAGTGTGAATCTTGAAAGGTTTCAGAAACGATTTACAAGGATGTTGCCAGGGTTGGATGATTTGAGCTGTAGGGAGAGACTGAACAGGCTGGGCCTGTTTTCCCTGGAGTGTCGGAGGCTGACGGGTGACATATAGAGATTTACAAAACTATGAGGGGCATGGAAAGTATAAAAAGATGAAGTCATTTCCCTGGTTCGGGGAGTCCAGAACGCGAGGTCATAGTTTTAGGGTGAGAGGGGAAAGGTATAAAAGAGACTTGGGAATGCTGCATGAGCCTTATTATGAACAGGGCTGATGTTGACCCTTTTGAAACAGGCAGGAACAATGGCCTGTTGCAGGGAGAGGTTGAAGATGACCGAGAAGACCTCGACCAGTTGATCTACGCATGTTCTATGTGCTCGGCCTGGTACTCTATCTGGTCCTGTCGCTTTCCTTCGATTCACACGAAGAAAACCTGATCTGGTATCTGATGCAGTGACTGTTGAGATAGGTTTGTCAGTACTTGTGAGAATGGGTGTTACCTCCCCACCGGAATTGTGTTCAAAATGAGCATAGAAAGCGTTGAGACGATATGGGAGGTATATGTCATCATCTGCTATCTTGCATTTCCACTTTTTAGAACCCGTGATGTCATTAAAACCTTGCCATAATTGCTGGCTATCTGTCTGGGTCTCTAGTTGATCAGTATTGCTCTTTGGCTCTCTTAATGTCTCTGCGAAGGTCATACTTGGTTACCATGCATTCCTTAAGAGCAAGGTCTGCCTTTTTTCATTAACAGTTTATTTCAAAAAGAGTTGCTTCCCATAATTAATCGCACAGTGCCTTGCATTCAGCGACTTTCTATGATATGTCACAATCAAATATTGATACAATTTATTTAACATCATTGCATGTAGAAACCGACTCGCGACCCCTCCAAGCAAGCAAATATTGCAGTTTAACTATTATCCAATTAATGATGGATTGCAGCTATGTTTTCAAGTAACAGTGCCTGTCTTTGAATTCCTGATGATAAAACCGTGTGTAGTGATTTTCTTCAGAGTTCTGATGACTAACAACTCTCGGACATTTAGACAAATTTCTGTCCTTAAAAGCCTATGAGTTACATTATTGGTAATCTCCATGACTTTTTATCTTGTTGTGGTGGAGAAAGTTTTGTGGTCCTGAGATCTCCCGAGCAATGCCGTCTGGAATTAAACTCATTTTAGTCTTAACCATGGCAGTAAGTTCGAGTGTGAGGTCCCTTACAAATAACAATCCAACCAAGATGTCAATGGTGGGACAAGCAAAGTTACTTCAAACTAAATGGCCATGAAGGCAGATAAAGGCTGCAACAAATCCATCAGTACCAATCATCATGGTCTCCATGCCACTGGAATCAGTTGGTTGATTTGTGAGGTATCATGTGCTTCTTGGAGTTCATCATCAAGCCCACGTTAAACAAATCGATGCCCTGGTTTCTTAACTTTGTGGACCGCTTCTTCAAGTCTTTTGACGATTGGGGGAGGGTGATTGGAGCAGGCATTGTGATGGCTGGAAGCTCCTCATCAAGAACCGGCACAAAAGTGGGAAATACTTGATTCAATCGCTCAACGTTTGGACAGAAGCAGAAAAGTTGTTCGGTAGCAGTGTTCACCTCTGAGCAGCCTTTTTAGCATTCACTCTGCTCATCCTGAAATGGGAGGGGACGGGAGAAGGAGCCATCAAAATAGTCTGCTTCCTCACATACTCTCAGGAAAGCCATGTCCAAAGAGATCACCATTATGTGGTTGAGAAACATTGAGATGTGAAACTATGACATTTGGAACCAGGAATATACGAACTCTGATGGATAACCCAAACTCAGACCGTCCAGAGAGCAGAACTGCCTTTGTTGGCCGGGAACTCCAAGTATTCAACTTTGACATCGTTCCACTGAGTGAGATCCCCAGAGCTGGAGAAGACCTAATGAAGGAAGAGCATGGTCAATACACCTGTTTTTTCTGAAAAAGCACTTGATCCTGAAAAACCGAGGATCCATGGAGTTGGATTTGCTATCCGTAACAGCCTCCTCAGAAGCTGACAGAACAACCATTGGGAATCAATGAGCATGTCAGACTCTGTGAATCTAGCTCGTCAAGACCCATTACACCACATCTTCAGTGACAATGATACAACTCCGAATGCTGAAGACAAAGTAAAGGAGAACTTGTGCACCCAACTTGACGACATCCTTTTGTCTGTTCCCAAAAACGACAAGATCATTCTCTAAGGAGACGTCAGTGCCAGAGTCGAGCAAAATCATAGACCGGAATAATAAGCAAAGAAGGAGTTGGCAAATTCAATGCCAATAGGACACTCTTCCTCACCAAATGTGCTGACCACAATCAAGAGATTAGAAACACACTATCTCCCCAGAAAAACAAGCATAAAGTATCCTGGCAGCATCCACGCTCTAAACACTGGCACCTCATTGACTACATCATCGTACGATCTCAGGGCCAACAAGATGTAATGTAGACGAGTGCTGGGCAGACCATCGAATCATCTCGTCCACCATGAGAATGAAGATTCAGTCAACAAGGAAATATCAAAATCAAAACACTATCAAGAAATTCAATGTTGACATTCTCCAAGACATCAACTACACACAGAAGTTTCAGCAAAATCTTCAAGAACAACTGCCTCAACAAATCCCACCATCCCTAGAAGAATACTGGAATCAGTTGAAGAATGCTATTATTACCTCCTGCAAAGAAACAATTGACTGCAGGACGAAAAACAAACATCAGAATTGGTTCGATGGTAACGACAAACTACTCCAATAACTTATCACTGAAAAGGCAAAAGCTTTCATCAGATTAGAAAATGTCCAAGGATCAGCTACCAAAAGGAAACACTATCAGGAATGTAAGGCAGCACTTCAGAAGAGTACACGAAACCCGAAAAACCAATCGTGGAGAAAGAAAGCTCAGGAAATTCAACAACCAGTAGACGCCACAGACACTCGAGGCTTCGTGAACGCATTTAAAGCTATTTTTGACCCATCCACTCATAGTCAAGCCCTTCTCAAAAGCAAAGATGGTTTAACTGTCCTGAAGAGCAATGCTAACATCAATTTTAGGTGAAGGGAGCACTTTGAAGAAACCATTCCAATTGACATGAATGTGACCAATAACCTTCCAAAACAGCCCGCTTACGACATCCTAAGCAAAATACCAACACCTGAAGTATTCAAGGAAGCTATTAAAAACTTGAAAAACAGCATGCCGCCGGATTCAATGGAATACCAGCCAAGGGCTACAAAATTGAAGGTATGCTGCTTCATTATCGACTTCATCAACTTCCCCTCAAGATCTGGCTAAACGAAAACGTACCAGCAGACTTTAGAGACTCAGCAATCATTTTCACTTGCAAAGGAATGGTGATGGATCTGAATGTGGAAACTATCGTATGACTTCGCTGTTAGTAACAGCAGCAAAGATCTTCACTTTCATCATGACCGATCGGCTCACATTTTAGCCAAGAGGATCGTTCCATAGAATCAAGCTGGTTTTAGATCATGACATGGAGCAATCGACATGATCTTCCCTATGGGACAACAACAAGAAAAATGTCGTGAACAACTTCAACCTTTGTCGATGGCATTCATCAACCTCACCAATGTCATTGACTCGCTATCAAGAGATATGCGATGTCCTAAAACCTATGGATGCACTGAAATGTACATTCGAATCCTGAGACTCCTCCAAATGGCATGCTTACCAAAATTATGGTAAGCAACAGGAACTGAGCCTTTTCAAGGCAGATCAGAAGTAAAACAAGGATGTGCAATTTCCCAACTTGTTTCACCATCTTTCCTGTGACAACCATCCACATCATCAAGGTTGACCCTCGGAAATCGAACTTCTCTACAGAACAGATGGTAGAATTTTCAATCTTGCATGTCTCAAGTAAAAAAAACACATCTGCGAGTTTCTCCTCGTGTTCCAGTAGGCAGACCACAATACTATTGTGGGTCTCTCAGAAAACCACTGACAACTGACTCTGACTCCCTTAAACTATGCATACACAAAACTTGGACTTATCATCGATTCCAAGAAGACTCAGAACATTGAGATATAGCTTTGTTCGCTCAGCTGAAAGATTCATTTTCAGACGTTTCGTCGCCATAATAGATAACATATTCAGTGAGTCTCCGGATGGAAGCACTGCTGATGTTTCTTACTTTCAATTTATATGTTTGGGTTCCTTTGAGTTAGCGATGTCATTTCCTGTGGTGATGTTATTTCCTGTTGCTTTTCTCCGGAGGTGGTAAATGGGGTCCATGTCAATGTGTTTGTTGATATTTTTCTAACAACCCTGTCAACACACACGTTGACTTGGACCAAATTTACCACCCCTGAGAAAACACAAGAAATGACATCACCATAGGAAATGTCATCACCACAGGAAATGACATCGCCAACTCAAAGTAACCAAAACATATAAATCGAAAGCAGTAATCATTAGCAGTGCTTCGCTTGGAGGCTCACTGAAGATGCTACCTACTATGGTAACGGAACGTCTGAAAATCAACCTTCCATCTCAGCGAGCAAACTACATATAGAACGTTAACCAGAGAGACAAATCTTCTCGAAACCCACTCACGTCGACTATCAACAGTCACCGATCGAGACAGATTGTATAGAACCATTAATTCAACGTGGTGAAACAACCTTGGAAAGCGAGGATCACTCCACAACTGCCTTGCATTTATAATATCCATGGAGAGGGAATGGCGCAGTTACCATGAGCAAGTATTTCATTGGAGAAAAGGAAATTACATTGCCATCAGACATGAGATGGGAAGTACAGATTAGTAGCAATGGTTCCACAGAAAGGGCACAACAGACATGGCTCTTCTGTTTGCAGTATAGTTGGCTCGAGAATTAGTCTTCCCGAAACGCATCACCTCACATATGTCTGGATTGATCTTCATCTGCCACTTTTCCACTCAACTCTATATTCTCCTGTATTCTTCGATAGTCCCCTATACTTTCTGCTACTCCACCAACCTTCACGTCATCGCAAACTCACTGATCAGACCACCAACGCCCACTTTCAGATCATTTATGTATATTTCAAACAACAATGGCGCCAGGACTGATCCATGTGGAAAACTACTGGGAACCTTTCTCTATTTCGAGGAGCTCCCTTCAATTACTATTCTCAGTCTCCTGTTGCTCAATCAGTTCTTTATCCACCTAGCCAGAACACCCTGCACAACATGTGACTCCACTTCCTTAGTTTATCATAGGGAACCTTATCAAATACATTACTAAAGTCCATGTATATTGCATCTACAAGCCTTCCTTCATCTACCAACTTGGTCTTTTCCTCAGAGAACTCTAGTAAGTTGGAAAGGCACGATCTCCGCCGCACAAAACCATGTTGGCTGTACTGATAAGCCTTTTCAAATATACAGGTTTTATCCTACAATATTTTCTCCAGAAATTTTCCCATCACTTATGTCAGGCTCACTGGTATGTAGTTAACTGGAATAGCCCAACTAAAATTCTTGTGCGGGGGAATAATTTTAGTAACCCTCCAGTCCTTCGGCCCTCACCTGCGTTTAAGGGTGCTCCATGGATATCTGTCAGGTCAACAGCTATTTCCTCTGTCACCTCCCTCAGCAACCTGGAACAGATCCCATCTGGTCCTGGGGATTTGTCCACCTTAATATCCTTTAGCCTGCCCAAAACATTTTCCATCCTTGTGTCAACGTGATCCAGAGTAAACAGACTTCTATCTCCCATCTCAACAGTCATCATGTCCCTTTTCTCAATGAACACTGATGCAAAATATTCATTGCCAGCCTCACCCATTTTCTCACAACCTTCCTTCCTTATGCTTTAATGGACCAACTCTTTCTTGAGTACCCATTTGATACTTATATATGGATAAAATGCCTTGGTATTCTCATTAATTCTGCGAGGTAAAGTTATTTCATGACCCCTATTAGTCCGTTTGAGTCCTCGTTTAAGCTTGGTCCTATTTTCCCAATATTCCTCCAAGGCCCGTCCTGTTTTTAGCTGCCTTCACCTAATTTATCTTGGCGATAAATCTTTTCATCTTGGCCAGTCTTGACCATGAAAATGTTTTTGCAGGAAGAATTATGGAGAGCCCAAAAGCATTTTACTCATTCGTGAGGAATAAAAGAAGGATCAAGTAGAAGCTAGGGCCGGTCAGGTATAGCGTAGTGAACTTGTGCGTGGAGTCTGAGCAGATAGGGGAAACCCTAAATGAGTGTTTTGCTTCGGTTTTCACTAAGAAAAGAGAACTTCTGGTGAATGAAAACTTTGAGCAGCGGAAAACAGGATTGAATGGATCGAGACTGAAGAAGTTGATGTGCAGTATATTTGGCAAACATTAAGATTAAAAAGTCCCAGGGCTAGACCAAATTTATCCTTGGTTGCTCCGGCAAGCGAGAAAGGGGGTTGTCTAGCCACTGGCGAAGATCTTGGTTCCTTACTCTGCACGGGAGTCGTATCAGAAGTTAAACGGAGGCGAATATTGTTTCTTTTTTTAAGATGATTGGTGAAATCCCTAGCTATTACAGACCAGTCAGTCTTACGTCTGTGGGAAGCTAATTATTTTTATAAATTTTGAGAGATAGGATTTAAGACTATTTGAAAAAGCATACTATGACAAAAGGCAGTCCACCATGGCAAGGCATTTGACAAGGTTCCCCTTGGTAGGCTCATCATAAAGTCAGGAGATATGGGATACAGAGGAGATTTGGTTATCTGGATTCAGAATTGCTTGGCTGACAGAAGGCAGAGTACTTGTAGATTGAAAGTATTCTGCCTGGAGGTCAGTTGTGTATGGTGTCTGTTCTTGGGACTCTGCTCTTTGTAGTTTAGCTTTTATAAAGTTTTGATGAGGAGGTTGATGGGGGGGAGTTAGTAAGTATACAGATGACACAAAGGTTAGAGCTGCCGTTGATAGTATCGAGGGCTATTACAGGCTGCAGCGTGACATCGACAGGATGCACAACAGGGCTGAGAAACGGCATGTGGAGTTCAACCTAGATGAATGCGTAAGGTCGAAGGTCGAAGTTGAATGCTGAATATAGGATTAAAGATAGGATTTTTGACAATGTGGACAACAGCAGGGTCTTTGTTCAAGGGCATAGATCCCTCAAAGTTGCCACCCAAGTGGATAGGCTTATTAATAAAGCCTATGATGTTTTGGGTTTCATTAACGGTGGATCGAGTTGAAGAGTCGCAATGTTTGGCTACAGCTCTACAAGTCCCTGTTGAGACCACACTTGGAATATTTTGTCCGGTTCTGGTTCTCCTACTATAGGAAGGCTACAGAGGCTTTAGAAAGTGTGCAAAAAATGTTTACCGGAAAGCTGCCTGGACTGGAAGGCTTGCCTTATAAAGAGAGTTTGAATAAGCTCGGACATTTTTCTCTGGAGAGAAGGAGGAAGAGAGATTACCTGATTGAAGTATACAAGGTAATGAGAGGCATGGATAGAGTCAATAGACAGAGACATTCCCCCAGTGCAGGATTAACTGGTACGAGGGCTCATAGTTTTAAGGTATGGGGAGGAATGTGTTGAGGAGATGACAGAGGTAGTTTCTTTACAGAGTTGTGAATGAATGGAATGCGTTGCCAGCGGTGGTAGCGGAAGCAGAGTCATTAGGAACATTTAAGCGACTGGTGGACATGCACGTGGAGAGGAGTGAATTGAGGGGAGTTTAGGTTAAGGTATTGTATTTTAAATTAGGATTAAACCTCGGCACGACGTCGACGGCTGAAAGGCCAGTACTGTGCTGTATTTTTCAATGTCCTACGTACTATGTATCTTGGAATTCACCTCTCCTCCAATGTCGACTTAATGACATGTTTGAACAGCGTATTAAATGAGCTGAAACAGCTTTTGGTGGTCTCCAAACAAGAGGCTTTCTTGAACGTGATGACCAGACAGACACCACAGTGTTAGCAGTGGTGATCACAAAGGCTCTGTGTGCATGAAAAACTTGGACAACCAACTGATAACATCTGAAGGCACTTGAAATGTGCCATTAACCTGCCTTCAAAACATTTTGAATACCAGCTGAGATGTTAAAAGAACCAACGTCAGCGTGCTGCATGAAACAAATCAACAATCATTGACGCCTAAGTCATGAAGAACGAACAAAAATGGAGCAGCCATGTTGTTCAGATGAAAGATGAATGTCCGCCAAAGCAAATCAACTACTCCAAGCTTAAAGAAGCCAAATGTAAAAAGGTGGACAACAGAAGTAATTCAAAGACGTTTTAAAAGCTAACATGGAGAAATGCAACATCGGCACCAAACATTGGGAAACAAATGCCAAGCACAGGAACTTTGGCAAACCGTCATTCGAGAAGGAACAGCATCTTTCAAAGATGAAACAGAAATAGAAGAAAAGAGAAGAAAATGGAAAGTGAGGCACAAACAACCAGAGCCCGATCTGCCAGCTGGAACTACTTGGCCTGAATGGAGAACAACTTTCAAGGCCAAGTTTGGACGCATAGCCTTCTGACTGCGCATAATAGATCAATGCAACAAAGATCTCGATCTCGAGGGATAGCCATGCCGACGAATCATTGAGATTTTTTCAACCGAACGATTAAATTCACTTTCAGATCCTTCCTTAACACAAAGAAAGTTCCTGCTTCTTAATTCAATTGTTTGACCAGCATTTATTGCCTATCCCTAATTGCCTTGAGAAGGTTGTGAGCTGCCTCTTGACTCAAAACGTTCACTGGCTGTGGGTTGACCACAAGACCAGAATTTTGACCCATCAACCATGAAGGAAGAGTCATGTAATTCCAATTCAGGATGATCTGTGGATTGGAGGGGATCTTGAAAGTGGTAGCGTTCATATTTTTCTGCTGCCTTTGTCCTCCTGGCTGGAAATATTTTTATGTTTGGAATATTTGAGAATCTTCAGTGAATTTCTGAAGTGCGTTTTGGATCTGCTGCTGCTGAGCGTTTGTGAACGAAGAGTTGGATGCATATGGATGTGGTGCAAGTAAAGTGATCTGCTTTGGTCTGGACAGAGGAGAAAGTGATGACTGCAGATGCTGGAGATCATAGTCGAGACTGCGTGGCGTGGGAAAAGCACAGCATCCGAGGACCTGGAGAATCGACTTTTCGGGCAGGAGCCTAACATCAGGATGAAGTGCTCCTGCTAGAAATGTCAATTACTTTGCTCCACGGATGGTGCAAGACCAGCTGTCTTTTTCCAGCGCCATGGACTCTCGACTTTATTCTGGACAGTGCCAAGCTTCTTGAGTATTGTTGGTGCTGCAGCCATCTGACGGAAATTTTGAAGATGTAACAGGATTGATGAGGGCAGAGTCATGGATGTGACCCATATGAACTTCAGTCAGGTGCTTGAGAAGGTTCCCCATGGGAGACTGGTTAGCAAGGTTAGATCACATGGGATACTGACAGAACCAGCAATTTGTATACAAAACTGGCACGAAGGTAGAAAACAGAGTGTGATCGTGAACGTTTGATTTTCAGAGTGGAGGCCTGTGACCCGTAGAGTGCCACAACGGTTTGTGTTGTGTCCTTTACTTTTCTTCATTTATGTAAATGATTCGCATGTGAATATAGGAGTTATAGTTAATAAGTATGCAGATGACAACAAAAATGATGATGGAGTGGACAGTGAAAAGGTTATGCCAGAATACAATGGAATCTTATCAGATGGACCAATGAGCTGAGGAGTAGGAGATGGAGTCTTAAATTAGATGCATGTCAGGTGCTGCATTTTGGATAAAGCAAATCAAAGCAAGACTTGTACACTTCATGGTAAGGTCCTGGAGAGTGTTGCTGAACAATGAGAACTTGAAGTGCAGGTTCATTATTCCTAGAAGGTACAGTCACAGGTAGACAGCATAGTGAAGAAGGAGTTTGGTATGCGTTCCTTTTTAGATTTCAGTTTATTGAGGACAGGAGTTGGGAAGTCATGTTGCGGCTGTAGGGAACATTGGTTCGGTTATTTTTGGAAAGTTACGTGCAATTCTGGTCTCCTTCCTCGCAGAAGCATTTTGTTAAACTTGAGAGGGTACAGAAAACACTTACCAGGATTTCGCCAGTGTTGGAGAATTTGCACTAAAGCGAGAAACTTTAGAGTTTGGGGCTGTTTTCTCTGGAGCGTCGGAGGCTGAGGAGTGGCCTCAGAGAGGTTTATAAAATCACGATGGCCATGGATAGGACAAATAGATAAGATCTTTTCCCTATGGTGGGGCAGTCCAAGCTAGACGGCATCGGTTTAGGGTGATGAGGGAAAGATGCAAAGGGGACCTAAGAGCAACTTTTTAATGCAGAAGGTGGTGCATTTATAGAATGAGCTGCCAGTGGAAGTGGTGGAGGCGAGTGCAATTGCAGCATTTCGGAAGGGTTTGGAGGGATTTGAGCCAATGCTAGAAAATGGTACTCGATTAGGTTAAGATGTCTTGTCGGCATGGATATGTTGGACCAAAGCGTGTTTCTGCACATCTCCATGGCTCTATGACAAAAATGATAATTATGTGCAAAGGCATAAAAGTGCTCGACTAATAACTATGCCAAAAAGGACAATAAAGTATTATTGTGCGAATACACTACGTTCTAATTTAAAAATCAACATGTCTGAGTATAACTTATTCCTAATTCCACTGTTGCACATATTGCTGAAGCCAACGGTGTAACACGTAGCAATATATCCACAAGTTCTTTAAATAAATCACAATATGTGCAATAATGGGACAAGACGATGATAATGTGTGCCTCTTCATGATTCTGTGAGGGTCACAAATCAACGTTAGACGCCAGGCTCTCATACTTGGTGAATAACTCAGAAGTCTGTGTATTAAATCAATTATTCAACAGGGCGAAGAGGAATTTGTACACTGGTTAATATAACAATGATGTATAATTCTATGAATAACCAAGTGTTGATACGGACAGACAGAAGGTGTTCAGACACACCTTTACCCAAAGCTCTATTCTTTAATATTATTTGCAAATCGGATGTGAAGTCTGTTTTCACTGAAAATTGCACAGAATTTCGTATCACGCTCACATTTGCATCAGAAGATATTTGAAACCCTATAGGCTATCCTGTAGGAATGGAAGTAACAAAAGAAATGTTAGTTATGAGAAGCATGCTTAATGCATGTACGTAAACTTTCATCTCGAATCGATATAGGTTGTTCTGAAACTCCTGAGAATTCTGTTACTAGTATCGGTTCCAGAACCTTTCCCTAACATTTACAATGAATTGGACAAGGTGTTGTACAGTTACGGGATTTTCAAAGACATAGGTGAAAAAAATGTAAAATGTATGATAGGAGGTGCAGCAGTCCTTTGCAAAATTTCCACATTTAATAGCTTCGACTGTCGTATTATAACTAATCAATTATTTCAATTACGATTTGATTTTAACAAGTCTATTCGATACAATGAATAATCATAATAAACCGAGTAGTCAGATCAGAAATTCAAGTAAAATCTCAATGAGTTAAGGCGATGAACAAAAAGGGTCAGCGATAATTTATATATTGTAAGAAATGGAATAGATTTGCATCAGAGATAACTTGCATGTTGATACATGACAAACTGTTAACTATTACAAATATTCGGATTTTTGACGGACCCAAAATAAGATTTGGTTGAGATTCAGAATGATTTCCATATGCAGTAGAAAATAAAGTGGAATTGTGGGAACATCACTTACAGAGTATCAACAGATTGATTATTGTATTTTTTGTCCTGATTCTATCCACACGATTGGACAAACCAGATGCAGTTTTGATTTCAGTTTTAAAGAATCACTTAACTGTACTCTCAAAGTATCAAGTACTACATGAGAAAATAAACGTAGATGCGCAGGTGATGGACTACAGTTTACTGTGATAATATCTTTAACAGATAGCATAATGAGTTTTTCCATTGGACTATGGATCACTCTGTTCACTTCGTAATTTATTTGTGAAAGCCAACAATTAATTTCCATTTATCACCTTTTTAATTTAACTAATATTCGAAAGAAAAAGAAATTAGTTTCTGCCCTTTCTTGCAGATTAAAATTTTCAATGATCTTAAATCTGAATTTTGATCTTCCAAACATTGTGCTCATCAAAAGACCAGATCTAAGCTCAGCTGTCCTTCCACATCCAGTCAAAAATCATGATAGACGTTGAACAACTCACTGAAGCAGAGGACTCTACATATACTGTCATGGAACAGCCCTATATATAGTGTAAAATACAAGGATGCCTTATCAGCATCATCCTCAGCCAGAAGTGTTGAATTGTTGACCCACGTCACCCTTGTCATGATGTTCACAGAATCACAGCTGCCAGTCTACAACCAATTCAATTTGCTGCGAGTGACATGTAGAATCAGATGAACATAGTAGATAAAGGCAATGGACCCTGACACCATTCCTGCTAGAAGACTGAAGAATTGTGCTGCACAATAAGCCATGTCCCTAGGGAAGCTGGTTCATTCCTGCTCTAACTCTGACATCTACCTGGCAATTGGAAAATTACTCAACTCTGCCCAGTCCCCTAAGAAGAGAATAATTACAATCTGACAAATTGCCGCATCCTCAGTCACATAACGATAATCAAAGTCATGGGAGCTCTTTTTGACAGAACTATCAAATAAAGCAGAAATAACCTGCTCAGCGTGGTTTCCGTTGGGTCTACATGTGGATATTATGCTGTTGCTGAAATATCATTGGATTACGAATCAAGGCCTGGGCAATGTTCTGGCAGCTGGTGAAAGCTGAAATCAATTAATAAGATATCGAGATCTGAAATCTGGTGTCTATAGTAGTAAACCTGAAGCCAATAACAATTATAAACGCCACCTGGTTCACCAATGTGCTTTCGGGAAGCATATCCTCCGTGCTTTCCTGGTCTGGGCTAAAAGTGAGTTCAGACACACCGATATTTGATAACCTCTTCAACGGTGTCGGAAACAATGAAGCAAGACACTCAATTGCATAATACTGCGTCAAGGTCTTATAGGATAAAACCGGACCGAACACCTGGAAACGTGAAACGCAGTCCTGGCAACGCTGCAGAGACCTCCTTTCAAACATCTGAGAGCTTGTGACAACATTTACAGAACTTTCACGTAGACTGCAGAGAAGCATCAGGAAACGAGTAGGTAATTCAACACATTGAGACTCTCCCATTCCAGTTCATACCCGAACATCTCCAAAAAGCACCTTTCCCACACACTCTCCACAACCCTTATTGTGATTACCATCAAAAACTATCGAATAGGAATTACAGCAGTCCTTTCTGTCCATCAATTGACTGACCCATTCAATATAATGATTTCTGATTCCCTATCTCTACACTGTAAACTTGCTCACTTCATATCCCTTTACTATCTAGAAATCCTTATTTAATTTCAGAGCATGGCTTCCATGGCTTCCACACCCTTCGCCAGGCTCTGATTGCAGTCATTTACTGTCATCTGAATGCAGAGTGGCCTGCCTATATCTAATACTGTGCCCCTTGTTTCAGACAGCAAGCCAGGGATTATCATCCCTGTTTCCAATCTGTCTCGTCCTGTCAGATCTCTATATATTTCAATGAGATCGCCATGCATTTACCTAAAACCCATGAAAAACACGCCCAATCGAACCAGGCTCTACTCCCTCAAGAAGTCTGTGATTGCAGAGATCAGTCTGGTCATCCTTCGCTGCGCACCCTTCATTTCAGGTTTGCCCTTTATTAGGTAAGGAGACTAAAACAGTACTGCACCAAGATCCTGTACAGCTGCAGCAGGACACCCTTACTCCTGTACTCAAATCCCCCTGAAATGAGGGTCAACACACCATTTATCTTCCTAAATGCTTTCTGCTTTTACAATATTGCTTTCAGTGTCTGGTGTGCAGTGAAATCACGATCCTTTTCAATGTTACAGTTACTGACTTGGTGGGTCTGTGTACACTGGTCAGCGTGTCAATGTCATTTCCGGTACAGACTTTTGGCTTCAGAACTCACTGCCCTGCATGGACCTCGGAAGTCTGCGCAGAAGAAATAACAAAGAAGAATACATCCATTTTAAGATAAATATTTTTTAACCTACCACTTTTCAATTAGTAAGCTGCTGTTCTATTTTTCCAACCAAAATACCAATATACCACGTCCCTCCTCCCTAAATTTTATACCAAGTCCCTCCTCCCTACCTTTTCTAATCGTATTTCCAACGCCCCTCCCTCAAGTGCCTCCTCCTTACCTTTTATAATCGCATTTCCAACGCCCCTCCCAAAGTCCCTTCCCCCTACCTTTTATAATCGTATTTCCAATGCTCCTCTCCAAGTCCCTCCTCCCTACCTTTTATAATCGCATTGCCAACGGCCCTTCCCCAAGTCTCTCCTCCCTTCCTTTTATATTCTTCCTGACCTCTCCGCCCCCACCCCCACTCCGGCCTATCACCCTCACCTTAACCTCCTTCCACCTATCGCATTTCCAACGCCCCTTCCCCAAGTCCCTCCTCCCTACCTTTTATATGCCTACTTGCATAACGTTTCAGAAAACACCTCTGGGACACCCGCACCAACCAACCCAACCACCCCGTGGCTCAACATTTCAACTCCCCCTCCCACTCCACCAAGAACATGCAGGTCCTTGAACTCCTCCATCGCCAGACTATAGCTGGAGGAAGAGCGCCTCATCTTCCGCCTAGGAACCCTTCAACCACAAGGTATGAACTCAGATTTCTCCAGTTTCCTCACTTGCCCTCACCCCACCATGTCTCAGTCCCAACCCTCGAACTCAGCACCACCTTCCTAACCTGCAGTCTTCTTCCTGACCTCTCTGCCCCCACCCCCACTCCGGTCGATCACCCTCACCTTAACTTCCTTCCACCTATAGCATTTCCAACGCCCCTCCCCCAAGTCCGTCCTCCCTACGTTTTATCTTAGCCTGCTGGACACATTTTTCTCATTCCTGAAAAAGGGCTCATGCCGGAAACGTCGATTCTCCTGCTCCTAGGATGCTGCCTAACCTGCTGCGCTTTTCCAGCAACATGTTTTCAGTTCCAACCAAAATACACAACGTTGCCTTTACCCGCATTGCTATTCATTTGACACGTTTACGCATTCATTCCAAATGTCTTAATCACCTTGGTGCATTTTTACATCCTCCTCGCCCACTCACAATCCGATATTCATTAGTGCCACGAGCAGACTGGGATATCTTGCATTTCGTTCCTGCAACCAAATGTTTAAGATGTATTGGTAATAGCAGGGTCCCAAGCACCGATCCTTGTGACACCCTATGATCTTTCCGTATCAAAATGTATTGTTTTATTCCTGTTCTCTGTTTTGTGTCAGCTCTCCTATTCCAAAATCATGGCCATGTTGTCGCCCCAATCCCATAAGGTTAAATTTTTCACAGCAGGCCAGAGTATTTTGTCTCAAAAATCTTTCTGAAAATCAAAATGCATTGCATCCATCGTTTCTCTGTAAGTATCAACCAGTCAGTTTCTCAAATATGATTCCCATTTCATGTTCAGTTGTCGACATGTTGACCCATTAAATAATGCCATAAGAATAAGGAACAGGAGAATGCCGCCTTGCCCTTCGAGCCCGCTATACTGTTCAATAAGATCATGGCTGCTCTTTTCATGGCCTGAACTCCACATTCCCGCCCTCCAACCACGACACTTAATTCCTTTACTTTTCAAAACAAAATCGCTGAACTTCAAAAACATTCAACGACAAAACCACAACTTCTTTACTGGACATGGAATTCCACAGATTCACACCCTTTTTGGTCAAGATGTTCCTTCTAAATTTCGTTCTACAACTACTCCCCTCTAATTTTGTGTCTATGTTCATTTGTCTGCGTTTTACTTCCCAGTGGAAATATGCTCTCTACTTCTGTGCTATTATATCACTTATAATTATGAGTGTTTCCATATGATCTCCCTCAATCTTCGAAATTCCAATCAATATAACCCCAGTCGACACAGTAACTCCTCATAACCTTACCGGCTCAACTCTGGAATTAACCTATTGAACTCTTTTGCTTCCAGTCTAGTGCCAGTATTTCCTTTCTCAAGTATGGAGACCAAAGATTTCACGTATTCAAGGTGTGGGCTCACTAGCACTCTATACAGCTACAACATATTATATCTGCTTTCAACCTCAATCCCTTCAACAATGAAGGTCAAACTTCCATTTGCCTTTTTACTTACCTATTGCACCTGCAGACCAACCTTCTTTTATTCATACACAAGGACAGCCAGGTCCCTCTTCATAACACCATACTGCATTTTTCCCATTCATATAAAAGTCCCTTTTACTGTTGTTCTTACCAAAATGGACGATTACACATTTATAAATCTGTACTGCACCTGCGAGATCTTTGCTCCATCACTTGAACAAACTACACACTTTTTCAAAGTTTCACATTACTCTGAAAACTTTGTTCCACCACTCATCTTAGTATCATCCCCAAATGTTTGCACAGTGCACCTGGTTCCTATCTCCAAATCGTCTATGTAAATTGTGAAAATTGCGGTCCCAACACTGATCCCTGACGCACGCCACCAGTCATTGCTGATTACTATCCCGAAAATCATTCATTTATTCCCACTCTTTGCTTCCTGTTAGTTAACACATGATCTGTCCATGATAATACATTGTCCATAACACCATGCATTTTACCTTATGCAGAAGCATTTTGTGCGGCGCTGTGTTGATTGCCTTTTGTAAATCTGGATACACCATATCTACTAGGTTCTTCTGGTCCAAATATCTTCACAGAATTCCAGCAGATTAAATAAGCATGACCTGTCTTTCATGAATCGATGCAGAGCCCCTCAATTCTGAACCACTATTCCGTAATATGAACGCCAACCTAAACAGACCATAATGTCTCCTTTGTGTTCGCACTTCTTTGTCAACAATTCCTTAATATTTCCAAACGCTCTCCATCTTCTCATTAACTCACTCCAATGACCTAACCTCAACAACTCTCTGAGGCAGAGAATTCCAGATATTCATTATCATCTGAGAGAAGAAACATTTTCACATGCTAATTTTCAGTCAGTGAGGCGTATTTCTTTACTTAAGTCTCTTGATTCTAGATCCTAACTATAGTGGAAACATCTTATTAAAACATACATTTCCTGCCGCCTCTGAATAATCACTTTGACTAAGACCACCAATCAGTTTTTCCATCTTCAATGCCTAAACATCTAACCTGAAACAGCTTCGTGAATCTCCACCAAACTGGCTCCATTTCTGGCATATTCTTTCTTCAGTTTGAAATAAAGCAATACCACCATTACAGTACTTAAGTAAAAATAAAACTTTTTAAATCAATGAATTTTACAAGTCCAGCTCACCCACAAGGTGAGCTCATCCCATTTCCTGTCTGAATTACATTTCCACCTGTACTCCGAATTTAAGAGGATGAATGGGTTAGCATTACTTTCATTAGAAAGATAAAGGTTCAGGAGGGACTTGATTGAGCTCTACAAAATCGTGAGAGGAACAGACAGTGTGGATAGGCATAAGGTTTTCCAGAGTTAGGGACACAGTTCCTGGGAGTCACGAGTTCAAAGCGAGAGAAAAAAAGTTTTTGAGTGTTTCATGCAAAACAATATCTACGTTTCCTTGTGCTCCATTGAATTTTGAGTCTTTCTTTATTGAATTATCGAAGAAGAATTTTGATTTCTTTCACAAAATGATGTCTTTTTTATTGACAATGGACTCCATTGCCCATGTATGTGCACACTCATGCAGTCCATGCATATCACATTAGAGGTTATTTCTGATCTTATTACAATGTAAGTAACACATTGTATTTGCGTAATCAACTCACATGTGTATATTGCATGCTGCCCTCCGCAGGGTATTCATATTTATCACAATAAATCGTGGGTCCGAATTTGGTAGGCCGGCGTTGACATGTAAAAGACCCATTCATCCCAAATTTGTCTGCTGTTTGTCAAACATTAGCATATGTATTACTCGCTTTAAACTGACAGCTCCCATCTGATGTAATAGTTTTTTATTCGACATTTTCTCAAATATGTGCTGGAAATCAAATACACAAAATCCATTACTCTCCTTTAGCAACTCCACTTGTCTGATCCACCCCAAAAGGAACCACGACACCAACCACACCCTTCCAATGGTCTTCCAGTTCACCAACCCCCAGCACTTTGTCATCACTACGGACATGCCGTTCTTACCAATGTTGCTATCCCACAAGATCGGCCTCTAGGTCCTCAGTTTCTTCCTGTCCAACAGATCTATCCAGTCTCCCTATCCCAATATACTCATTTGCCTGACTGCACTGGTCCTCAACCTGAATTATTTCCCCATTAATTCCTACAATTTTCGTCAAATCGAGAAGATGGCAGCGTGTACCCGATGGGCCTCAGGTACACCTGCCTGTTTGTCAGCTGTGTCAAATGGTCCTCTTCAAGCACTATGCCACAACTCTTCCATAGTTATATCAATGACTTCATCAATGCAGCCTCCTGCACCCAGGATGAATTGGAGCAGTTCCCCAACATCATCCACAAGTTCCATGCCACCCTCAAATTCACTTGGTCTATCTCGGACCTTCCTCCCCTTTGTTGACCTCTCCATTTCTATCTCCAACTGCAGTCTCCAGACGGACGATTAGTACAAACACACAGACTCTCACAACTTCCGAGACTGCACCTTCACCCACCCAGTACCCTGATTTCCAACCGTTCTCCAATTCATCAGCCTCCTCCTCATCTGCACGAATGAGGAGAAATTGCACTCCCAAACATTGTAGTTGCCAATCTGTTTTGTACAACGTGCTCTTTAGCCCTCTGTTTTCCGTCCCGGCATGTACCAGCTCCATTCTCTGTTCCTCTGCTCCAAACTCCCCCTCCAAACACAATAAAAATAGAGACCTGTTTGTGCTCACCTACCACGCTACCAATCTCCACATCCAATGTATCGATCTTAGACACTTCTACCAACTCCAAATAGACACCACTACCAATAATATATTCTCTTTCCCTCCCCTCTCTACCTTCCACAAAGACCGGTCACTTCAACAGTCCTTGGTTTGCGACACTCTGAAATCCAAACTACTTGAACCCCCAGATAACCTCACCTCAAACCGGGTAAGATACAAAACCTGCAAGTACAATAACATCTCAATTCCATCCGGGTCCACCAAAAAGCCCTTCCAGGTGATACACAGGTTCACTTGCCTCTCTTCCGACCCAATCAGGTGCTCCCGATGTATTCTTCTCTACATCAGGGAGACTGAGTGAAGAATTTGGGAATGGTTCACTCAGCATCTCAGCTGGGCACGCAGGTGACAACCTGCCCTCCCAGTCGCCAGCCACTTTTAATTCCCCTGCCAACTCCTTTTCCATCATGGACATCCTTGGTCTCATCCAAGTCACAACAAACCAAAATGAAAATTGGATGAACAACACCTAATCTTCTGAGTGGGCTGCCGACAGCCCGGAGGACTCAGCATTGAGTCCTCAGATTTCAAATAATCTCCATTCCCTTTCCCTGACTCACCTCCAGTCCCTCCCCATCCCCTTTAAATTGAGGGGAGTTAGGTATAAGACAGACGTCAGAAGTAGTTTCTTTATTCAGCGAGTAGTAAGGGTATGGAACGTTTTGCCTGCATCGGTAGTAGATTCGCCAAGTTTAAGTGAATTTAAGTTATCTTTGGACAGTCAAATCGACCTACATGGAGTAGTGTAAGTGGGATGGGCTTCAGATCAGTTTGACAGGGCGACGCAACATCGAGGTTCGAAGGGCCTGCACTGTGCTCTAATTTTCTATGTTCTATATTCTATGTTCAGTCCTCCCAGCCACCTGCCAGATTTGTTTCTTCCATTGACCAACAAGGTCATAGCCTCTGCCTGTCTTCAAATATCCCCACTTCATTATCCGGTCCTCACCGTTCAATGCACCTACGTTTACACCGAACAGGAGTTCAAAAGAAGAATTACCCATAAAACATTGACTTCTCCGCCTCCTGATGCGACCAGTTTGCTGTGTTTTTCCAATGTAATATTTTTCTACGTTGGACAAACCAAGCAAATTTATCAAAAATGATTTTCTTTTCAGAACACCTTTTTGAAACTTCTTTATAACGCTGAGGTTTTATTATACGTCTTGTTGTTTCATCATTATTAACGGAGTCAAACATTTTCCAAACAACAGATGTCAAGCTAACGGGTGTGTAGTTTTCTGTTTCCTGTCTCCCTCTCCTCTGGCACAGGTCATCACTTTAGCGGTTTTGCAATTGTTATGAAGTCGAAAGAGGTCATTTAAGACAGAGGGGATTTTCCTGAGCGGAAGATTATGACAGCACATATGTGCCTATGACTAGCTGACATGCGCAGAATTTCTTGCAAATTGATCATGTGTAACAGTCGACTTGGATTGTGTTTTGATGTGAAGAGAACCTGTTTTGAAACTGACCAAATAAATCCAAATATATCCAGAAAAGAATAAAATTATATTTGATTGTATTGACATCAGACCATTGAGAGAGTGAGAGTCATGAAGTGTACAAAAATGAATGCACATTTTGAATATTCGTCAGAGCCAACTGCCAAATAAACATGAGAGCACATGTCACCTGAAACGGCTCTCATCTTTCCCAAACAAAACTCTCAGGAGAAACCCTCTATTAAAGATTTTTAGACCATGACACTTGCCCTCTGAAAATTATAGAAGACGGCCGAGGGAGAAGATAGCAGAGTCCGAAGACTGCAAGCAATACAGCATATTAAAGTGAATGTAAGTTGAGAGATTAATCTAATCTAATGTTTAAAGATTATGTTATTAAAGCCGCAATTTAATACTTAAGTTAAAAATCACACAACACCAGGTTATAGTCCAACAAGTTGAATTGGAAGACAATCACCAGATGAAAGAGCATCGCTCCGAAAGTTAGTGTGCTTCCAATTAAACCTGTTGGACTATAACGTGGTTTGATGTGATTTTTAACTTTGTAACCCCAGTCCAACACCGGCATCTCTGAATCAGCACTTTAATGCAGTTGGGATCAGATAGTGATTAATTAAGAAAAAAGACACTCCATTTTTTCATTCTTTTTATTTCATGTTCAGTGTTAGAGTTAAGCAAATAACTTGTTATTTTTATCGTTAAACAATAGAAATCAGGGGTTTTGTTTCACTCGTCGAGGCTATTGTCAGATTGTGAGGTGAGACAAGTTTTTGTTGGTGTGTTGAACATAATTAGCAGAAGTAAACCGCAAGATAGGTCGAGGAGCTGCAGGAGAATGTGCAGCTTAGCCAGGGTCTTTGTATTGAGCTGGTGCCCGATCTCTTCAAAATCAACACCTCACTGGGTAAACGTTGCTCAGGAAGAACAACGGAGAACAGAAAAATAAATTATAATTTTGAGCGATGCGGTATCTGGTCAGTCTGTTATCGTAAGAGATTAAAGTATTTGTACCCTTTGTGACATATTACCAGGGAGGGTTATTATTTGTGGTTCAGGTAGACATAAATGTAGCGTTCCCCTGTGTAAATCTGTTTTAAGAGCCAAACTCTGACTAGCGAAGTTGTCGTGGGAGTGATTGACAGATTGTCAGGTCAATTAGTATCGTTTGTTCTCTTAACTGATTTGATAGCATCCAATTGGGAATGGCACATAATGTGGTAAAGAACCTCTGTAAATCCATGGAACTGATAAGTTAAAAGCAAACAAAAAAACGGTGTTTTCCAGCCTGTGAAGTAACAAGATTCCACCGTCGTAACGTTCGAAAAGAAGGAAAACCTGAAAATAAATCGAAAGCCTTGTGGTTCAGTTAACTGAAGCTCTGTTTGATTAAATGGTACAGAAAAGGATGGAACAGGCAGACGTGCTAAGTCTTGATTGGCTAATGTACAACGAAAAGATGAGATGATAGTGATCCAAAATATCCTACAGAGTTAGAAGAAGAATCAGAACGTACTCTTGAAGTTTGTTATTTGAAGTATAGAATTCAGAGAATGAAGACTACTCCAGGTTAATGCAGAGAAAAAGTTGTCAGAACTGCACCAGATTGTGTTGCTTTAGTAATATAGACTGGAAGCATTTCGGAATAGAAAATAAATTACCTACAGGAGGTAATCTATGCGTGAGGAAGACACAGGATAGATACAAAACATGTTCATTGGCCTGGACGGCATAAGGGTGTGTTTGAATACTGTCAAACAGATTCTACGTGGCAGACGATAGGAAAACCCACCCACGAAACATATTTCAGAGTCATAGCTGCAGAGTGAGGTTTCGAATCCAGATGATATGGATTTTGATCTGCCACGAAGTAATTTACATAACGAAAAATTCCTTGAAGAATGGGATAACCAATGAACTATTTGTTTCAACATCAAAGAACCAAGTTGAAATGTTTGCTGTACACGTGTAAGGACATATGTCGAAATAGAATGGGGAGGACTTTTACTAATGTGTATGAGGTGAAAGTAAGGAATACTGTACCGATATTTAACACCCCTATTGCCTCAATCGCCTCAAAGCCGCACAGGTACAGACGGAAGTGAATACAATGCTCAAAGAGGACATCATCGGGCAGAGCCAGCCTGACTGAAGGTCGTGTATTGTGTTAGTGCCCAGACCTGATGCATTGATTTGACGTAAAACTATCTGGAGGTCAACACCGTAACTAAGTTGGACGCATAGCCAATGTTAAGGTTTCCCCAATGCCCACAATATCTCATAAACAAACCTTGGCAAGTGCTAATGTCATACTCAAGTTCCTATAGGCTGGAGAGATTGCAGAGAGGAATCAGGCAACAAACATCTGTTGAAACATGGAGCCTTTTTCAATCGTAGCAAATCATCTGATAACAACTGTTTCAGACTGCCTGCTAATACAAATCAAATCAGAATAAAAATGTGAAATGGAAGAATTGGCAGTTTCTCTGCCATTATTTAAAGTCACGACGTCCAGACTTATTGTAATTTCTTGGTTAAGGTGAGAACTGCAGATGCTGGAGATTAGAATCGACAGTGTGGTGCTGGAAAAGCACAGCAGGTCATGCAGAGTCTGAGAAACAAGAAACTCGACATTTCAAGCAAATTTCCTTCTTCAGGAACTTGCAACTTTAAGAACCCTCTTGGAAAAAAGCAGGAGGACCATTGTCACAGTGTATTTTGTCCTTTGTTTTTGATAAGAGGTTTCAAAGCAAGTGCCTCTGCCAGGAGAGATCCAGCCTGAGGGATGTTTTTTGTAAAGAGAAACAGACTGAAGTGTTATCCAGCTCCAACAGATACAGCAATTTTTGTTTAGACTTTCAGTAGCATTTGGGGTTAGATTAGATTACAGTGTGGAAACAAGCCCTTCGGCCCAACAAGTCCACACCGACCCGCTACCCACCCATACCCCTTACCTAACACTACGGGCAATTTAGCATGGCCAATTCACCGGACCCACAGGTGAATCCACACATCTTTGGACTGTGGGAGGAAACCCACGCAGACATGGGGAGAACGTGCAAACTCCACACAGTCAGTCGCCTGAGGCGGGAATTGAACCCAGGTCCCTGGCGCTATGAGACAGCAGTGCTAACCACTGTGCCACCGTGCCGCCCTATTTGCTACTTCTCGCTGCTATAGCCAAAAGCTGTGCATTCTCTGCCTGCTACGTTAGTGGCATATGAGACAAATTGCTTTCTAAATTTGTCTTTTACGAGTGGAGTATACATGGGGTTTGGCTGTGTTTGAACAATTAATTCATAGTAGTTATTTGGAACTATTTCTCTGTTGAGATTTTCACCAAAGTTAAGTCATTCCAATTCATTATTTCTTTTGTTGCATATTTTTGTAGTGTATAAATAAAGAGTGATTTCCTTAAATTCTGCAGTTTGACCTATCGAATTTCACCTACAACACAATACCGTGCATTTACCTTTGAAAAAAAGAAAACTTTACAGTCTCAACTGTCTACTGAATCTCTTAGTCCCTTAGTCCACTGGTCTCATTCCTCACGAAGACCCTATGCTTGAAACATCAATTCTCCTGCTCCTTGGATGCTGCCTGACCGGCTATGCTTTGCCAGCATCACTCCCTTCAACGTGGAATACTTTTCATCTCATGCATGTCAAAAGGAATAAAAATAAGAAACAGGAGTAGGTTATTCTGCTCCTCAAGCCTACCCATAATACAACTACTGCATGGCTGATTTGCTCCAGGTCTCAACTCGACTTTCATACCAACTCCCTGTTTCTCCCAACTTCCTAAAATTCCAAAAATCCATCCATCACACCTGCACATGTTTGCAGTGATCTAGCCCACAGCTCACTGGGTTGGGGAATTCAAAACACTCACCACCTTCTGTGGGAAGAAATTTAACTGCACCTCATTTTTAAATGGTTGACTTTTATTCTGTTTGCATTGTTTCGTCTTTGACCCGTCATCCAGGAGTGGAAAATCCTCCTCAACATTTATCTTTGAATCCCATCTGCGTCATGTACGCTCCAGCAATATCACCCCTCATTCATTTCAATGGGCACATTTCGAACCATTTTGGATGGTCTTCATAAGTCCGCACTTTCATCCCAGCAGCAGCCCAATGAATCAATCTAGCTATTTGCTGCACCGGCATGCTGTTACTTACCGAGGGACAGCTGATTGAGGCGTTCAGTGCCTAGTTTTTTTCGTGGATGTAGATTGCTAGTTGTCTGCCTGTTTATCCTGTATAATGTTTTGTGCAGTCTTTGCATGGAATCTTGTAAAGTACATTAGTCTTACATATAATGTGTGTAGGGCTATTGTCCCTATTTGCCGTAAAAACAGATGACAATAATTAGAAATTAGATTGAGGCAACAGATCAGCGAACATTCGCACAACCATTACAATAGACAACAAATAACTAGTGCCATAGGATTGACTTTTATGGTGCTATAGCGAAGAAGTCTTTATGACCTATTAATATCGATTAATCCTGAATGTCATTGTGTATTAACTAATCCATATTCCATGCTAATGCATTGTCTATCATACAGTGAACTCCTGTCATGTGTAACAACCTTTATTTTTTGGGACTTTATCAAAATCTTCTTGTAAGCTAATTGTTAGTTTGAGAAGACCTCTGTCATCAAGGCTGCATCTTATGCATCCCTTGAACTTGAACAAAAGTTTGAATGATTTTACACGCCAAAACATCAACCTCCTTTCACAAAAATCAAAGTGACTCTCACTGTGTTACGCTTTTCTAGATGTCTTCCAATCCCTTCATAATAATGGAATCTCGCAGGTTCATAGCAATTGATAAAAACCGAAAGATATGCGAAATATGGAAATCAAAAACAAGGCTGCATTTGTTGGAAAAGAACAACAGTTTTGGAAGCATCCACGGAGAGAAATCAGAGTTGACCTTTCGATTGCGTTGGGTTCTGGGAAGGGTCACTGTACTCAGACATCTAACTCTAATGTCTCTCTACAAATGCTCCCAGATCTGCTGAGTTTCTTCTAGCAGTTGATAGTCATCTAACTGACCCAATAGTTCCAGCTTTCAATCTCCCTCTTTTCTTGAAAACCGGCCTCTCAGATTTTGGCAGTTCTTCTGAAATTACCCTGGACTTCAGAGACATCTGGAATATTTGCTTTTAAAAATGCCACCAGTCACTATGAAACAGGTTTTTTTAAGCCGAACATCAGTCGCTGCAAACCTGTTCACTCTTCGTCTTATTTGCCAGTCAGAAGTATTGTGCCTTTTGCTAGAGGGAGTTCAAGAAATTTCCTCCAACTACACCTTGCTTAAATCTTTGGAAACCTCGTACTGCCTCCTGTAGTGAGGAGCGATGTGGTTTTTTTGTTAAATTAGCTGCCAGTTCGCAGTTCCTCATAACTAATTCCCCATTGGATCCTCCATGTATCCCACATGTACGTGCATGATTTTCTTCGAAGGGTGACTCATACATTTCCAACTTCCTTTTTAGTACATATGGAAAAGGTATTACAGAATGCTAACATATTTCTTTCCAATTTACTTGCATGATACTTGTTGTACCTTCTTTATACTTCAGATCTTGTGCTTATGTTTGTGAAAATGCAAATCCCAAATTGGGCCTCCGCCAGTTTTCGCCCTTTTGATTTCTTTTTTAATTGGTGATCGTATAGTATCTTCGAAAGCTTTTCTGATCCATCATCTTATTGAGTCCCTTCTTTTGAAAAATATAATAATTGCTGAGCATAATGAAAGAAGTGTCTGCTTCTATACATCCAACGAACTTTTCCTGGACCATTTCTCATGCCCAGCATTTGACAAGATGTGAGATAGGAAGCTGTAATTACGATGTTTTCTTCTTTCCCATCATTCGCTGTGTTCTTCTGCATATGGCTAAACACGTGATCAACTGAGAATAACTCCATCCGCCCAGTTTCTCCCTCTCTTTCACCTCGTGTCCAATTATGCTACATTCCAGTAAGAAGCCTCAGACCAGAACTGCTTTATGCTCTATCGAAAAATCAAGGCTTCTGAAATTTTTTGGGCACTCATTCATCACCTGGGCTTTTATTCTTAATGCTTCCACTTCTTTCCAAAAGAATGATTAAGATCCCTTTGTGCTAACATTTGACTGTAGTCGTCCCCATTTTCAAGGAGTCAACCTCTGCCAGTTCCACTGTCTCGAATTCGACGTTACCATCAAACACAACGTCACCTGCCATCCATTTTCAAAGTTTCACAGGGACCATTCTCTCTATATCACACGCTCCATTATCCTTAACATTTCACCATTCCCCCATGCCATATTTGCATACAATTGCAGAAGCTGCAAACTTAGCCATTCACCTCTTCTGTCCTCCCAATGCAAGGCCACAAACACACCCTTCCAGATAAAGGCGTATTTTATTTGTATTCTTTCAATCCCATTCTGTGACATTTCTCACAATGCAGTCCCCTGTATATCGGTGAGACCAATCAGAGACTGTAGGAATACTTCGAGGAACACTTACACTGTGTGGGAATAGCCCTGACGTTCCCATATGTAGGCTAGTTCGATAAACCACCTTGGCCTCATGCTATATTTTTGGTCCTGGGCCTGCTACAATGTTTGAATAAAGTACAACACAAGCTCGGGTAGCACATCATGTGCTGCTTTGCTACTTTACAGTCTGAAAGATTGAATGTTGAGTTATATTACTTCAGACCTTTCACGCATTCTACCTGTTCTTCACTTTCTCGATATCTTTCAACTGGTATTTCTATGGATTTGTCTTGTTCACGTCTTGTTAGCATTGTATTCACTAGAGACGACACATTTTCCTCTTTCACAACCTAACACAAACAAATTCCCACTTTTTCTCTCTCCTTCACCACAAGTAAAAATTATTTTGTAATTTGCACTGGGCCTCAAACCATCTGTTCCATTCACCGTCCTCCACCTGCGCGAAAGTATAAAGAAGGCCATTTTCCAATCATCTTCAGTTCTGGACAGATGTCACTCTGGACTGTAAACGTAAAGTCTGTCTGTTTTACTCTCTCTTTGCAGGTGCTCGCACACCAGTTGAGTTAATCCGAAAAGCACAGGCACAGAACGCATTTTGAATAAAATTAAGAGTTGAGATTGGTAGAAATGTGAAACAAAAACAAAACACTCTGGAGAAATTGCAGAGTTCTGAAGAAGGGTGACTGGATCCGAAACAATAACTTTGCATTTTCTCCCCACAGATGCTGCCAGACTTGCTTAGATTCTTCAGTAAATTATCTTTTTGAATATATTTCAAAGTCGTGTGTTAAAGCTAATCAAAAGCCCTATTCAACATGGAGCACAGTGCAAGACACTGCATAACGTAAATTGCAATACAAGCTGGAGCTTATCATTGTTTCTGAACTATGTTAGGTTGTTAATAACAACTGTACAGATTCCCACATATTGACTGGTGAGACAAACAGAGAGGAACAGATTCACTTCAAAACAGGACTGCTCAATACTGGAAGGGAAAATCTTCAGAGGAACGTGTGACAAATTGGAGGACTACTTACCCACAGTCTGTTACAGTCTAGGCCAGACCTCTCAAACCATTCTTAAGCATGCAACCCCAGACCATAACTTTGCAATTTGTCTTGGTATGTGTACAGTGTACATTACCCGGAGTAAGTTAGCTACGTTGACTACCAGATTTCAAAACAGACAAAAATGCACTCACAAAATTACTCAATGAAACACAAAAACAGAATTAAGAACCCATACAGAACGTGGCCCATCCAAACCTGACTTCATTACAGTGTTCCAAACATGCACAACAGTCCCAATAATTAATCTCCCTTTAACACTCAGTATAAATGGAATACATGCTTTCAGGTTGAAGGGTGGGGTGGGGGGGCGTGGTGTGTGTGTGTGTGAGAGAGAGAGAGAGAAAGAGAGAGTTTTCACACAGCTCACTTTTGAACTTCCTCCCAGTTCATATCTCAACTAAGCCGCTCAGCTCAGATAGAGAGCTGACCACTGGCCTTTCATTATACAGCTCAATCGGGAAAGAAATGATCACATTGGCCTGATGTCTCATCTGTTTAATAATAAGCAAATTCATTTTCATCTCTGCATTAAAACCAGGCTGCCCAAAGCCCGGACTGGTTTATTACCCCTCTGAAAAAAAATCAAGGACAACTTCAGAGCAAAATTGCACGCATGACATTTTTTAACTTGTTTATGATGTCTCGAAATTTCTACATTAGTCATTTCCTGCATTTTTCTCTTATTTCCTCACTGTTCAATTTTATTAGTCGAATGCACTATATACAACGCTGCAGTGTTCTACCACTACTCCAGTACACAAGGCAGAAAGATGAAAAGATTGAACCATATTTGCTCCATACCCTTAACAACCCCCTTAAATTCCATCTAGACTGAGAAGAAAATTCCCTTTTATTGTGATATGAACCGTAATGTGAGGAAAAGTTTAACAGAAACTCTTTTTTTTTGGTGACTGTGATTAATATGTCTCCATGGATTTAAATTATCCCTGCAGAAGGTTTCAATCCTTTAATGAGAAGTTGGCTCCTTTCAAGGCTAGTGTGAAAATCTTTAAGAACACTAACACAGATCAGTAATCCAGAGAGAGGGGTAAGAGAGATCAGAATCTGTGAATGTGAGACTGGAAAGTTCCAACATTGGATGAGAGTCTTAGAACAATGAATTGAAATGGTGTTACAATGGACTGGAATCTGGGAACATCAGACTGGAATGTTCCAACAATTGATAAGAATCTGAGAATATTAGATTGGAATGTTACAATAATGGACATGTGTTTATTCTTGATGTTTGGATGTTTTATATCTACCACTGGCAATCATTAACAATGCAGAACTATTGTGCATTTTGCATTATACCTTTTTTATTATTATTCTATCCTGGCTATCTTTGGTTTCCCTGGTAGGACTGATTGTCCAATTATTATTTCTTTAAAACATGCATTACTGTTCTTTTCATTTAATCTACACTCATTCCTGCTCTTATTGTTCCTGTTGAAAATCTGAATTTAGATATTTATTCTACAAGCCACGAGTATCAGCATCAGTTAACTGGTTCATTCGCGCTTTCCCGCTTTGATTCTGACATTGACCCTCGTGATTCCCTTTGTGGATCTATTAAGTTTCATCTTAGAACAACGATTCATTGCAATACTGCCCTTGTTATGTAAACACTGGGAGCAGAAAGTTCACTATGTCCGTTTCTTGTCAGAACCTTCATTTCTTTCCTCTCACACCTTCTGATCTCTTGCTAATACCTGCGATGAAACAGACGAATCGCAACAATGGTTATGCCCTTGGCCATGAGCAGATTCCTGATAGTATATCACAACCTTTACTAACTGTAATTAGTGGCATTAACCGAATACATTTCACTGGCTCATCTCATCGTCCGACTGAACAATGAGCTATGAAATATAATCTTGATTATGACATCAATGTGCTGTAGACACGACCAGGTTTCAACCCAAATAGACAGGTCTGAGTCAATGTTCCACAGCTCATGTCCGAGTTGAGGGCAAAAATCCTTCTCTTTGTCATTCCTGTACGTACTGATCTAAATTGTTCTTGGTTCTAGCTTTGCCTTTTTAGAAATATCTTCAAGCAGGTCATCACAATCTGTTATGAATTTGAAGGTGTGCACTGTACCTTTAAGAGAGAGAGAGTGCTGTTCTGCACTGAGAACTGACAACAACAATCTCAGCGTGTACTGGAAAATTCAGAATAGCTAACATTTGACTGCGAAATACACAACTGAGTTGATTGCTGTTTTGAAAACAATTTGATTTTAAACAATCCGTTTAAATCATACTCCACCACACGGAAAATAATTTAATTTGAATTTATTTTGTTTTAGCCACCATTGAGCCAATGACCTGATCGAAGTTTCGGTTGTAAAAAAAAGACATTCCAAAAATCTGAGATAACAACTGCCATCGAGTGAAAGACGCAAGACATTGAAACATAAAGTTACCTTTTCATATAAAGTATCTTCAAATACAAAAAAAAATGACCCGGAGAGATCTGCATCTGGATGAAAAATATCTCCGAAAACGACAGCAGTTGTGTGGTTTTGATAATAAGTTGACATAATTTTAATGAGTGTTTGACTGGAACAGTATATTGTAATAGCGCTGGAGGCAGGTGATAAGCAGTTAAAAGAAGGGGGCTTAGATTTCTGAATAGTTGTTCTTCAATGTTCAGTTTTAGTGTTAAAGTATAAATTGTAAATTATTTTCGTGATAGTTTTTATTTTGGGAATTCTCTGTCACTCATATTTTAACAGGTTATTTGGCGTTCTTAGTTTACTTAAGGGAAAGGTTCAACGCCCTGTCATAAGACATCTGGCCATGAAACGTCTCTCCAAATCTCCTAGCAGTTGTTCGGGTTTCAAGTGATTTCCTCCATGCGTGTTATCCCACAAGTAATGGTTTTCACATCTACCACACCACTATAAACACCAAAGAACACAAAACTCTTTGCGTTGTTCTGTTGTAGTGGACATATACAGACACAATTTATGCGAGCGCTACTTGCAGTCACTCACAGCTTTGGCTGCACATTTAGACATGCTTAGCCGTTATCCAGTGCCAGTACAGTAAAATCTGGGCTGTGGGTCGCTTCTGTGAATTTGATGCAGAATTTGAGCTGACCCGGCAATGCCTTTATTCAATGCTCATATTCTTGTGATTGGGCCCTCCAAAGTCTTACTTATCCCGTTGGTCCCACTCCCATATCACTTCCTCCATTTTCTACGTTGTCGGTAAATAGGCTGCTTCTATCGCTAATCTGAATATTTGTGTTCCTCTGTACCTTTTTTTTTTGTCCTTATTCTCAATTCCTCCGCCTCTGCTGCATGTGCTCCCAGGAGGACCAGTTCCACAACTGAACACACCAGATGGCCTCCTTCTTTAAATACCGCAGTTTTGCCGCCCAAGTGTTGGATGATGCCCTCCAGCACATTTCAGCCACTTCCCACACATTCACCTTCGAAACCCATCCCTCGAACTGCAGCAAGGACAGAACCCATCTAGTCCTCACTTTCCAAACGACCAACCTCTGTGTACAGCCCAGCATCCTCCACTATTTTCGTCACCCTAACAACGGACCCCACCATCAGTGATATATTTCCCTCCCACACCATCTACGTTTTGTGTAGACTGTTTCCTCGACGACTCCCTCATCAGATCCTCACCCTCCAATAACCAACCATCCCTTCCCAGCACCTTTTCCTAAGAGCACAGGAATTGCAAATCCTGCACTCACACCTCCCCCATCACTTCCATCCAAGGGCCCAGAAGAGCCTTTTACATCCATCAAAGTTTAAGCTGCACTTCCACACGTGAAATTTACTGTACTCAATACTCCCAATGTGATCTCATCTTCATTGTGTTGACAAGGCATCTATTTGCAGCGTGTTTCAGAAAATATTTCTGGGGCATGGACATCAACCAATCCCACCGCCCCGAGGCTGAACAGTTCGACTCCACTTTCCACGTCCAGGGCTTCTTCAATTACCACTCCTTAACCACCAGACGCCTGGAGGAAGAATGCCTCATCTTTTTCTCTGGAATGCTACAATCCCATGGCATCAATGTGGAGGTCTCCGGTGCCCTCAGTTTTTCTTTCTGCACCCCATCCCAGATCTAACTCGACACCGATCTACCTGACCATCTTCGGTCCCACTATCCGCTCGACCCTCCCGACAGAACGATCATCGTTAGTCCTAACTTCATCTACTTATCGCAATTTCAGCTACATTCCCCTCAGCCCCAGCCTCTCCCATTTAACTGCCCAACCACGAAGCTCACGGCCTCATTTCAGATTTGGGCAAAGCTAGAAAATAGCGGGGACATTGTGCGTGGAGTCCGAGGAGATAAGGGAAGCGCTGACTGTACATATTTCGTCAGTATTCACACAGGAAAAGACAATGTTATCGAGGACAATACTGAGATATAGGGTACTAGGCTCGGTGGAATTGAGGATCAGAAGCAGGATGTGTTAGAAATTCTGGAAACTGTGAAAATAGATAAATCCCCTGGGCTGGATGGGAATTATTCTATGATTCTCTGGGAAGCCAACGAGGAGATGCTGCGCCATTGGCTTTGATCTTTGTACCGGAATTGCCCACAGTAATAGTGCCAGAAGACCGTAGGATGCCAAAAGTTGTTCCCTTGTTCAAGAAGGTGTGTACACACAACCGTGGTAATTATAGACAAGTGAGCTTTACTTTGATTGTGGGTAAAGAGTTAGAAAGTGTTGTAAGAGACAGGATTAATAATCATCTAGAAATGAATAAGTTAATTATAGATTGCCAACACGGGTTTGTGAAGGATAGTTCGTGCCTTACAAACCTTATTGAGGTCTTTGAGAAGGTGACCAAACAGGTGGATGAGGATAAGGCGGTTGATGTGGTGTATATGGATTTCAGAAAGGCGTTTGATAAGATTTCTCATTGCAAAAACTATGGAGGCATGGGACTGAGGGTGATTTAGTAGTTTGGATCAGAAATATGCTAGCTGAAAGATGCCAGAGGGTGGTGGTTGATGGGAAATTTTCATCCTGGAGTTCAGGTACTAGTAGTGTACCGCAAGGATGTGTTTTGGATTCACTGTTGGTTGCCATTTTTATAAATGACCTGGATGAAGGCGGAGAAGAATGCACTAGCAAATTTGCGGATGACAACGCAGAAGGACCTTGTAGGTTACAGAGGAACATCAATAAGTTGTAGAGCAGGGCTGAGAGTTGGCAAATGGAGTTTAATGCGGAAAAGTGCGAGGTGATTCACTTTGAACGATATAACAAGAATGCAGAGTACTAGGTTAATTGTAAAGTACTTGTTAGTGTAGATGAGCACTGAGATCTTGGTGTCCATGACCATAGATCCCTGAAAATTGTCACCAGATTGGTAGGGCTGTTGAGAAGGTATACGGTTTATCAGCTGTTATTAGCCAGAGGGGTTGATTTTCATAACCATGACGTCATGCCGAAGCAGTTAACATTTCTGTTGCACTGCAAGTTGATTATTGTACGCACACCCGGTAACTGCATTGAAGGACGTTTGTGGAAGCTTTGAAGATTTATTGGATGTTGCGTCCTATGGAGGGAAGGCCTTATGAGCGAATGCTGAGGGATTGAGTCGGATTTCGTTGGACCGTTGAAGAGAAAACGGTTCAGAGGTGAATTAATGAAGACATATACAATAATCTGAGGGTGAGATAGAGTGGGTGGTGACCGGATATTTCCTTGAATGGTGATCGCTATCACGAGAGAGCATAGCTTTAAATTGACAGGTGATAGATATAGGACAGATGTCACAGGAAGTTTCTTTACTCAGAGGGTAGTAGGGGTGTGGAACGCACTGCCTGCCAAAATCGTAGATTCACCAACTTCAAGGATATTTGCATGGTCATTGGATTGACATATGGACGAAACTGGAAGTGTGTATTTTAGATGGGCTTCAGTTTCGTTTTACACGTCGTCACAAATCGAGGGCGAATGGCCTGAACTGCACTGTACTGTTCTATGTTCTGTGTTCTAAATGATGGCATTTTAGAAAAAGACTATCCTCTGTGGACACAGCTCAAAGCACGCACCCTTCTAGCGACTCCCCACTACGAAAAACTACTTTAGAATATCCCTTGTGTACTGAAAGCAATGGGACCACTGGGAATATCATGAAGCGAGCCTGCATGGAGATGGAGCAGCAAATCCGATGTCTGAATGGGTCAGAGTAAACCCTCCAATTCACACTATATCACTAAGTCCTGTCATCTCTCTTCATTTCAGTAACATATTTTGTTCCAATCTTCCTAAAAGGAATGACTGAAATATACTTTCCAAATGCGAAAGTCTATATAGAAAGTCTCCTGCCTATATGCACTTGGAGACTCTCCACCTTCTTCTGATTATTTGACTTCCTGCCTATCTTCGTATCAACGTCGTTCTGAATTACAGTACATCCATTCCACTCCTCCAGATCATTTCTACATATTGTAAATGTTTGAGGACCCAGCACTTGTCACTGTATGACTCCACTGATTGCATTCTATCAAACTGTTTAAGACTGATTTACCAAAAGCACCTGGATCCTGTTTGATAACCAGTCATCCTCCACTGCGGTGTAGCACATTCGAATGGCTGAAAAATAACGAGGAACATCACTCAGTAATTAAGCGCCACGTGCCTAGTCCGCCATTGAATTCCATCATGTCTAATGTCATATCGGACGCAGTTCCACTTTCCTTCTCGCTTTCCATCATCCTCAGTCAATATCTCAGCATCCACTGAACTCTAGGAGAGTAAAGTACAAAGCTTCACAACTTTTTTTTTGGGAAGTGGGTTCTCCTTAACCTGTTTTACTTGTGTACTGCTTTATCCTGATATATGATATCTGGTTGTATTGGACAACATGAGGAAATATTCACTACACATCTACATTGTCAATCACCTTTGGCAACTTACAGATATCAATGAGATCTCCTCTCATTCTGCCAAACTTTAGCGAGCATAGGCCTGAACTGCTGAATCTCTCCACATCACGGAAACACCTAGTCTCTGGAATCAATCGAGTGAAAATCTTCTGAAACTTCTCCAGTGTAACTACATCTGTCCTGCAGTCAGGGCAAGAAAACTGCAGAGAACCCTGGTTGAGATCTCACTAATACCTGGGATAATTATAGCAACAATTCGCTTGTTTTATGAAATATTATTTTGGATATGAATGCTGAAAATACATTTGCCAGTTTTATCACCTGCTGTACCTGCATGCAGATTTTCTGTGATGTTTATGAGGACACCGAACTCCCTTCTACACGTAACTAGACGGACGTTTCTCTCATTTTACATGGGAAGTTGCCTTCTTAATCCTCTGGCAAAAATGGATATCTTCATATTTATCCATGTTACAGTCCATTGCCAAAAGTTGCCCCATTCACCAAACTTATTCAAATCCATTAGGAAATTTCCTGCATTTTCATTGCAACATACGTTCCCGTTTACTCTCGTGCCATATGAAAATCTGGCTTTCATATATTCTAAACTATATATTGGGTGGAACGGTTGCACAGTTGGGCGGCACGGTGGCACAGTGGTTAGCACTGCTGCCTCACAGCGCCAGGGACCTGGGTTCGATTCCCGCCTCAGGCGACTGACTATGTGGAGTTTGCACGTTCTCCCCGTGTCTGCGTGGGTTTCCTCCGGGTGCTCCGGTTTCCTCCCACAGTCCAAAGATGTGCGGGTCAGGTGAATTGGCCATGCTAAATTGACCGTAGTGTTAGGTTAGGGGTATGGGTGGGTTGCGCTTGGGCGGGTCAGTGTGGACTTGTTGGGCCAAAGGGCCTGTTTCCGCACTGTAAGTAATCTAATCTAATCTAATAAACTCTCATCAATTTAACACAATAGATTGCAATATAGTTTGGATTGAAGTCTGAAATTGATGGCAAACCAAAAGATGCCAACCAAAAATATCCACATCCAGATATATTGAATCCCCGGGATCCCCGTTATCCACATTGTACATCCCATCTTTAATGAACTCAAACAAGTGATTCAAAAATGATTTATTCTCCATGCAACCAGGCTTTTAAAGATCTGCTACGACTGCTGTGTTCGATTCGTGCGTGGCATAACTGAACCATTCTGTTTCTGCTATATACACTTGATGGACTTAATGTCCTCCTGGTATTCTTAAATTATAATCTCGATGGCCAGAATATCCTGCTCGTGTCCCTGAGTAACATGTTTTGCTTTCCCTCGTCCTGTTGACGTGTAAGACGGTTGAGGACTGATGGAATCTCCCTGTTGATATGTAACAGTTCGGGGGACTAAAGGGACTCCTTGTGTTACTCCATGATGGGTTCGAGATACTTGGCGGTGTCTTCCTACGTGTCTGAAATTGGGTGGAGATTGGTGTTAGTGACGATGAAATATTGTCCCCAACCTTCAGAGACAGGAACAGGGAGGTAATGGAATTGAATGTGTGTCTGGGGAACTGGTGCAGGAAGCAAGGATTTAAATTCTTGGACTACTGGGATTTGTTTTGCGGTCAGGATAAATTATACAAGAGGGACAGGTTGCACCTTAATGGATGGGGGACCAGCATTCTGGCAGGTAGGTTTGCTACCGCAACACAGTGCGGGGGACCTAGAATCAGGGGATGTAGAGTCAGTATAGATAGAGCTGAGAAATTCTAAGGGTAGAACGAACCTAATGAGAGTTATTTACAGGCCCCTAAACAGTTTCCCAGCTGTAGTGTGTAAGTTGAATAAGGAGCTGAAATTCGCCTGTTGCAAAGATATTACCACAGTTGTTGTGGGGGATTTCAACATGCAGGTAAACTGGGAGAATCAGGATGATACTGGACCCCAAGAAAGTGAGTTTGTGACGTGCCTCTGAGATGGATTCTTAGAACAGCTTGTGCTGGAGCCTACCAGGGAGAAAGCAATTCTGGATCTGGTGTTGTGCAATGAGCCAGATTTGATCAGGGACCCCGAAGAAAGGGAGCCATTAGGAGGTTGTGATCACCATGCAATAATCTTTAATCTGCAAGTTGAAAGGGAGAGGATAAAATCGGAAGGGACAATATTTCAGTTGAATAAGGGAAACGATGGATCTATGAGGGAGGAGCTGGCCAATGTTCAATGGTGCAATACCCTAGCAGGGATGGCAGTGGAGCAACAATAGCAGGTATTTCTGGGTATAATGCAGAAGATGCAGGATCAGTTCATTCCAAAAAGAAAAAAAGATCCTAAGAGGAGGCAGAGGCGGCGAGGGACGTTAAGGACCATATAAAGACAAAAGGGAAAAAGTATAACACAGCAAAGATGAGTGGGAAATCGGAGGTCTGGGAAGCTTTTAAAGAACAACACAGGATAACTAAAAAGGAAATGCGCAAAGAAAAAATAAGGTACGAAGGTAAACTGGCCAAAAATATAAAGGAGGATAGTAAAGGCTTTTTTAGTTATGTGGAAAAAAATGGTTAAGACTAAAATTGGGCCCTTGAAGACAGAAATGGGTGAATTTATTACGGGGAATAAAGAAATGGCAGAAGAGTTGAATTGGTAGTTTAGATCTGTCTTCACTGGGGACGACATGAGTAATCTCCCAGATGTAATAGTGGCTGAAGGAACTGACCTGAAGGGAATTTATATTAGGCAGGAAATGGTGTTGGAGAGACTGTGATTTCTGAAGGCCAGTTAGTCGCCAGGACCTTATGGTCTACATCCCAGGGTACTAAAGGAAGTGGCTCTAGAAATCGTGAATACATTAGTGCTTATTTTCGAGTTCGATAGATTCAGGATCAGTTCCTGCGGATTGGAGGGTGGCTAATGTTTTTTCCACTTTTTAAGAAAGGAGGGGGATAGAAAACAGAGAATTATAGACCAGTTAGTCAGATCTCAGTGGTGGCAAAAATGCTGTAGTCAATTATCAAGGACGAAATTACGAGACATCTGGATAGCAATAACAGGATAGGTCAGAGGCAGCATGGATTTATGAAGGGGAAATCATGTTTGACTAATCTTCTGGAATTTTTTGAGAATGTAACTCTGAAGCTGGACAATGGTGATCCAGTAGAGTAGTGTACCTGGACATTTAGAAAGTCTTTGATGAAGTCCCACATAGGAGGTTAGTGAGCAAAATTAGAGTACATGGCATTGGGGCAAAATACTGACATGGATTGAAAATTGTTTGGCTGACAGGAAACAAAGAGTAGTGATAAATGGTTCTCTTTCAGAATGGCAGACGGTGACCAGAGGGGTACCGCTGGGATCAGTGCTGGGACCGCAGCTTTTTACAATGTACATTAATGATATAGATGAAGACATTAAAAGCAATATTAGCAAATTTGCTGATGATACAAAACTGGGTGGCAGGATGAAACGTGAGGAGAATGTTAGGAGAATACAGGGTGACTTAGACAGGTTAGGTGAGAGGTCAGATGCATGGCAGATGCAGTTTAATGTGGATAAATGTGTGGTTATCCACCTTGGTGGCAAGAGCAGAAAGGCAGATAACTATCTAAATGGAGTCAAATTAGGTAAAGGGGCAGTACAATGAGATCTAGGTGTTCTTGTACGTCAGTCAATGAAAACAAGCATGCAGGTACAGCAGGCAGTGAAGAAAGCTAGCAACTTCATAACTAGAGGAATTGAGTATAGAAGCAAAGAGGTCCTTCTGCAGCTGTACAGGACCCTAGTGAGACCACACCTGGAATATTGTGCGCAGGTGTGGTCTCCAAATTTGAAGAAAAGCATTCTGGCTGTTGAGGAAGTGCAGCATAGGTTCACGAGGTCAATTCCCGGAGTGTCAGGACTATCTTACGCTGAAAGATTGGAGCGATATGGCTTGTATACGCTTGAGCTTAGAAGACTGAGAGGGAATCTGATTGAGACGCATAAGATTATTAAAGGATTGGATACTCTGGAGGCAGGAAGCATGTTGATGCTGATGGGTTAGTCCTGAACCAGAGGACACAGATTAAAAATAAGGGGTAGGCCACCTAGAACAGAGTTGAGGAGAAACTACTTCACCGAGAGTGGTGAGTGTATGGAATGTTCTGCCCCAGAAGGCTGTGGAGGTCAGCTCTCTGGATACTTTCAAGAAAAAGAATTGGATAGAGCTCTTAAGGATCGTGGAGTCAAGGGTTTTGGGAATAAGGCAGGAACAGGATACTGATTGAGGATGATCAACCATGATCATAATGAATGGTGGTGCTGGTTCGAAGAGCAGAATGACCTACTCCTACATCTACTGTCTATTGTCTATTGTGATTGTGGCCTGTGGGTCATGAAACAGAGGATCCAGATGCAGACAGTGGAGCTTAACTGAGATCACCAAGTTTAGTAACCAGTCTTGAGGGAATGCTGCATGAGCCTTCTTAGGCACAGGGATGATGTTGATCCTTTTGAAACAGGCAGGGACAGTGGCCTGCTGCAGGGAGAGGTTGAAGATGACCGAAAAGACCTCTGCCAGTTGATTTGCGCATGCTCTGAGTGCTCAGCCTGGCACTTTGTCTGGTCCTATCGCTTTCATTGGATTCACACGAAGGAAAACTGATCCAACCTCTGATGCAGTGACTGTTGAGATCGGTTCCTCAGGACTTGTCAGAATAGGTGTTATCTCTCCACCAGAATTGTGCTCAAAGTGAGCATAGAAAGCGTTGAGACAATATGGGAGGAATATGTCATCATCTCCTATCTTGAATTATCTCTTTTTACAACCTGTAATGTCATTTAGTCATTGCCTTAATTGCTGGGTATCTGTCTGTTTCTCTAGTTTGAATTTGTATTGGTCCCTGGCTCTCTTAATGTCTCTGCGAAGGTCATAAAATGGTTACCTTGTATTCCTAATGAACAAGGTCAGCCCTTGGTCATTAACAGTTTATTTCAAAAACAGTTGCTTCTTGCAATTAATCGCATTGTGCCTACATTCAGCGACTTACTATGAAATGTCACAATCAAATATTGAAACAATTACTTAAATATTATTGCATATAGAAACTGAAATGCGACCCCTTCGAGCAAGCAAATAATGCAATTTTGCTACTATCCGAATAATGATGGATTTCAGCTATGATTCCAAGCAACAGTGCCTGCCTCTGGATGCCTGATCATCGAATTGTGTGCAGTGATTTTCTCCAGAGTTCTGCTGACTAAGAGCTCTTGAACTTGTATACAAACTTCTGTCCTTCAGATCTATGGAGTTACATTATTGGTAATCATTGGTAATCTCCATGAATTGCTATCTTGTTTTGGTGGAGAAAGTTGTGTGGTCCTGATATCTGGAGCTACGCTCCTTTGAGGGTCACCTCTGGTGGTAAGGTCGAATGTGAGGTCCCTGACAAAGAACAATCCAACCAAGACCTCAACGGTGGGACAGGCAAAGTTACTTCAAACTCAATGGCCATGAAGGCATATGAAGGCTGCAACACATCTATCGGCTGCAATCATCGTGGTCTCCTTGCCATTAGAATCAGTTAGTTGATATGTGAGGTATCGTGTGCTTCTTAGAGTGCAACATTACACCCACGTTAAACCAATCCATGCGCTCGCGTCTTCGCTTTGTGGACCGCTTCTTAAGCCTTTTGGCGATTGGAGGAGGGTGATTGGAGCAGGCTGGAGGCTCCTCATCAAGAACCGGCACAAAAGCGGTGAATACTTGATTCAATCACTCACCGTTTGGACAGAAGCAGGAAAGTTGTTTGGTGGTGCTGAGCAGGCTTTTTAGCATCCACTCTGCTCACCCTAAACTGAGAGGGGGCGGGAGAAGGTGCTACATCCCATCCTGTCTGGAAAGCCAGGACCATTATGTGGTTGAAGAACATTGAGAAGTGAAAACTATGACATTTGGAACTGAGTAGTTAAAAGAAAATACTGCGGAATTTTCCAGAGTGTTTAGTAACAAGATTGCTCTATCATAAGTCACAACACAAAAAAAAACCTTAATAAAAGACGAAGGAGTTGGGTTTCAGTTCGCAGACACCTTGTACGATGCATATGGAAGGACAATCCTGAATAGGGACAGCATTATTCTGTAAAGGCTAATGTACTTAAAAGAGGTAGAAGATACAATTGTGTGTGTGTGTGTGTGTGTGTGTGTGTGTGTGTGTGTGTGTGTGTGTGTGTGTGTGTGTGTGTGTGTGTGTGTGTGTGTGAGATGCAGACTCAGAAAATAAGGCAAATGATATTCCTGAAGGTTGCTATGTTAAAGATAATGTCGGAAGACGAGAATTGATACTGCAGGTACGTAAAGATGATAAAAGGGCAGAAGTGCATCAGAGTGTGTTGCACAAAGCATACAAATTGGAAGTGTTACGGGTCCCACATAAACTACCAGGAGGAAGTCACCCAGGTGTACGGAATACACAGACAAAGGTACTAAAGGATTTCCATTGGCCTGGAATGCATACACATGCCAGATGATAGATAAGCCACAGGGAGTCATAAAACAAGTACCTTAGCAAAGATGAATACATGTGAAATATGATTCAGTAGGAAAATGTGTGGACTGCAGATGCTGGAGATCATAGTCGAGAGTGTGTTACTGCGGAAGAAGAGCAGGTCAGTGAGCATCAAAAGAGCAGGAGAAACGATGTTTCTGGCACAAACCCTTCAACATGAATAAGACTTTGTGCCGGGCCTGAGAGAAAAATAAGAGGGGCCTGGGGTTAGGTGGAAAGTAGCTGAGAAAGAGGTAGGTGGATGAAGGTGAGGAAGAAGTTGACAGGTTAAATGATTAATGAAGGACAGGACCAGAGGGTGGGATAAATGGAAGGGGATGGGTTAGGGATGGTAGCTGTGAAAGCGATAGGTAGATGAAGGTGAGGAAGAATGTGGTAGGTCAGATGGTGGTGTAATTATCAGATCCGGAGTGCAGGATTAATGGGGGCATTTGGGGGAAGGTAGCTGACAGGGCGATAGGTAGGTGACGGGAAGGTAATAGGTCAAAGGGGAGTGATGGACAGGTCTGGAGGGCAGGATAAATGGGAAGGTTTGAGTTGGGGGTGGAGTTAGCTCAGAAAGCAATAGGTGGAGGAAGATGAGGGAGAAGGTGATAGGTTAGAGGGTGATAAATGACGGAGGGTGGGGTAGGGTGGATGATAGTTGAGAAAGCAGCATTTGTGTGATGGTGAGGGGGAATGTGATAGCTCAGTGTTAAATGGGAGAGTTTGGTATTGGGGTAGCATAGCTGAGAAAGCGATAGCTGGATGAAGGTGAGGTAGAACGTAATAAATCACCTACATCAGTGACACCACCCATGACGTTCACCTCTTCTAAACTTTTCATTTCCCTGGCACCAAAGGCCTCTTCTTCACGCTGGACAACCAGTCTGTTCGCGTTGATCTGGAAACAGTAAGGCCTCCAAGCCCGCCATTTCTTCCACTTCCGCCGTCCCAACCAGTACTCTTCCCTGAAACGTTCATCCACCTGGCTGAACTGGACCTTACCCTCAACAACCTCTCCTTCCAATCCTCCCACTTTCTCCAAACCAAAGGGGCATCCATACGGGACCCAACAATGCCTACTTGTGTGTCAGATACGTGGAACAGTCCATCTTCCACAATTACCTGTTCCTCTGCTACATTCACGGACTGCATTGGCATCGCTTCAAGCGAGCATTAGGAGATTGAACAGTTCATCAACTTTGCCAACACTTTGCACCCGGACCTCAAAAATTCACCTTGGCCATCTCAGACATCATCCCCCACCCCCCCCCCCCCCCCCCCACTCCTGGACCTCTCCATCACCGTGTCTGTTGAACGAATAACCACAGACATCTACGATAATCCCACAGACTCCCACAGCTACCTCGATAATCCATTCTTGCACCCTACCTCTCGACAAAATGCCATCCCTTCTTCCTGGTTAGAAAGGTGTGGTGCTGCAAAAGCGCAGTTGTTCAAGCAGCATCCGAGGAGCAGGAGAATGGAAGTTTCAGGCAGAAGCCCTTCTTCAGGAATGAGTCTCGTGTGCCAAGCGGGCTGAGATAAAAGATAGGGGGGAATTTTGGGGAGGGGCAAGATAGGTGGAAGGAGGAGAGGGTGAGGGTGATATTCTGGAGAGGGGGTGGGGGCGGAGAGGTCGGGAAGAAGATTTCAGGTGAAGAGGGTGGTGCTGAATCCGGGGTTGGATTGAGATAAGGTGGAGTGTGGGGTTGGGGTGGGGAATGAAGAAGCTCGAGAAATCGACATTCATCCCGTGTGGTTGGAGCGTTCCTAGGCAGATGTATCCGCTGCACCCGATGTGGTCTCCTCTACACTGGGGAGACAGACAGCCTACTTGCGGAACATTTCAGGGAACACCTCTGGGACACCTGCACCAACCAACCCAACCACCCCGTGGCTGAACACTTTAACTCCCCCTCCCACTCTGCCAAGGACATACAGAACCTTGGCCGCCTCCTCCAGAGCCTGGCCACATGATGCCTGGATAGCCCCCTTTTTGCATGATTGCGACTTCTCTTCCCATGTGGTTGATGATACCCTACAACACATCTCCTTCACTTCATGCACCACCACGCTTGAACCCCACCCCTCCCACCGCAACAAGGACAGAACAACCTGTTCCTCACCTTGCACTCCACCAACCTCCGCATACACTGCATCATCCTTTGCCACTTCCACCACCAAACTGACCACATCACAAAAGATATATGTCCCCCCCTGCACTTATGAGCATTCCGGCGAGACCATTTCCTCCGTAACTCTCTCGTCAGGGCCACACCTACACCAGCCCAGATGCCACTCCTGGCACCATTCCCTGCCAAGACAGGAAGTGCAAAACCTGAGCCCACGTCACCATCCTCGCCTCCTTCCATCAGGGTCCTACATAATCATCAGAAATTTACCTGCACCTACATAAAAGTAATTTACTGCATCCGTTGCACCCGCTGTGGGCTGCTCTACATCGTGGAGACATCTTGCATATGTATCAGAGAACTTTTCTGTTACTCCCGCATCCAACATCCAGTGAACAAGTCAACCCCCGCTCCCACTCCGTCAGGAACATGCATGTCCAGGGCCTTCTTCACAGCAAAACAGTGACCACCCAATACCTGGAAGAAGAATGTCTCGTGTTTCGCTTTGGGACCCAACAACCAAACGGGATAAATGTGGATTCCAACAGCTTCCTCATTTCACCACCCCTCACATTATCCCAGTCCCAAGTCTCCAACTTGGCACATCCCTCTGGACCTGTCCATCACTCCGCCTTGACATATCATCTTCTCCCTCACCTTCATCCTTCTATCACTTTCTCAGTGGCCGTCCCCCAACCCCAACCCCTCCCATTTATCTGGCAGCCCCTGCTCACAAGACTCACTTCTGATGCAGTGCTTTTGCTCAAAACGTCGGTTCTCCGGCTGGTCAGATGCTTCTTGACCTGCCTTGCTTTGCGAGCAATACACTCTCGCTAATGATTCACTGTGTAGGTTTCCTCCTCACAACTGAAAGTGGAACGAATACTTGCAAAATATAATGGATATGTGTGTCAGATTTCCAAAGGCAATTCTATTACAGGGTATGAAGACAACAAGGGTGACAGCAGAGTTAATGGCTTTCTACAGGCACCGTCGTCTATCCAGATAAATTCAATCAACCAAAGGGTCTAATTTTGAAGCGAAGTTGATTAAGGAAGTTATGGATTGCTAAGGTGTACAGCACTTTAAATCAATTGTGTATCATCCTGAATCCCAGGGAGGTTTGCAAAGTTGGCATCAGACCCAGGAAATCATGTTGAGAGAGGACCGTCAGGGGCACACAATGGATTGGGATAAATGTATCTCTTTTGGGTCGTTTGGCATTAGAGATACTCCAAACGAAACTACTTAATGTACTCACTTTGAGTTAAGACTCCGAGAAATTAACTCAAGATAAATTGACAGGACCAAAATCAGAGATGTTACACTTGTATTATGTACCAAAGGTGATGGAGAGATTAAATCAAGTAGATGAGTTCATTAAACAGCACCTGAAAAGGTCTCAACATACAACAATGCAGTGGGAAGCTAAAGAAAATGCTCTCAAATTCAGACGTGTTCACATGGGGTGACGAGATAGCAGTGGAATAAGTGGTATGGGATCCCTTTCGAACCACGTTTAGTGGTCCATGTCAAATTGAGAAGGTCCTGAGTCAGATGAACTATCTGGTAACGATGCCAGATACTGTAGGGGGTATGTCATGTTAATATGCTGAAACTGTATTATCAGAGAGAGACAGAAATGAAGAATTAGAGTAAGCCATCAAATCTAGATGTCTTGGAGCTTTATGAGCCTAAATATCCATTATGCAATGTAGAATTCGTTGAGGAGTGGAATAAGTTCAGGAATGCTTTGTATCAGGAGCAAAGACCCCAGTTGCAAATTTTACTTTGCAGCAGTATGAAAGCACAGGCAGGAAAAAAAAGATGGGGTGAGATTAGAGCTTTTGTGCATGACATAAAAGTGGGGAATGCTTTTCCAATAAAACAACCCCCTTGCAGGCATTATCCTTTCAAAGCCACAAAGATGCATCAGGAGCTGGATGCGATTTTCAACGAAGTTATCAACCGAGCCAGTGTGGGTGGAGCTCGCCAGTCATCTTCGTTCCAAAGTTGATGCTGTCTATCTGGATGATGTCGTCAATATTAGTCAGTCATGGAACGATCACATGGTATAGTTGACTGAGTTCTTTGAATGATCAACGGAAGCAAAACTGGTAACAATATTAAAGAAAAGCAGATTTCATTAAGGCAGATGTAACGTTCTTGGGACATAATTTAACTATGGAAGCTTGACCCCACTGACCGCACAGTCGAAGTCCATCGAGGAATTCTTTTGACCAACCTCGAAGGAAGAGGTGTTTCACATTTTGGTACTTAGTGAATTCTTCTGGCAGATTGTTCCAAGTTTCAACATCATAGTGGCAACACTAACAGATTTATGGAAAGACGAACACAAAACTTCGGTGCACAGAAAATGTCAGGAGGCATTTGTGAATTTAAAATAAGGACGAACCACCACACCAGTTTTAGATAAACCAATTTTTTCGAACTCGTTCAAAGTTGTAATCGATGCTAGTAATGGAGGATTTGGAACAGAACTGCCACAGGAAGATGTTGATGGAATTTAACGGCCGATTGTTTACTTTACAAAGAAACTCAATGTCTACCTGAAAAAAAACGGTACAATCTAAAAGGGATTATTACGTTTAGTCCTGACTTTGCATTTCAATGTTAATGCGACTAACAATGTGTTGGAGACAGTTGTGCATACTGATCACAGTCCTCTTACATTTTGGAACGAATTAAAAGCAAGAATTAATTACACACTTTTGATTTATGAATTGTAACCGTTGCCAGCCATAAGTATATGAGACAGATATGATGTCGTAGATTTAACAGATAAAGCATGGATAAGATTGAACAGGTACCAATTTTATATACATACATACATTCATGCACACACATATGCACGCACACATATGCGCATGTATACCATATAATTGCAGAAATTATTATGAACTTAGATTAATGTGCCATGTAATTCCTTGTAATATTCTTTAAGAATTAGAATCAAAATAAGCCATTGTTTCGATATGGTGATACTTTTTTTTTAATGGGGCGGTGTTATGAAGTTGAATGTGTGTACTGTACCTTTAAGAGAGCGTGGATGCTACTTTGCACTGAGAGCATAGGAATACCTACCGTATGACGAGCTTGCAATCTCAGATTGAACTGGAAAATTGAAAATATGAAACATTTGGATGTGAAACAAATATCTGAGTTTTTGTTGCTGTTTCGACAACCATTCGAATTTAGCCAATCATTTTAAATTATGCCAGAGGATGCGAACACCTAATCTAGATTCAACTACTGCATCTGCCAAATTCGAACCAATGAAAAGCTTCGATCCCAGCGTTTTGAAAGTTAGACAGAGAGTAAACTGCCATTAAGAGAGAGACTGCCATTCAAAACAATTTCTCTCGAAGTTACCTTTTTAATATGAAGTTAAAACCACGCAACACCAGGTTATCTTAAAAAAGATTTCCTGAAATCAGTAGTTTTCCAAGCGAGTACTTCGAAACAAATATGTTTGTCTGTAAGCTGGTGTGGGGGACGTTTACATTTGTCCACCACAGTCCAACATCAGCAGCTCTTAACCATGTTAATCATGATCAATTTTTGCATTAAAAGGCAGAAGACGACCCAAGGAAATCCTCAGCCAAAGGAAGAGGGATATCAATGTCAATAGCTGCCTTGTGTTTTGATAGTAATTTAATGCAATTTCAATACGGGTATTTATGGTGACAGTATATTATTATAAAGTTGAGATAGGTAACAAAAAAATAGTCGGAAGGGGTGTAGAGTTGTAAATAGTTGTTGTTTAATATTCACTTTTAATGTTAAAATAAATTGATAATTGTTTTCTAAATATTGGAATTTGGGATTTCTCTGTCACTCCTATTTCAGGATACGAGGTGAGCTTTCCTGCGTGCTTGCTTGAATTAATAGAAGGGCACACTGCTGTGTGATGAGAGTAATGCCTGGTGAATTATTAACAGAGAGCAAGCTCAAGTGCAAAAGTCATTAAATTTTATCTGTGATGCAGAAATGTCGAAATAACGAGTGACAATGAAGCCACACGTGGTAATCGTGACGCTTAAGTTCAGACCAAATGAGAATCAGTCCTTACTCAATCAATGAATTTTACTGGAATGCAACTCTCACCCTCAGAGTTATGATTCTGTATTGTCTTTGTGTTAGTTGAAGCTTTTAGAATTATTTTATAATGCCAGCCTCACGATGGTCGTATTTACAGTCATTCTGCCAGTTCATCACTCATTCCCAGGTCACATACTTCTCAACATATAAAAGGCACAAAAGTGCGGATTTTGGAAATCTGAAACAGGCACAGAAAATTTCGGAGAAACTCAGTCGGTCTGACTGCATCTGTGGAGAAATGAGCAGTATAAAAACAGTTTCGGGCAATGTGTTGTGATCTTTTGACACAAAAACATGAAACAAATACAGGGAGAAGATTGTGGTAATTTTCATCCCGGTGTCTGAAATCAGATGAGTTGAACAACTCCTTACTTGGTGCCACCCTGCCCTGTAGCTCAGTGCTGCCAAGCAGGCTCCTGTTAGCATCAACCAGGAGAAATTGATGACTGCTCAAGCTGGAGTTCAGAGTCGAAGTGTGTGGTGCTGCAAAAGCGCAGCCAATCAGGCAGCATCCGTCGATAAGGAGAATCGACGTTTCAGACGTAAGCCCTTCATCAGCCCTTCTGAAAAGCATATGCTCAAAATGACAATGCTCGTACTACTCGAATGTTCCCTGACTGGCTGTGCGTTCCCATAACCGTGCTTTTCGACCCTGTTCGCATCAGCCTCTTCTGCATCTTCCTGCAGAACGTCTCCAGAGGAACATCAGAATGCCACAGCTTCGCTGGTTTCACATTGAACGCAAGGGACGCCTTCTGTACCATTAGAGATGTGAACATGTTTAGAGTTTGAAGTATGGCAGTTGCTTTCATCAGAAAAGACGATTGAAAGCAGTCTTGTCAGAATTCCAAGAGCAGTGATTCGGTCACTGTATTTGTGAAATTGAAAGCTATGTATGAGCAGCTTGTGAAATTATTTCACCTCACTGCATATTTCATATCCCAGCTCACGACATTAATGGTAATTGCCTGTCAAATTCGCTTGTGTTTCATCGAAATCTGCCATTTGTGGAAGAAACTTGTTTGGTCAAGATCGTTCTGAAATGAAATGTTTCAATAACATGCCGAAGTCAGATCACGAGGTTTACTGCCATAATCAATGGCATTTCAGTAGTTAGAATTCAACGCTTGCAACATCTTGCACTCAATACGATTACCAGTCATGGAATTACGAATTATTTCTTTTGAATGATTTGTCTAAAGTAAAACAAATTATCCATTCAAAACAGAAAACTCGTCTGGATGTCCAGGATCAGTCCAGTGATAGTTTCCTCCAATATAGCGGGACAATGGTAGCAGATGCAGTACCATTCATAAACTCCCCTTCAGCCCACTCATCATTCTGAGTTGGAAATGCATCCCTTTTCCATCACTGCTGCTGTGTGTAAATATTGGAACACACGCTCGAAGAGCATCACATTCTACGTCCCAAGGAGTTCAGGGGTAAAGAAAGCAGGACTTCATCAGCAAGTGTGTGGTAATTAGGAATGGAAGACAAATACTGTGGCAGCGAGCAATGTCCATGTTTCAAGAAACAATTTATTCATTTTGTAGCCTCCAGTCAGATGCGTTGGCAAGTTTGATAGCACTGTGACACCAGAGTGTCAATGAGCTGGTTTTGATAATAGCCTCAGATGAGTATATGTGTGGAGCTTGCATGTAGAGCAGAGAAGTAATCACAGCGTTGTTACTATTGTCATGGACAAGAGAGGCAAGGCACATAGAGTGAGTGCACATGAACACGTGGCTGCAGGGTGGAGGAAGGAGGACTTCCAATATGTGTATCAACTCAATACCTTCTTGAGAAGGTGGGACGTGTTGCACAGGAACTGGAGGGGCATTAATGTTCTGGGCAGGAGGATTACGTAAGGTCTTCGGGAGATATTCAATTAGTTTGGCATGGGGAGGAACCGAGTGGGCTGCGTAGCTGGCGAGCAGCCAAATGCAGCATGCAGAGAGACTGTGAGGAGGGATAGGCCGTTGATACGACCAAGGTGTAGCCAGTGTGATGGGTCAAAGTGTGTCGATTTTAACGTAAGAAGTATCAGGAATAAGGGTGATGAACTTAGATCATGAATCACTACTTGGAAAAATAATGTTGCAGACATTGCAGAGACTTGGATGCTTGTTGGATGTTCAGGGTTGACATCTTTCAAAAGGAATTGGGGAAAAGTTGTAAAATAGGTGGGAGAGTGGCATTGAGAATCAGGGATATTGCACAAACTGCTTAACGTCAGAGCGTCAAGGAGGTTTTAACTACAGAGTTCAGATTAGATGCCTTACAGTTTGGAAACAGCCCCTTCATCACAACAAGTCCACAGCGACCCACGCAGACCCTATATATACCCCTGATTAATGCCACTAACAACGGGCACTTTAGCACAGCCCATTCACCTAACCATCTTCGGGTTGCGAGAAGAAAGCAGTGCAATGAGAAGAAACACACGCAGAAATGAGGAGAATGTGAAAACTTCACACAGAAAGTCGCCTGAGGTGGGAATTGAACTTCGGTCCCTGGGGGTGTGAGGTAGCAGTACAAACCACTGAGCCACCATGCCGTGACGGATAGGTAAAGTCAGAAACAATACAGGCACAGGCACTTCATTGGGCTTTTTCGACAGACCCCACAACGAGTGAACGTTTCACAGTGGGGAAGACTGGGAGGCAGATATTGGAAAGGTGCAGAAATAACAGGGTTGCTGCCATTGGCGAAACTAACTTCCTTAATGTTGATTAGAACCTGCTTAGCGCAAAGAGTTTGGATTGGACAGTTTTTCACAGTTGTGCTCAGAAGATTCTGAGTCAGTATGTAGGTACACCGTCTAGAGAGGAGGCCATGTTTCATTTGGTGCTTCATAATGAAACATACAAATTGGCAGGTCTCTTGGGCTCAGACTATTTTGGTAACAGTGATCACGGTCTTGGAAAATACTTAATTTAGAGAGGGAGAGTTGCAAATTGGACGGAACTTGAGCTTGGAGTTGGAGGAGTTAAGCTTGATTAGTACTTTGCTTCAGTATTTACTATACCGAAGAACATTGACGTTTGTGAAGACGGCATGAAGTAGACTGCAGTCTTCGAACAGGTTAACATTAAGCAGGAGGATATGCTGAAACAAATTGAAAGATATATAAGGATAATATATCCCCAGGGCCAGACAGGATATACTCTTGATTACTACCAGCAATGTGGAAGAGGCTGCTGCGCCTTGGCGTTGATGTTTGCATCTTCAATTTCCATTGGATTAGTGCCTGATGATTGGAGGGTTTAAGTTTGTTATTTTTCTATTGTTCAAGAAAGGAAATGCGAATAACGTTGGAAATCACAAACCAGTTAGTCTTACATCTGTCATCGGCCAATGTATGCTGTGGATTCTGAGAGCGAGGGTTTTCGATTATTTGGGAAACCATACTTTTATTAGAGATAGTCCGAATTGCTTTCTGAGAGGCAGGTCATGCCTCATAAAATTTACTGAATAATTTGACGATGCTCCAAGGCGCACTGTAGAAGTTCAAAGAACAGATGTGATGCACGTGGACTTTAGCAAGTAGATAGATCATGTTCCTCATGGTCAGCTCATTCAAAAATTAAGGACACATGCAATACAGGGATATTTGGCTGTCTGACTACAGAATGGGCGGCACGGTGGCACAGTGGTTAGCACTGCTGCCTCACAGCGCCTGGAGACCTGGGTTCAATTCCCGACTCAGGCGACTGACTGTGTGGAGTTTGCACGTTCTCCCCGTGTCTGCGTGGGTTTCCTCTGGGTGCTCCGGTTTCCTCCCACAGTCCAAAGATGTGCGGGTTAGGTGAATTGGCCATTCTAAATTGCCCATAGTGGTAAGGGGTAAGGGGTAAATGTAGGGGTATGGGTGGGTTGCGCTTCGGCGGGTCGGTGTGGACTTGTTGGGCCGAAGGGCCTGTTTCCACACTGTAAGTAATCTAATCTAAGAATTGTCTGGCCCATAGAAGACAGAGTGTGGTACTGGTAGTAGATGAAAAGTATTCACCCTGTTGCTTGGTGATCACTGGAGTTCAGTACTGGGACCTATACTCTTTGTGATTTTTGAAACGACTTAGATGAGGACATCGAAGTGTAAGTTAGTAAATATCGGTGGAGTTGTGGAAAGTGAGGAGGGCAGTTGTAGTTTGAAATTGTACAATGACAGGAAACAGAACTGGACTGATCAGTGGTCGGTGCTGTTGTAGTTGCATAAGTTTGAGGTGATTCACCTTCGAAGATCGAATGTGAATTCAGCATAACTGCTGCAGTTTTAAAGGCAAGGTTCTTGGGTGTGTAAAGGAACAGTGGGAACTTGAGGTCCATGTTCATAGATCGCTCAAAGCCGTCTGTCAATTTGATTGTGTTGTTAAGAGGCGTATGGTTTGTTGGCTTTTATGAGCAGGGGAAGTGCATTTAAAAGCTGTGAGGTTCTGCTGTCGCTCTGAAGAGCCCTGTTTCCACCACACTTGCAATATTATGTTCAGTTCTGTCCACTTCATTCGAAGAAAGATGTGGAAGATTTAGAGAGAATGCACAGGAGATTTATCAGGCTGCTGCCCGGACTGGGATGCGTGTCTTATGAAGAAAGCTTGAACTAGCAAAAGCTCTTCTTGATTGGAGCGAAGAAGGATGAAAAGGTGACTTTATCGAAGGTGTACAAGATGATGAGAGGCATAGATAGAGAAAATCGCCAGTCTTTCTCCCAGGGCAAAAATGGGTAACACAAAGTGGCATAATTTGAAGGTAATTGATGGAAGGCTTAGAGGAGACGTGAGGTCCGTTCTGACAGTGGTGGGTGCGTGGAATGCTCTGCCAGCCATGACAGGAGAATCGGATACATGAGGAAGTTTTAAGCGACTGTTGGATGAGCATATACATGATAATAAAATGAAAGTTATATAGGTTTGTTTTATCTTAGAGTCATATGAAAGGACACTGCAACATCGAGGGCGGAAGGGCGTGTGCGGCTCCATGTTCTATGTTTCCAATCCAAAGACATGCAGCTTAAGAGATGAATGCAGGGCTAGGGTGGGATGTCCATTGGAGGGTCGATGAGACCGAATGGCCTCGAGCTGCACTTCTAGCGTTCTATGAATCTTGATATGTACATCTGACAAGGGAACAACAAAATTAGTTGTGCGGAATTTCAAATTTCATAAGGTCTTGGAACAGAAGTTGCCAGCCACCACTACATTGTCTAAATCGATTCTTGTTTTTTAGAGGGGATTGACTCCCCCTTATCTGCCGAAATTTTAAATCAAGGCTTAAATACCTTGAGTAACTGAATCTGTCACTCAACATTCTTTCGCTGCTAACCTGGAGGTACAGGGGCTTTACTCAATGACCCGTAATTTATTTAACGTTATTCACTTCGTTCGAATGTTTTGTTATAAGAATTACATGACAAGACATTGTCATACTGATTTTTGATAAGATTTTTGGCTCCGTTTGGGCTTCTGCGGTTTGTTGTGGCTGGTGGGAATATTGCCTTGATGAGCTCCATTTGTGGGTGTTGTGATGGCTATTTCTGCAGTTAAGTGGTGGCCTGTGTGTGAAGTTTTCCTGTCGACGCTGGTTGGAAATTATTCCATAGAGCAACAACTCACTGCTCCACCCAAGAAATACGAACAGCAGAAGAAAGTTCGCCATACAGCATGTTCAATAAGAACGAGTATCCAATAAACACAGTCTGCTGAATCCTCAGCAACTAATCTAAACAACGCGCCCAGAAACTCGAGCTACATTACCTTACATCACAGACGTCTCTGAAACGATTTCCAGACTACTCAGACTGTTGGTAGCACACAAACTTGCCAACAAACCTAAAGAGCAGCTGATGAACCCAAATGATTCGGTAGAAACAACCAACAAAACGAACGTGATTCACAAAATACCATGCAAGAACTGCAAAAGCACAACAACGGACAAACAGGCTGAAAACTTGTCACGAGGATACATGAACGCCAAGTAGCCACCAATAGACATAACCTACTGTGCTCTCATACATATGAAGAAAGACATCACTTTGACTGGGACATAACATCCATTTTAGGACAAGCTAAACAGTGACATGCACAAGAATTTCCAGAGGCCTCTCATTCTAAACAGAACCGCATCTATAAAACATCGATTTGGAAACCATCTGTCATCCTCTGAGAAAAAGAATCAGAAATGACATTAGCCACCATAAGAAAGCAATATTCCTAAATAGAAAGCGGGAAGGGCACGGGAGGCGCACTGATGATGATAAGTCTGACAACGAACCTCCCAGCTCAGCGTGCAAACGTACATCCAGGTGACATTGTCTCTCAAACTCAGTGCTCCAGTTCTCTGTTTCGCAGGAGGAGTTTGCTGAATATAACTGATTGTTGCATTTTTTGTTCTCCATCGTCACCATAACAATCAATCATATCGGGAAATCTGAAGAAGTACGAAATAATTTATTTCCTTTTCATTCACTAATTGGTCTTTCAGATTTTTTTTCTCTCAGTGATATACGGAAAAGACACAGAACTATTTATTCCAATGAAATTATCGGATGCATATATGACTTTGGACATCATTTCAGATTCACTTGAAATTCTGATCTGAATGTTTGTCTGATTCAAAATCATTCTTAGCAACACTTTGTCAGTTTTTGTAGAAGGTCAATTCAAGTATGAGGAATTGTGCGCCTTATGGTGCAGTATTGCGCTAGGGAGTCGGTCAGTTCTGTTCACAACACTTTCAGCTGAATAGTGATGGCGAAATAATCAAATTCCGAGGAAAATCGATCGGCTGGAAATTTCTCTTTTTTCCTGATATGTTGCTTTCCCTGTCGCAGATACTCCAAGGTGCCAGTCGGAGTTTGGCGGTACCAAATTTGACAAAGATTGCTCCTTGTTGTAGCATAGTTACAAAACAATAGGATATCAACTCCTGCATTCGCTGACTTTGAAGAAGCAATATCCATAACAGAGTCCTGTAAGAGGCAGGAGTGATAGAAAGTAAAAGAAAACGCTTCGCCATTCTAGTCACTCACATAATTGATCATCACCTTTGAAACTAAAGTGACAAACAAGGCAAAGAAATTGAGCAGAAATCCTCTTCCTTCAACTCGGTGAATGAAATGTGAAAGGACTTAAAGAGATTACAGAAGAGAGAAAGGCCACATTTTCCAACGAGGTTATTTGTCATTTTATCAGCCACAATTTGAATGCAGAACTGAAAGGTGGACTTAAAAAAAAATCTTCTGTCGAATAATTTCAATGACCTCAGTCGTTTCCAGATTCCCAATCCAACTCTTCCACCGCCATTCACTCGGGGAAGTTGTCTATTTTCTCACAAACAATGCGCAGTGTTGGGACAAGTTGGATCTAGATAATCATTCTCAATTGGGAAGAATACATTGGTGCATCTGCGTTAATCGAACTGATAGAGGTACTGCAAATCCTGGCAAAGAGTTCAACCATTGTGTTTCACAAAAAATAAGTCAATTCGCTCGAAAAGCTGTCACTATGAGGATTGATCATAAGACAACAGGTGACATGCTTGCAGAGAGATCCCAGTGAAAATGAGCAGATCTCGACGAAGCTGGAATTGTTGTCATCAAGAGTTATGCAGAGGTTCTGTAATTTCGGGATCGCAATTCATTGGTTCATTGACGGCAAAGCCATCAGATGATAGCCTATGGACTTCAAAATCTTTTGTTCTTTCATTCAACCAATCAGCTTCAACCTCCCTTGAACCCCTTTCATTCTTTCTCTCTCTCTCTCTCTCTCACACACACACACACACACACACACACACACACAAAACGAGGCTAAGAAATCCCCATGCCTGAGTAGATATCGTCTCTTTATGTACCGGTGCCTGCAATGGTTTAGAATATAACCAATCTGCAGTGGAAATAGAGGCATCGATTTATACAGAAATTGAAAAGGAGTATGTACTTGCTAAACATAATATTTGTGCTTCTATGATTATTTGCATGCCTGTGTCTTTATCTACGTGCATCTCTCTTTCTCTCTCTTTCTCTCTGTGTGTGCGTGTGTGTATGTGTGTGTGCGTGCACGCGCGCATGCATTTGTGTGTTGTTCTCTTGATTGAATAATCAAAATTATAATGCAGAAACCACTTCTGAGTTCCAAGTGCAAAAATAAACAAAATATAAAACATTGTGAAAATGTAACAAAAGAAAGGAGGACCAAGAAGTCTGACTTCACGTGTGACAAATCAGGCACAAGCTGTTGATACTGTTATCGAGTGAGAGCATCGGGAGAGTCTAAGCTTGTAACAAAATTTCTGTCACGAGCATTTTAATTATAAGAGTACAGGAGAGATGGAAATAGCAGCTTCTGCGTCACTTAAGATGTATTCTGTATCTTTTCATTTGCTATTTTCAGACACTGACTGCCCTAAACGATTTGAACTTGAGGCGATTACTGTACATTTAAGAAAGTAACAATGCTGTTTTGTACTGGGAGCTTTCAAGCACCTGTCATGTGAATAAATAGCAATGTCAAAGTGTACGGGAAAATTGAAAGTATGTCAGATTTGGCTCCGAAACAATACCTGAGTTGATGAAAACTCGAATCGAAACAATCAGTTTAAATCATGCCAAAGTATACGAAAATGTAATTAGGTATGAATTCATTGCCTTTGCCAATCTCAAACTAATGAGATGATCCGAAGTTTGGGGTATAAGGAAACAGACATTTTATGATTAAGCAGAGTAAACTGCCAACGAGAGAGTAAATGCATTCAAGAAATAGTGACATTCAAAAACGTTCTCTATCATAGTCACCTTTTGCTATGATCATCTTCACAGTGAGAAAAGAGAAAATGACACAGGGAGATGTTGAGCCAGAGGAAGACAGACTTTAAATACATGAGGCAAATACATGAAGCAGTTATGAGAAAGGGTGCCTATACTTTTGAATAGTTGTCATTTAAAGCTCACATATGGAGCTAAATTATAAATTAATAATGTTTTCTTTGAATTGTTCACTTTGGGAGTTCACTGTCACTCATACTTTAACCTGATTATGAAGCAAAATGAGATTTTCGTCGAGTTTAGTTAAATTGGCATAAGAGTTCAGCGCCAGTTCCGAACAGTCTGGTGGCTCGGATCTATATTTTGGACTGTTTTCATTGATCCACTTTGTGATTTGCGATGGACTTGAGCAGATTTAAGCTACGAAAAATCCCAGCAGGTTTAAGCTTTTGCCATCAGTAACCTAGATCGATAAATAAAACTGAGATGAGACAATGTTTTTAATTTCGGTTACATGTGTTTGTTTAAATTAAAAGTGACACACATGGCTCTTAAATTTGCTAAAGAGGTTCTCGGGTTTGAAGATCATTGGCAAATTTGCCAAGAAAGATTAGAAGGACAGAAAAAAAAAGAGTACTTTCATAATTAGCTAAAAATCACACGGCACCAGCTTATAGTCCAACAGGTTTAATTGGAAGCGAAGCTCCTTCATCAAGTGATCATGTTAGCACAATTAGCAAGTAGTTTAGAATTAGGTGTAAACAGGGCCAAAAGGAAAACTGAGACTGTAAGGAGTTTAGTCAAGCATTTTTGTGTGTCAGCGAAATAGACAAGAACAACAGAGTTAGAAAAACTTGAATTACAATGGAGATAAAATGGAGTTAGATGACAAAGAAAGAGAGAGACAGGAAAAAGAAAATAAAGAGAGAAAAAAAAAACGGAGCGAAGTTTCCCAGCTGAACTAAAAGAGAGAAGAAAGGTCGAGAGAAAGAGAGAGAAAAGAAAAAGGCAAGGAGAGAGAATATGAATTCCAAAACTTGCGAATTAGTAAGAAACGTGAAGTTTATAGGATGCACATGAAAGGAGAATATGTTAAAACATACCACATTTTGATGAGAAAGATATCTAAACTTTCTTTATTTAATTTGAAATGTTGGCTCGGCAGACGGAGTGGCCAGTAAACAAGCTGAACAGGCAGATGGTCAGGCAGAATATTTTAGTCCTGAAAGGCTATTCGGCTTTCTTGGAACATTATATGGTCATTGAAATGGAGGCAGATTATAAGAAGTTAAGGGAAACGGGATTTAGAATCGTGATACTACTACTTTAATATTCACTTTAAGAATTAAAGTATAAATGGACATCATTTTATATTAGCAGAGAATTTGGGAGTTCTCTGTAACTCACATATTAACATACTTCGAGGCGAGTTGAGCTCTTCTGAGTGTTTGGTTTAATTAACAGATGGATTCACCGCTGTGCCATAAAACAAATTATTGTTAATTGTTAAGTATCCAATTAAGAATCACATATGTGGACATGTAGAAGACATCTCAATCATTCCTTACAATAATGTGTGTTGTCGAATGGCTGAGTCATTTTGCCTTGTCCAGCTAATTCTTATTAAGGTTATGTGCAAAATCTGCTCCTGGCATCTTATTTTTCAAATCCACTACATTTGTCAATCGTCACCCTGATGTTAACAGAAAACTGGAAAATATGTAATTATTTTCACTCTTTGGGGATTCTAGAACTAGAAACCATAATCTGAGAACAAGGCCCAGACAGTGGAGGAGAAACGTGAGAAAGGAGATCTACACATTAAAATGCATCAGATATTTTAATCACTCTGTCATAAATGGCCAGTAATAAATATACGTTTAGAAGTTTGCATTTTGCCAATACATTCAGGGATGAGGGCAAAAGTCAGATACATGAATGATGTAATTGAATGGCATAACATGTTTCAAGGGCTAAATGACATTTTTGTTTTCCTATGTTCTTCTTTTGTTTCAGTGATCTACAATTTCTCCCTGTCCATCAAAATATCTGTATTAATTATATCTTTATTCAAGCTACCAGTCTATCCACAATCTTACTACGTCCAATCCTGTATCAGACTAATATCATCAACTGTTGAGTACCTCCAAATTAGCCCCGTTATATAACTGTTTCATTCATCATTTGACCAGTAGTGGTGACGTATTTAGCTGACAGTGGTGTGCGCCTGGATTTCCTGCCTCAATGGTTCCACGTCCTCTACTTCTTTAGCATTCTTCTGATCATCTAACTCATTTCTATGCCCTAATATGTCCTAGTATCTCCTTATATTATTCGGTATGAAACTTCAATCACCTCATGTGACCACTGGAATTGTTTGCATGTCACGATACTTCATGATACATCAAATATAATGTTAACAGTGTAATGCTTAAAACTCTGAAATGAGATGATTGTTGGAAGAAAATGTACACTATTATTCCATATTATCTAAGTTAGATTGTGTTTTAATAAATGAGAAAATAAATCACAAAGCTTCCACACAAGATATGCTAAATAACTCATATTCAAGCAATCAACGGAAATGTTTCCTTTCATAAAGCCTAATATATTGAATAATAGCTCTTAATGTATCAGAATGAAAGTGCAAGTAATGTTTTATCATTGACCCGACCACTTAACTGATATATTCTAGAACTCAGCTGAAACCACTTACATTGAACCAGTGCTGAATATTACTAAACCTCATTCCATTCCAGACAGGAAAGAATCGAAGTTTGAATGTATCCAGAAGCGCAATTAAGTTGTGACGTGCACTTTAGTTACGCGTTGCCGAACAAACACGTTAAGTCACATTGTTATCATTATGATTTGTAATGTCAGCAAGATGACTACTGCATTGTAGGAATATGTAAGAACATACGACCTATCTCGTTAAAAGCATTAGTAGGCTGTTTTGCCTCTTGAGACTTCTCTGTCATTTAATTAGATTGTGGCTAATATGAATCTAACCTCACATCTACATTGCTGTCTACCTGACAACATTTCACTTCCACCAAGGTAAAAACCTCTACCTTGAAACAAGTCAAAGTGATTGCTGCTGTAGTGTTTTGAGGCGCTTCATCTCACTCTAAAATAGGCACTAATATTACAACAGTGAATACCAGTTCTACATTCCCCCAGTCGAGGATTGGGTTTTCTACATCTAGCGGGTCAAGATATGTCAAGATCTCATGTGCGTTTAGCAAGACACCTCTCATTCTTCTAATTTCCTCGAAATACAGTACATGCCTTTACAAATTTCCTCACAAGACAGCCTGCCAATTTCACGATTAGTCTTGTAATCTTTCGCTGAACTACTCCTAACACACTTTTCTTTTTCTGGTTAAATGTACCGAACTGTGCATCATATTGGCGACGTGGTGCCACGAGCATATAGTATAACTGCATCTATAACTCCTTATATTTATACTCAAATTCTCTCGCAGTAAGTGACAGATGTCGACGATATTTATTAATAACTGATGTACGTTGCACTGATCCCTTGTAATTCATGCAATAGAGGCCCCGATCCCTCTACATATGAGAACCCTGCAATCTGTCATCATATGTTTCCTCTTTATTTTGTCTGCGAAATGTCTGCAGACAATTGCACATTTCTACATATAATGACTCATTGCTCAGATCTTTCTCACTTAACTGAAACTATTTTCAAGGCCTCATGTTCTCTTCAGAAGTTAGATTTCTAACTGTCATTACGTCATTAACAAGCTATCTACATGCGAAATATTACATAAAATCTGTAAACGATTGAGGCCCAGTGTTAATTTACTTTTGGTGCAACTGCTTGGATCTCATCAGCCAAAGGAAATGCAGAAAATTACTTGTAGTTTGTATATATTTTCTCTTTTTGCAAATAAGGGTCATGAAATAGAACAGATATGTCACTTCGATAAAGTTATGTTACGAACGAGGTCAGACACTCACAAAACATCCTTACGTAATCTGCCTCTTGTAGAGTTTACACATTCTCCCCGTGTCTGCGTGGGTTTCCTGTGGGTGTTCCAGTTTACTCCCACTGTCCAAAGATGTGCAGGTCAGGTGAATTGGCCGTTTTAAATTGCACATAGTTTTACGTACATTAGTCCAAGGGAAATGGGTCTGGGTGGGCTACACTTCAGAGGGTTGGTGTGGACTTGTTGCATCGAAGGGACTGCTTCCACACTGTAGTGTGTCTAATCTAGGAAAGGTAACATCGCAGCAATACATGCAAAGATAGCTGGCAGCATTTTAATCTGAGTGTTTCCTCAGCCGTAGGCAAGGGGAATGGTTGAGAAGAAGGCACTTTCATTGTACTATCCTTGTTCATGAGTTTTCAGAAGATTTGTCGCTCAGGTTGAGGTTCTGGATGTAAGTTTGATCACTTAGCTGGAGTGCTCATTTTCAGACGTTTTGTATTAGTAATCATCATCAGTGAACCTTCGGTGAAGCACTGATGTTATGTCCCACTGTCTACTTATGTATTTAAGTTTCCTTGGTTATTTATGTATTTTCCTATGGTGATATCATTTCCTGTGTTGTTGACGTCATTTATAGTTTTTTTCTCTCAGAAAATGGTAAATAGTGTCCAAGTCGATGTATTTGTCGATGGATTTCCGTTGCACATGCCATTATTCTAGCTATTGTCGTGCAAGTCTCTGTTTGACTTGTCCTCTGAAGAATGTGCCATCCTATTCGAAGTGCCCTTCCTCATCTATATGTAAGGATACCAGTGATAGCGAGACGTACCTTTTTTGTGGCTAATTGATGTTCGTGTATACTGGTAGCTAATTTTCTGCATATTTGTCCAAAGTAGTGTCTGTTCCAGTTCTTGCAATGTATTTTGTAGCTGACAATCATTTTGCTTGTTACCTGCATACGGTCTTTCAAGTTCATTAGCTGCTGCTTTAGTGTGTTGGTGGCTTTCTGGGTTCCCGTGATATTAAGAAGTCTGAGTAGTCTGGCAGTCACTTCCGAGATGTTTTTGAAGCAGGGGAGAGTGGCGAAGGTTTCTGAGCATATTATGTCGCTTGTTCGGTTTTTTTTTGCTGAGAAATCGATGGACTGTGTTCATTTCGTACTCATTCTTTTAGAATACACTGTGGAAGCATATTCATCTGCTCTGTCAGTTCCTCTGTGCTGCAGTATGTGGTGGGTCGTTGGAATAATGTTCTGTTGAGGCTCCGTTTGTGGATGTTGGGGTCATTGTTTCTGTACTACAAAAAAAATGTTTGACGTCATCCTTACTAATCTGTCAGCAGCAAAGCATCAATCCATGACAGTCTAACTAAAGATGATCATCGCACTGTCCTTGTGGAATAGTTCCCGCCTTCACATTGTGAACAAGCTCCATCGTGTTGTGTGGCGCTATGACTATGCAAAATGGGACAGACGTCTAAACGAACTATCAGCTCAAGGCTGGGCATCCATTAGGCGCTGTGGCCCATCAACATCAGCAGAATTGTACTGCAGTAAAATTTGGAACCCCATGGCCTGACATATCTCATACTCAAGTATTACCATCAAGCCAGCGGATCAACGTTGGTTCAATGGACAGAGCAGGAGTGCATGTCAGGAACATCATCAGACATACCTAAAAATAAGGTGTCAACCTGGTGAAAATATAGAAGGATCACTTGCATGGCAAAAAGAATATACAGCAAATGATAGACGGAGTAAGCGATTCCACAACCAACGGATCAGTTATTATCTCTGCAGTTCTGCCACATCCAGTCGTGAATAGTGGTGAACAATGAAACAAATCTCTGTAAAAGGAGGCTCCAAAGATTTCCCCATCCTCGATGATCGAGGAGCCCAGCCCATCAGTGCAAAAGATAAGGATGGTGCATTCCCAACAATCGTTAGTCAGAAGTACCAAGTGGATGATCCATCTCGGGCTGCTATAGTGTTCCCAGCATCACAGTTAACTGTCTCCAGCCAATTCCATTTACTCCCTGTGATCTCAGGAAATGGCTGGAGGCTCAGCATACTGCAAAGGAAAAGGCCCTGGTAAAATTCCGGAAATACTACTGAAGTTGTGTGATCCCCCAGCCAAGCCCTTCCTGTACAGTTGCACACTAGCATCTACCCGACAACTTGGGAAATTGCTGAGGTATGCGCAGTACACAAAAAGCAGGACTAATACAACACAATCAAGTTTCACCCAACTCTCCATCATCAGTTAAGTGATGGAACTTGTCATCAACAGTGCTATAAAGCAGCCCCTGCTCAGCAAGAACTTGCTCAGTGACGCCCAGGGCGGGTCACCCAGCTCCTGATCTCAATGCAGCCTCGATTGAAACATATGCAGAAGAGACGAATTCCAGAGGTGAGGTGCGAGTGACAGCGCTGACATCAAGGCTGTATTTGACAGTTCATCACATCAAGGAGCCTTGGGAAAACGGGAATCAATGGGTATTAGGGAGCAAATACTCCACCGGTTAGAGTCATACCTTTAACAAAGGAAGATGATTGTGGTTCTGGAGGGTTAGTCATCTCAGGTCCAAGACATCAGTGCAGGAGTGCCTAGGGTAGTGTCATGGGCCCAACAATCTTCAGCTGCTTCATCAACAACCTTCCCTATACTATGACGTCTGAATGTGGGATATTTGCGGATGATTGCACAGTGTTCAGCACAATGCGCAATTCTTCAGAAAATGCAGTAGTCTGTGATCAAGTCCAACCGGGTCTGGACAATATTTCGATAAGTGGCATGTAATACTTTCACCACACAAATCCCGCACAATGACCATCACGAACAAGAGACACGAACCAGATGACATTCAATGGTGTTGCTATTACTGCATTCCCCACTTTCAACATCCTTGGGGTTACCACTGACAAGAAACTCAAGTGGGCCCACCACATATATACACTGGCTACAAAATCAGGTCAGAAACGAGGGATTCTGCGAGTAACTCACCTCCTGACACTCCAAACTGTATCCACCTTTATCGAGGCACAAAGCAGGAGTTTGCGAAATACTCCACTCGTGTAGCCCCAACAACAATCCAGAAAGTTGACAGCATCCAGGAAAAAGCAACCCTCTTGATTGGCCCCACGCCAAAAAATATTCACTTCCTCCACTACCAGGGCTCTGTCGTAGCAGTGTGCATTATCTACAAAATGCCAACATTCAGCAAACATCCCTATATAGCACATACAAATTCATGACTACCAGCTAGAAGGACAAAGGCATCAAGCTCTTGGGAATACCACCACCTGCAAGTTTTCCTCCAAGCCACTCACCTTCAAGAATTGGAAATGTATCGCCATTGGTCAATTTCCTGGAATTTCCCCGCTACAGCCATTGTAGTCACGCCGCAGCAAGTGGGCTGCAGCAATTCAAGATAGCAGTTCACCACCATCCTCTCATGGCAAATAGGGATGAACTATCAATGCTAGCCAGCCAGGGATACCCACGTCCCATAAATGAATCAGAAATAAAATCCACTCTTATATTTAAATATAATGATTCTTGAAAGCAAACTTACTCGAAACAATAGGCGAAAGTGAGGACTGCAGATCTGGAAACTAGAGTTTAGATCAGAGTGTAGCTGGAAAAACACAGCAGGTCAGGCAGCATCCGAGGAGCAGGAAAATCGGTGTTTCTGGCAAAAGCCCTTCATCATTCTGAGCACCAATCTGAGATAAACTCCTATCATAAAACAGGTGAAAGACCAAGTTAATACCCCGAGTTAACATAGAACGCAGAACAGTGCAGTATAGATCCTTCAGTCCTCGATGGTGTACCGATATTTTAACCTACTATTAATTCACACTAACCTATATATCCTTCATTTTACTGCTTTAAATATGCCGATCCAAGAGCGGTTTGAATGTTGCTATTGTATCTAACTCTACTGCCATAAATGGCATTGCATTCTACTATTTGCAACTCTTTGTAAGAAAGCGACCTCTGATATTTTCACGAACCTTTGTCAAATCAAATTAAAATTATGCTGCCTCGTTATGGTTATTTTAAGATTATCTGCGTCTCTCATCTTCATGTACATCTGGATCAAATCACCTCTCATTCTTGTTTGTTCCAAGGTGAAAAGCACTAACTTCCTCGTCAGGAGCTATGCCCTCTAGTCCAGGCATCATCCTGGTAAATCTCCTCTGCACTATCTCTGAAGCTTCTACGTCCGAATCTTAAAGTGGTAATCAGACAAAAACTGCTCCATCTACACTATTTGAACGAAGGTTATTCCAAATCAATATTATGGAAGTTAAAGTTACACATGACAAAACCTCTGTTACTTCTGCACCTTTCAGAGACCTGCCTATCAATCTGCTCTTCGGTGTCTCTGTTGCGACTGAAGCCGGGGTGAGTGTGTGGATATATGGAAAACTCTAAAGCGACTGCTCTTTTTGTCTAATTTTTACCCGTCATGAGTATGTAGACAAACTCTTCTCCAAGACCTTAAGTTTTTAGTTGTGATGATATCATTGATGAGCAATGTCTCTCCTCCAACACGTTTATCGTATTCGTATTTATTTTGGAACATCTCGATTCTGCCAAATCCAAAAACCACTCCAGCTGCACTGATTCCAAGTTGTTTGTAATCGCCACACATCATTCGTCGAAGTACTGATCCATGCTCGAAGTTCTAATCCTGATGCATGTTTCACTAAGCTGGACACACTTCACCAATCACACCTTCTGAACTTTTGCCCTATCAACTCTCTCGCCCTCCTCACACACACTTTGCATGTTGTATCTGGCTGGTCACGACATTCTCCATCCGGTTCCTATCCTCCTGCTAAAATAGTTTAAATGCTTCCGAAGAGCTCGACCATACATCCCGCCCAGGGTGTTTGTACCCCTACTGTCCAGGTGCAACCCATTCTTCTTGTACGGGTCCTACCTTCCCATAAGGTATCCCAACAATCTACATATCTGAAGACCTCTCTCTTCGACCTGCAACCAACGTGATCACCTGAACTCGCTCTGTCTTCCTAGTCTCCCCATCCAGTGGCACCGTTAGCAATACTGGGATTACTACTGTGCTCGTCTGGCCTTCTAAAATCCAAAATAACGCAGAAAACTTAACAACCAATTTCAGAGAAATGAAATGAAAGGCACAAACCTGGTCACTTTTTTTCTGGAAGTTGTTCCTTTTCTCAAGGATAATGTTTCGTTGATTTTTTTTGTTTCAGAAGGATCATGATCCTCTCCCCGTTCCGTGGTGACTAGTTTGGTACAGAGATGACAAAGGATATTGAGAGGCCTTTGATTTACATGTAAACAATTCAGACTACAGGCCAAAGTGGTCATGTTTTAGCAGTGACCTATATAATGTAAGGGTAGTGGTCAACTCTCCAGCTGAGTAGTTCAGACCAGAACTAATTTGAAGTTCAACAGTGAGCTGTGTGGAAACAGTTTGCTACACTTTCTCTCCTTCTGCCCCTTTAACTTCAATTTATAAGCATTTGTCCACTTTTACTGGGTTTGAAAGGGATTTTGCTTATTGGAAACATTGTGTATATGTTAGCAGCATAATTAAGTCTAGTTTCTCTAGACTGCACTCTGTAGGAGTTTCCTGTTCAGTTGGTTGTCTTTCAGCGTGTAATTTTGAAAATATTTCTTATCTGTTTTAAAACCTGGTAGTCAATCAAGTTAACTTACCATGGCTAAGTTTCACTGCGCATTAAATTGCAAAGTTTTGTTCTGTGCTCCTGCTAACAAGTGTTTTGAGTGGGCTGGCCTTGTCCAATTCAGATTGTGGGCTCTTTGTAAGATTTTAAACAACGAACGGTAGGTGCTACTGTCTTTATTTCATCTGTAGGTTTGGTTGGGTAGACAAAGTTTTGGATAGTAATGCTTTTTTTTATTTGCTAAAACATTTGAGGAAGTGGATGCGCTAGTGGAAGTGGAAGTTGTCCAAAAGGTGAATAAGAATAAGCTGCAGAAATTAGCAGATAGCTGAGATTGGACCTGCCTGCTTCTGTGACAAAAGGAGAGATTATTGCTGCAGTAGGTCAGCACTGAACCTTGCCAGAGAAAACGATCAGAATCTGTAGAGATGGCTAGAATTCAGTTTCAAATGAGGCAGCTTGAGTTAGAGGTGAGAGGTAAGGAAAGATCAGCAGAAATGAAGCAGTTTCAGTTATGAACAAAGGCAGAAGAGTGGGAAAAAGTAAAAGCAGCAAAACATAAAGAAAAGAGAGAGAGAGAGAACAGAGAGAAAAAGAGAGAGCGTTTGAACTTTCCAAACTGAGGCTTAAAAAGGCAAGTCAGCTTAAAATGCTTGAGACAAAGGCTGAAGGTCGGCTAAATGAGGAAGAGAGTGACGATGAGCAAACCTTTGTTAGTCAGATGTCTGGTGAACAGCTGTTTAAATATGTTAAAGCATTGCCTAAATTTGATGAGAAAGATGTGGAAGCCTTTTTCATCTCATTTGAAAAGGTGACTCAACAACTGCAGTGACTATTGGCAATTTTGTTTTGGTTTATCCAAACGAAGTTTTAGGTATGGCTAGTGAGGCGTTCACAGCACTATTAACGGAGATGTCTGGGGAGTGTGAGGAGGTGAAAAAAATCCATTTTGAATGTATGTGAGCTTATACTAGAAGCCTATGCTCAAAGTCAGGAATCTAAGGAGGGACCCACGTCAAAACAACATTGAGTTTGAAAGGATCAAACAAAGTAATTTCGATACATGGATAAGCGCTTTAAAACTCGAACAAACCTATGATGCACTCTGAGTGGTAAATAATTTGGAGGAATTGAAACATTTACTGCCTGATGTAGTGCCAACCCGTGTGCAAGAACACAGTTAAAACTATAAGGTAAACAGCTGAAATGGCTAATGATTATGATCTGGTCCTTAAAACTCGGTTCAGCATCAAGAATCGATTTCAGTTCATGAGGGATAGAAATAGGGGCAAAGGAAAGTTCTCAAGTGGAAAGCGAAATGCAGCTCTCAATGAAGATCATAAGTATACCTTACCACATGGTAAAAAAGAAAGACTTGGGGGGGCGAATGTTAAATAGGTCCGGTGTTTCCATTCTAATAACGTGGGCCACCCAATATCACAGAGTTAACGAGTTCGGAGAAATCCAGATGTAAGAAAACCGAACAAGTCTTTCAGATTTGTTGGACTAGAAACAAAAAGCACAAAGGAGGTTAGACAACTGTCTTAGAATGATCAAGACGGTTAGAGGATGATTAAGGCGGAACTTCTTGATCGGCTTAAAAATACACATGAAAAGGTAAAGTTTATTCTCATAGGCAATGAAAAGCAGGTAATAAGGTTTCAATATCAACGGACACAGGTTCCTCTCAGTCTGTCATGCTGAAGGATGACGACACATGTACTCCTAAGGGACTGTTGCCAGAAAAGGTATAGGAGCAGGAATGCATAGTGAAAAAAGCGCTCAATTACGTAAAGTGAGTTTAGAAATAGTGGAAAATTTCTGACAGGCGCACGAGACAAATTCTCAGCTCCAGGAATACAATTTGTCCTCGCAAATGATTTTGCTGAATCACCAGTAGAAGTGCTGCTATTGTAGCTGAAAAGCCAGTGAAATGAAGAAATGAAGGACATTTACCCAGGAATATTACCAGGTTGTGTGGTCACAAGCTGACAGAGGAGCAAACTGAAACAGGACATTTGAAAAGGGAAAGATAAGGAACCTGGCATAGTTGTATCCGAGAATTATTTTGACCACGTAAGTGGGATAGAGCAGGAGCATGCAAATATCATTAGCTCTGCAAAGCTGATTGAGTTACAGCAGAAGGATGAAAACTTAAAACAGTTATATCAAAGGCATATACAGAGAAGGAGAGTGAATGCGTCTCTGAATGTTATTACTTAACAAATTATGTCTTAATGAGGAAATGAAGACCATCACAAATTCTAGCAGATGAGAAATGGGGAGAGATTATTCAATTGTTTTGCCAGTAGGGCATTGGAAAGAGAAAGTGCTAGTGATGCATGAGCTACCACTTGAAGGTTATTCAGGTTGAGGGAAACACAGGCTAAAATACAATAACATTTTTCCTGGCCTTGACAAAACATTGATGTACTTGACTTGTCATGCATGTCAGCTAATCGGAAATCCACAGGCAGTAATAAAATCTGCACTTTTAATACCTATTCCAACATTTGAGGAACATTTACCAAGACACTTGATTGATTGTGTAGGAATGTAGGAATAATCATTTATTAGCAATAGTGGATGTATCGATGAGATTTCCAGAGGTGATCCCATTGTGCAGCATTACAGCTAAAACGGTTACAGAATTATTCTTTTTTACCGGATATGGACTACCATCAGAGATCAAGTCAGATCAAAGAACTACTTGACAGCACACCAGACAGGAAGAATTTTCACGGAGTGTGTCATGTCTGACACATGTCTGAATATGCTCAAAAGATATGTTGATAGAGGAGGAAGCAAGAAGAGAAGGTGTTAATCATTACAGCACAGAAGGAAGAACCAAGTTCAGAGGATTCTGAATTGCATAGACCTCAAATCAAATTGGACAATGAAGAAGTTGTCAAAAATTGGGATAAATTATTGAGTTCCCTTCAACAAGAAAATCAAAATGACCTGAAAGAGTTATCACTATCAAATGGGGAGATATGCGGAAATACACTGGGAAGTACGAACAGAATTGTGCACGATGTAGATATAGGAGGTGACTTTCCGATTGAGCAACAACCTGATAGACATAATCCTCTAAAGTCAGCACAGTTTCAGAAGGAGAGATAATATATGCTTTGCGACGACATAATGAAAGTGAGTTACAATGACCGGAGCTCACACATAGTCACACTGCCAAAGCCAGAAGACACCCAAGTACATCAATGTTTTGATGTGTAGATTATCGCGAAGTCAACGCCATTACAAAGACTGATGCATATCCAATTGCACGGTTGGAGGACTGTTTGGAAAGAATGGGACAAACAACTTACATTTCTAAGTTGGACTTCGTCAGAGGCGACTGACAATTGCGTCTGTGAGACTGAGCAAAGGGGATCTCTGCTTTTGTAACGCCAAATGGACTATATCAGTTCAAGGTCATGCCATTCGTTATGAAAAACGCTCCAGCCCCTTTTCAGAGACTGACTCGTTACTTCATTTCCGAGTTACGGATTGTGCTGTTGATATTAATGACCTGGTAATTTTTAGTCACTCATGGAAGGAACATTTTCAGCATTAATCAGACTTTGGAAGGCAAGCTTAGTGATTAACCGAGCAAAATATGAATTTGCCAAATCCTAACTCACCTTCCTGGACCATTTTATTGGACGGGTCAAATGGCCCTATGGGATGTGCAACGAAAGTAATTGGTAAACTTCCCACATCATCAATGAAAAAAGCCAGCACTATGGTTCCTGGGATTGAGTGCATTTTACCGAAGGTTTGTGCCAAACTTTAGCAATGTGGCTGCTCTGCTCATCGAATTGTTATAAAAAAGTCATTTGACAGTATAAAGACTGTGTTAACCACTGCCCTATTATTAGCTATACCTGATGACAGGAAGCCTTTCAAGCTTGCTATCGATACCAATGGTGTGGGTGTCGGTGCAATGCTCCTGCAGGGGGATGAGAAGAGGATTCAAAGGCCCCTCGTGTATTTTTACATGATTTAGCAGTTCATCAACAGAAATATTCAACAATGGAGAAATAGATTTCAAACTTGGTGTTGATGTTACAACATTTCGGTGTTTATACTACCAGTAGTGCAACTGAGACTATCGTACGCACTGACCATAACCTGTTGACACTTGTGGAAAAATTTAAGGACAAAAATGCCAGACTGCTTAGGTGGAGCTTGTTATTGTGGCTATTCAATTTGACAATTGTGCATGTGGTAGGTCGCGAAAACGTGATATCTGATACATTGTCGAGACTTGAATGGGATATGTGGGCATTCTGTGGCTGGTATGCCGCAGCCTGAATTGGTTGTGCATGTTTGCATATGCATAATTAGTAGAGTGTATATATGTGTTTTAGACGACCAACCATTTTGTTTTCGAAGGGTTTTAAAAATGAAACCTATTTTTGCTAATGATGTTTTTTTTTAATGAGAGTATCACAAAGCTGGTCTTTTTTTTTGTAAAAGCCGCTCCTTTATTCAAGGATACCTGTATGCTTGATTTGTTTTTCCAGAGGAGTCATAAAACTCTCCCAGCTCAAAGGTGACTAGTTTAATACAAAACTAGTTAGAAAGTCAACAGTGAGCTGTGCGAAAACAGTTTGCTACAATTTCTCTCCTTCTGAATCTCTAAATTCAACTTATAAGCAATTACCCATTTTTATTGTTTTTTTTAGGAGGTTCGGTTTTTGGAACTGTTGTGAAAATTCTGAACAGCATAATTAAGTCTAGTTTCGATAGACTGACATCTGTATGGGTTCTTTATTCAATTATTTATGTTTCATCGTGTAGTTTTGTGATTTTTTTTCAGTTTTAAAAGCTGGTAGTCAACTTCGCCAACTTACTCTGGGTAATGTTTCCTGTATGTTTACCAACACAAATTACGAAGGTATGATCTGGCTGCCTGATTAAGATTGCTTTGAATGTTTTTGCATCGTACATAACACTGAAATGAAAAGCTAAAATAGCTGCATCGAAAAGCATACAAAGCACAATAATCTGGATGTGTATGTGGGACCAATTTTTTTTTAGATTAGACTTACAGTGTGGAAACAGGCCCTTCGGCCCAACAAGTCCACACCGACCCGCCGAAGCGCAACCCACCCATACCCCTACATTTACCCCTTACCTAACACTACGGGCAATTTAGCTTGGCCAATTCACCTGACCCGCACATCTTTGTGACTGTGGGAGGAAACCGGAGCACCCGGAGGAAACCCACGCAGACACGGGGAGAACGTGCAAACTCCACACAGTCAGTCGCCTGAGTCGGGAATTGAACCCGGGTCTACAGGCGCTGTGAGGCAGCAGTGCTAACCACTGTGCAACCGTGCCGCCCAAAATTGTCCATTTCCAAAACTATTGCCAAGGAAGATGACTAAGGATTTGACAAATTAACTTCTAGCGAGTTATATCACCAAGTTTGCATCCCAAACTTTGTGACAAATGTTGGGAATGTGCTTCATTTGAGTGAATAATAATCACCAGGTCAGCTACGTAAACTATAGACTCAACATAATCCGGAAATGGCCTCATATGTTCGTCTCTGAAATGTATCTGTTGCATTTTTCAAATGGAAAGGCGTACATTTAAATTGATCCACTCCATTCGGTGTTATGAAAGGCGAAGTAGTCCTCAGTCTTCCAGTCAACGGTACCTAGAAGTATCCTCTGAGCAAATCCAAAATCCATAATGAAGTTAGTTGTCACACCTTTTTCAATACAATCATCCAAATTGTGGAATCGGATATGCATCTGTCTTTGTGATGACATGACTTCGTGATAGTCTGTATACAATCATTAGTTACTATACAGTTTGGCATCATTACTATGGGTGAACTCCAGTCATTTTTTTGGAGAGCAGCCTTCTCCTGCAATGGTCTGTTTCTTTTTCGACTATCTTTTATGACTACAGGTTGCAGGCACTAAATAGAACTAAATATTGGATTGTGTGATAACTAAGTTCTATCCATCACTTGCACCTGATGCTGTTTAGCATGAAAATTGACATGTTTTGCAACTGAAGACAATAAAAGCCTCTCCAGGTTGTCCTTTCATATCTAGGTCTGGTTCGTGCAGCTCCAGATATGTCCTGCACTCTTCGTTTAACCAGGGTTGATCCCTCGCTTCATAGTTACTATAGAGTGTGAGATGTGCCAAGCCGTGGGGTTACAGATTTATGAATGGTGTAGCACAAGGCTTGCTGCTGCTGATGGCCCACTGCGTCTCATGAATGCCTCATGGTTAGTTGCTCGAGCTACTTGAAGTGTGCTCCGTTCACCACACAGGTTGCTACTTAACATGGTGAACTGACTACAAAATGTGAAGGTAGCCCTACTGCCCCACTGGGTCTGTGCAATGTACGTTTTTAGCGATATATAAAAAGGAGAGCTGTATCTGCAGCAGGCGAATTGGTGACTATGTAGTCAACTATACGATTCTCTTTTATTTATTCCTGCATAACCTGCCACGGAGAAATTTAGCAGCCACCAGATCCAGCATCAATGCTGAGCACTAGATTGACTTTATACGAAGGAGCTGACCCCTCTGACTCATTCTGATTTGTCAGTGGGACGGAACCGACCAGAGAGCGTGGTGAGCTTGTCCTGTTCACAACGTCTGACTGTTGCTGGATTAGTCTGTCGGAAATATATTCTACGTCACTTTTACATTTTGTACAGTGAATGGTGACGAACACTTTATTTCTGACACATTTTAAAAAATCAAACATTGCTTTTCTTTTTCAGTTCAAAACAATTTAAGGGAATAATAATTAAATTACCAGAGCACACACCTAACTGTTATACAATTCAATGACTTGAATACACAGTTGATTCCTATTCAAATCAGTGAACACGCCATCTTGCTGTCTGAAAAGTTGTTGAAAATAAAAAGAACCTGAAGTCGGACGCAGTGTTACTGCACTTCACTACAATCTCTGAAGCATTGGCTATCTCTTATAGCTGTCCACAGACCTTCCAAAGTGGAGCTCGACAATTATTCACACAATCTCTCACAGCAGACCAGTTACAAACATACCTGATCAACAGGGAAATATGTGGGGCAATTTGGCCAAGAGGTGTCACATGGTTGATTGCTGATTGAAAAATAGTTCAAATTCTGTAAAACCGGCCTCCAGGTGTGACCTGCTATTTCATCTCTTCTGGTTTGCCAACTTAAATCTGTAATTCTGCACCTTGAATGAATGATTATACAAAGTGATGGACTTCTGCAGCACAGGGTGTTCCACGTGCAATGCCTCATTAATTATATTCATTGCATACCAGCTTCACAATGTCAGTATCCAAACAGAATTGTGCAATAAGGTTGATGGCCAGCATGATCCCAGCCCAAACGTCCGGTGCATGACTTGAGCTGAAATGTTCTGTGTAAATGTTTCAGCATTGCGCTAATCATTAACAGCAAAGTGCACTTCCGAAGAGCTGACAGCCTTTGATAATACCAAACTTTCTATTGTACAGTAAACACAAAATGTACCCATTTATTCAGGTCACTTTTATGACAACAATATGATGAAAGCAATGCACAAATCATAGTAAGGGGATTTGAAAGGATGAGTCTCACTACTCTACTCAAGAACAAATTATGTTTTCGTACACGGATCTTAAAAACAGGCAACTGTTTTCCCTCCTGTGCTCATATTCACACATTATCATTTTCCTGACAACACTATCAAGGGTCTATGCGTTCTACAGTCAAATATGAGTACATTTCAGTTGTTTCTGTTGATCTAACGGCTCACTAATGTAGTGTGTGTGAGTGTCACTATCTGTTTGACGATCTGTGTGTGGGCCAAAACTCTGACAGAAAGACAGATTGTTTCAAACAGCATATTCCTTAAGCAGTTCACAACAAACATGATGCTGACTGAAACCAACGATCCTGCACTCACAAATCCTAAAACGCAATGTTCAGTACTGGACATGTTTGGACAATATTTTACATGGAATGTGATTGGGTCGGTATTTACTGTCCATCCCTTTTTGTCATTGTAGGTAGTGGTGAACGGCCATGTTAACCGCTGCAGTCCATGCACTGCAGGTCAACTTACAATACTAGTAGGGAGGGAACTTGAAATAGTGACACTGAAGAAACAGGAATGTTCTCCCACATCAGTATGGCAGATGGTTTGGAACTGAACTGGAATATTTATCTGCTACTGTTGTCCTTCTTGATGGTTGTGGTTTCAGAGGTTTTTTTAAGGAGCCTTGCTAAATTTCTGCAGAGCATTGCACAGACGTCAGGCATGGCTGCTACTCGGCGTCAGTGTATCAGTGGTGAAGATGGACTCAGCCAGGCAAATGGTGATGGTGATAGGGGTGTTAAGCATACATACATCCATTTTTTGGCTGATAGACTGTGGACACGTTTTCGGAAATCATGAGGAAAGTTATCTCAGCTGGAATACTGGCCCCTGACAAGTACATCTACCTTAAGTGTGTGGTGCTGGAAAAGCACGGCCGGTGCATTTCAAGCATAAGCTCTTCATTAGTATTGTGATGGGAATTCTTCATAAAGAGCTTTTGCTCGAAACGGCGATTCTTCTTGTATGCTGCCTGACCGGCTGAGCTTTTCCAGCACCACACACTCTTCAGCTCTGATCTTCAGCATCTGTAGTCATCACTTTCTCCGACATCATTGGAGAAAGAAAATGCATATACTTCAAATCTTTTGGAACTGAAAAGCACAACAGGTCAGGAGAGTCGACGTTTTAGCAGAAACTATTCACAAGATTGGTGAATGAATTTATATGGTCAGTCTTAGAGTCATAGAGTCACGGAGATGTATAGCATGGAACCAGACCCTTCGGTCCAACCCGTCCATGCCGACCAGATATCCCAACCCAAGATCGTCCCACCTACAGCTCCTGGTCCATCTCCCTCCAAACGGTTCCTGTTCATATTCCAATCCAAGTGCCTTTTAAATGCTGCAACTGTACCAGCCTCCACCACTTCCTCTGGTAGCTCATTCCATACACGTCACACCCTCTGAGTGAAAAAGTTGCCTCTTCGATCTCTTTTATATATTTTCACAGTCACCATAAACCTACATCCTCTAGTTCTGGACTCCCCCACCCCAGGGAAAAGGTTTTGTCTATTTATCGCATCAATTCCCCTCATGGTTTTATAAACCACTATAAGGTCATGCCTCAGCCTCCGGCGCTCCATGGAAAACAGCCCTAACCTATTCATTCTTTCCCTATAGCTCAAATCCTCCAATACTGGAAACATCCTCGTTAATCTTTCCTGGACCCTTTCAAGTTTCACAACATCTTTCCAATGGGAAGGAGACCACAACGGCACGCAATACTCAATAGTGGCCTAACCAATGTTCTGTACAGTTGCAACATGACCTCCCAACACCTGTACTCAATACACTGATCAATATAGGAAACCATAACAAAAACCTTCTGCACTCTCCTATCTACCTGCGACTCCACTTTACATAGAACATAGAACATTACAGTGCAGTACAGGTCCTTCGGCCCTCGATGGTGCACCGAACTGACATACCAATCTGAAACCCATCTAAACTACACTACTCCATGTACGTCCATATGCTTGTCCAATGACGACTTAAATGTACTTAAAGTTGACGAATCTACTACCGTTGCATGCAAAGCATTCCATACCCTTACTACTTTCTGAGTAAAGAAATTACCTCTGACATCTGTCTTATATCTATCACCCCTCAATTTAAAGCTATACCCCCTCGTGCTCACCGTCACCATACTCGGAAAAAGGCTCTCCCTGTCCACCCTATCTAACCCTCTGATTATCTTTTACCTCTCTATTAAGTCACCACTCAACCTTCTTCTCTCCATCTTTCATGGAGCTATGAACCTGCACACCAAGGTATCTTTGTTCAGTAACACTCCCTAGGAGCTTACCATTAAAGGTATAAGTCCTGCAAATATTTGCTTTCCCAAAGTACAGCACCTCACATTTATCTAAATTAAAACCCACCTGCCACTTTGCAGCCCATTGGCCCATCTGATCAAGCTCCCGTTGTAATCTGAGGTAACCTTCATCTCTGTCCACTACAACTCCAATTTTGATGTCATCTTCAAACTTAATAACTGTATCCTTTATGCTCCCATCCAAATTATTTATATAACTGATGAAAAATAGTGGACCCAGCATCAATCATTATGGCACTCCATTAGTCACTGGTCTGCAGTTCTCGGTTAAGAAAATCTTTGGAATATTAGTAGTTGGGAGTTCAGTGATGGTGATGGCATGGAATGTTACAGAATATGTTTCAGTTCTTGATTTTTAGCGGTGTTCGTTGTCTGGCATGTGAGAAGTGCAAGTGTTATTTGTCAGTTTTGAGAACGCGTCTGCATATTTTGCCTAATTCAGTATATGATTAATCTGTGAATAGTTTTAAACATTATCCAATCATTGGCATCACGTCACTTGTAATATTTATGGTGGATTGATGGCAATTTATGCAGCTGAAAGTTATTGAGACAAGGACAGCGAATACTCTTATGTCTCACTGATCTTGCCCCTCCCTCTCAACCAGGACGTTTCCTTCAAATTCCAATTGCTCCATAGAAATGTGGTAACTTATCGGGACAGACCAATATTAAAGTACCTGCACTAAGGGTTGAGTGAGAACTTGGTTAGCTCAATCATTTGGATGTCTAATTTGTGATGCGGATTAATTCCAACAGTGTGGGATGAATTCCTGTAAAGGACTGTCCTACTCAACTTCTCTCTCACTTGAGGCATGATCACTGTCCATTAAATTACCACCACTTATCTCTAACGAGAGAGCAACACGACAATCCCGTAGGAGTACTGTAGCTTACCATTACATTTCTTATCAACAGGTGTAACCAGAAACAACTCAATTGGGGTACTACTGCAGAGCTGTCCTGTAGCTGAGACGGCTGCTCTCAATCATCTTCCTTTGTAATCAGTTACGACTTCAAACAGTGCAGACGTTTCCCTAATCCCCATTTGCTGCAGTCGTGCTATTAATCCTGGATGCCACACTCAGTAAAACAAAGTTACTGTTACTTCAGCTGTCTGCTTTCTTGTTTTCCATCTGTACACCAAGGCTTCAAAGAAGTCACGGGATGAGTGACCCTGGCAGATCCCAAATTGAGCTTCAAGAGCATTCTGCTGCTGTGGAAGTGCTGCTGATACAACTGTAGATGACATCTATCATCACTTTATCAATTATAGGGATTATGCCAATGGGGCAGTCATTGATCGCCTGTTGTCTTGTCTGTATGTGTACAGGACACATACAGATAGTTTTCCATATTTTCAGGCAGTTGCCAGTGTTGTAGCCAAGCAAACACAACTTGAAATGAATCGTGCCAGGGAACAGAGCATTCCCATTCTCCAATCCCTTCAGCTGTGTGTTGACACGACACGAAATGAATCGAATTAGCTGATGTCTGCCAACTGGAGGAGACTAATATACATCATCCCAGCGACACGTCTGTCTGATCATTGTTGCGAACGTATCTGCCTTACTTCTTCTATTCTGCTGGGCTCTTCCATCATGAGGAAGGTGACATTATTGAGCTTCCTCCTCCAATGAGTTGTTTGATTGTCCACCACAATTTATCCATACTGCATATGACAGAATTCCACAGTTTAGGTCTAATTTGTTGGTTACATCTGACTATCACTTAGTGCTTACGCTATTTGGTAGTATGTTTGGTAGCTTCACCTCATATTTAGATGTGCTTGATAATTGATGCTACTCTTGGGAAGCCCTCGTGCATTCTTCATTGAAAAAGGGTTACTCCCCTGAATTGCGTCAGGGTAAATTCGAACATATACCACACAGTCAGTGTGAAAATTGCGCTGTATTACAATTCCGCTGCTGTTGGTAATGACCTAAATCACGTCATACAGCGCAGTGTTGAGTTATTAGATCGATCTGACAACTGTCCCTTTTCACATAGTGATGGTGCCTCACACACACGCAGAGGGTGTTCACAAAGTGGTACTTTGCCTCCAGAAATACTGTATGCGATAGTTAGTGTTACAATATGGTAATCATTCAATGCGTCTGCAGCTGGTAGATTGGTGAGGATGTGTTCAATTATGTATTTCCCTCTTAATAGTTCCCTCTCTATCAAGTGTTTAGATCAGAGTGGTGCTGCAAAAGCACAGCAGGTCAGGCAGCAACCGAGGAGCAGGAAAATCGACGTTTCGGGCAAAAGCCCTTTATCAGGAATATAGGCAGGAAGCCTCCAGGGTGGAGAGATAAATGGTGGGGTGGGGTGTTGGGGTTGGGGAGCAGGTAGCAAAGAGTACAATAGGTGAATGGAGGTGGGGATGGAGGTGAGAGGTCAGAGGAGTGGGTGGAGCAGATAGGTGGGAAGAGATATTGGCAGGTAGGACAGGTCATGAGGACAGTGTTGAGCTGGTAGGTTGGAACTGGGTTAAGGTTGGGGGGGGGAATGAGAAAACTGGTGAAGTCCACATTGATGCCCTGGGGTAGAAGTGTTCCAAGGCGGAAGATGAAGCGTTCTTCTTCCAGGCGTCGGTTGATGAGGCAGCGGCGGTACAGGAGGCCCAGGACTTGCATTCCTCAGCAGAGTGGTAGGGGGAATTGAAATGTTGGGCCACGGGGCAGTGGGGATGATTAGTGCAGTTGTCTCAGAGATGTTCCCTGAAGCGCTCTGTGAGGAGTTGTCTAGTCTCTCCAATGTAGAGGACACCGTACCAGGAGCAACGGATACAATGAATGACATTGGTGGATGTGCAGGTGAAAGTTTGATGGATGTGGTTGGCTCATTGGGACCTTGGATGATAGTGAGGGTGGAGGTGTGGGCCCAGGTTTTGCAATTCCTGCGGCGAAAGGGAAGGGTGCCAGGATGAGACAGTGGTTTCTTGTGAGGGGGGTGTGCTGACCAGGTGGACACGGAGGGAACTATCTTTGCAGGAAGCGAAAAGGGGTAGTTAGGGAAATATATCTCTGGTGGCGGGGTCCGTTTAGAGATGTGGGTGGATGGTACGGTCAATGCGAATGTTGGTAGGGTGGAAAGTGAGGACCAGGGGGTTATGGTTTCAGGGCTGGGGTTTGATGGCAGAGGTGCGGGATGTGGATGAGGTGTGTTGGAGGGCATCTTCAACCACGTGAGAAGGCAAAGTGTGATCTCTAAGGAAGGAGGCCATCTGGTGTGTTCTGTCATGGAACTGGTCCTCCTGGGAGCATATACGGCGGAGGAGGCTGAATTGGGAATACAGGATGGCATTTTTGCAGGAGGTAGGGTGGGAAGAGATGTGATCCAAGTAGCTGTGGGAGTCGGATGGTTTGCAAAAAGTATCAGTGTCAAGTCTGTCGACATTAATGGAGGTGGAGAGGTCCAGGAAGAGGAGGGAGGTCTAGTGTGTTCTGTGGTGGAACTGGTCCTCCTGGGAGCAGATACTTCTGGTGTGTTCTGTGTATGTTCCACCCCGACCTTAAATTCACTTGGACCATCTCTAACACCACCCTCCCCTTCCTGGACCTCTTCATCTCCCTATTTCTGTATCCTTCTCCAGCTACCACACCCCTTCCTATCTCTGTAACCTGCACCAATTATTCCAGCCATCTTTATCGCTGTGAACGTCTCCAAAAAACACACTGCTCCCAATCTCTTTAACCACCTCCAGAGAATACTTCTTCCCATTTCTGTCTCCTCCTCCATTAACTGCACACTCCCTTTGCTCAGCAGTCACCTGCAGACACTATTCCTTCCTCATCTCTGTAATCGCCTCGACCACTTGCAACCTGCCCTATTACTGAAACCACTTCAAGGTACTACACCTTTCCCTAATTTTGCAGCATCCTTCAGCAGTGCACACGTCCCTAACTGTGTAACATCTCCAATCCCTACCCTTTCCCTAGCACTGTAACTGCATCACCTATTTGAGCCCTTTCTTTCACTGTTATCACCATCATCGCATACATCCCACATGATCTCTGTAACCTCCGACCCCTACACTCCTCCGTATCTCCATTATATACACCAATCTCCTACAAACTTTCTCATCTCTGTGTCCTCCTGCAGCCCCCCACAAGCTTCCCATTTCTGTAATCTCCTAAAACCGGTATATCAATTCGTATTTCTATAAGTTACTCCAGACTCCAAAGATAATACCATTTCTACACTCCTTCATGTTTCTGTAACCTCCTCCAGCCCTGGCATCCCTTCCTTCTCACTGGAACTTTCACCAGCTATTCCAGTTCTCCCTATCGCTGTAATTTCCTTCAGAATCTGTCGCTCTACATCTCTGTAATCTCATCCAGCTGCGATATTCCTCCTTATCTCTGTAAGGAGAAATCACCCCTCCTATTCTGTGTAACCTTCTCCAACGCATCTTATAGTAACTTCACCCCTCTTTATCTCTAAAATGCCCATTAATGATGAGAGCCTTTCCAATTGTTGTAACCTTCAAGAGTAAATAAATATTTCCTGTCTCTCAAACCCCCTCCTTCGCCAACCCGCTTCCATATCTCTCTAATATCCACCAGCTCCTTAACATACTTCTCCTTATAAGTTGCACCTCCTCAGGCACCTACATCCCTCTTATCTCTGTAGACTCCTCCAGCATCTTCTCTCACCCTTTCATTGTGGCCACAGCCAGTGCTTAAGTCCCCCCATATGTCTAGAATCTATTCCAGCACCTACACTCCGTCCTATTGCTATTATCTTCTCAAGACACTACGTCACTCTTTATCTCAGTACATACCTTCACACCTGTCGCTGCAATTTCAGCCAGCTCCTCTACGCCTCCATATTTCAGTCATATTCTCAGTCGTTACACACCTTTGAACTTCTGCATCCTTCTCTCACACTGACATTCCTCACAACCTCCATCATCACTTCCAGAATATGTCCATTCCTATTACCATAAAATTCTCCAGCATCAATATCATTGTTATCCATGTATTCTCCTCCTTTCTGCACTACTTGCTGTCTTTGTATTCTCTCCCAGCACCTTACAGGTCTGGTGGCCCTGAGGATAAATCACTACCAGTCGTTCCTCTCTCCAATGAAAGTCCAGCCTTAGTGGTCTGGTAACAATATGACAACACAACAACTCCTCTTTATCGCTGGTACCTCCTCCAGCCTGTGAATCTCGGCATACCAAAGTACTTAGCTTGAGAATCAGTGGAGCAAAGGCTGAACAGGAGCGGATGGGACACGGGAATTGACGGGTAAGTTAGCTTATATACTCGTTAAAGCCATCGGGCTGCACGAGTATCATTTCCTACCCGACATCCTCCTCCTCTAACCAAAACAAATTCCTGTAACAAGATTGGTAACATGAGAATTCTTTAAAAAGAAAACATATTTGGGCAATTTAGAGAACAGGGATGAAAGCTAGGGCAGTTCATGCTCCTCTTGCCTCATGTGGAAGAGGAGGATCACAACGAGTCTCTCTGCTGACTTCGTCTGCAAGGCGTGTATCCAACTCCAGCTCCTCACAGATCGTGTTAGGGAGTTGGAGCTGGAGTTGGATGAGCTTTGGATAATTCAGGAGGCTGAGGGAATGATAGGAGGGGTTGTATGGAGACAGTCACAACGACGTTCGAGGACAAATTATCGTCAAGAGAGCAAAAGTGGATAAGTAGACAGTGGAGGGAACCCCTATGGTCGTTGCACTCAATAATTAGTATACTGCTTTGAATAATGTTCCGAGAGGAGGGGAATGATCTACCGGGGAAAGCCAAAGCGGACTGGTCTCTTGAACTGAGCGTGGTTCTGTGGCTCAGAGGGAAGAGGGTAAAATAGGAGACAGATAATGATATGAGGTTCAATGTTTGAGGAACAGACAAGGGATTCTATGGTCGCGAGACTCCCAGATGGTATGTTGCCACTGGGAAATAAGGTCAGGGATATCTCAGATCGAGTCAACAGAACTCTGAAGGGGGCGAGGAAGCAGCCAGAAGTCGTCGTTCAGTTCAGTAATGACACCAGTAATGACATGATCCACTTCCGCTGGAAGCTTATCCATATGAATACTACCCTCCGTGTAGAAAGAAAATGCCCCTCATGTTCCCTTTTCGTCTTTTTTTGTCTCAACTCAAATTGGTTCGCTCTCATCATCAATTTCCCAACCCTGTGAGAATGAGTGAGTGCATTCATCCTATCCATGCCTCTCATCACCTTATACACTTTTATCAATGCCCACTTCAGTCTCGTACACTCTGAACAAAAATGTCCTTGGTTACCCCACCTCTCCCTATAACTCACATTATTAAGGAACTTGCCCAAATGCCACTGCTCTACCCATAGATGTGCACTTTAGTTCTTGTGCAGTCCCTTTTCTCTCTAGTTATTACTTCGTGTTTAATGTACTTTAACTATCACTTCGATTTCATTCTAATATTCTCAGCCCAGGATATATTTTGTCTTCTTTTCACCCTTCTGATTTCCTTCTTTAGCAACTATTGTAGCCCTTATGTACCTGGAGAGATTCTCTTGGTTTGAATTGCCTGTCGCTTTCCATACCTCCTTTCTTCTGGTCAAAGCTTCAATATCCAATGTCATCCAGTGTTCCTTATTCTTGCCAAACTTGCCCTTTACCCTTACAGGAAGGTATATCCATGAACATTAGCTATCTCCCTTTTAAAGGCATCCCACTTGTTGGAGGTCCCTTTATCTATAAACAAACTGCCCCACACAAGAACTGTCTGTCCTGTCTAATTATATCAGATTTGTTTTGCCCTGTTACGAACTTGAACCGGTCGACCAGTTTTGTCCCTCTCAGAAATTGTTTTAAATTGAATAGAACTTTAGTCACTGGTCCCAAAATGTCCCCCTCCTGCCACCTGCGTCACCTGTCCTACTGTATTTACCAAGAGTACATCGAGTTTTGCCCGTTCCCGAGTAGAACCCTCTATGTTGTGTTTGAGAAAGCTTCTCTGGACAAACTTAACAAATTCCACCCCATCTAATCCATTAACGCTCTGGCACTCCCAGGCTATATTGGGAAAATTAAACTTCTGCTATAAAAACCGTACTGCTCCTGCAAGTCTCCACAATCGCCACGTATATTTGGTCATCTAATTCCTGGAGACTATTTGGGGACCGATATTACAACCGAATAACGTCTCCATTCTTAACGGGTTTCTTAGCTACACCAACAAAGTCTTATTAAATGATTCTTCAGTTACTTCATTGCCGATCACTGCTGTGATATCAACCTTCAGCAAAAATGCAACGCCACCTCCCCTCCTTAGACCATCTCTGTTCTACTAAAGCACCTGGACCCGAGCACATTAAATTGTCAATCCTGTCGCTCTCTTAGCAATGATTCTGTATTAGCTATAACATCCCAATCCCATATATCAATCCAAGCCCTCGGTTTTTCGGTCTTACTGGTCAGCCATCTAGTATTGAAATAGACACAATTTAATCTAAAAATCATTCTTGCTCCCTGTTGCTCCCTGACCTGCCATTTCACTTTACTATTTCTGATAACTGTACCTCCTTCCAACCTCGCACTTGCCTCACTGGTGTTAAGAATCGCACACCCCTGTCAATCTAGTTTAAATCCTCCTTTGAAGCACTGGCAAACCCGGCCGCTAAGATATCAGTCACCAAACAGTTCAGGTGGAACCCATCCCTCGTGAACAGTTCACCTCTGTCACAAAACAACATTCCAAAGCTCTAAAAATCTGAATACCAAACTTCTGCACCATTTCGTTTAGCCACACATTAATTTGCCATACCCTCCTGTTCGCAACCTGAATAGAACGTCACACTGGAAGTAATCCATAGATTGTCACCAACGAGCTCCTGGTTTTGAAAGATATTTTTTTGCTTCGAGCTCTCTGTAATCACTCCAGAAGGTTTTATCTCTATTTCTACGTGTCGTTAGTCCCAACACAGACTCAGAGAGTAATAGACATGTCCAGTATGGAAACAGACTCCTCCATCCAACCCATCCACGCCGTCCAGATATCTCAATCCAATCTAGTTCCACCTGCGAGCACCAGGACCACACCCCTCAAACCCTTCCTATTCATATACACATCCAAATGCCTTCTAAATGTTGCAATTGTACCAGCATCCACCACTTCCTCTGGTTGCTTATTCCATATACGTACCACCCTCTGCATAAAAGAGTTGTCCCTTTTATCTCCTTTATATCTTTCCCGTCTCACACTAAAACTATGCTCTCTCGTTCTGAACTGCTCCACCACAGAGAAAATAACTTTGTCTATTTATCCAATCTATGCTACTAATAATTTTGTAACCTTCTATAAGATCACCCCTCAGCTTCCAACGTTCCAAGGGAAACAGCTCTAGCCTTTTCAGCATCTCCCTATAGCTCAAATCTTCCAACTCTGGCATCATCCTTGTAAATCTTTCCTGAACCCTTTCAAGTTTCACAATATCTTTCCGATAGGAAGGAAACTAGAATTGCACGCAATCTTCCAACAGTGGTCTAACCAATGTCCTGTACAGCCACAACATGACCTCCCAACTCCTTTAGTCAATACACTGACTGATAAAGGAAAGCATATCAAACGCCTTCTTCACTATCCAATCAACCTGCAACTCCACTTTTAAGGAGCTATGAACCTGCATTTCAGGATCTCCTCGTTCAGCAACACTCCCTAGGATCTTATCATTAAGTGTATAAGTCCTGCTACGATTTATTTTCCCAAAATGCAGCACCTCGTATTTATCTGAATTAAACTCCATCTGCCAATTCTCAGCCTATTGACCAATCTGATCAAGATACTGTTGTAATCTGAGGTAACCTTCTTCCCTGTCCACTACATCGCCAGTTTTGCTGTCATATGCAAACTTACTAATTATAGCTCTTATGCTCACATCCAAATCAATGACTTATGGCTGCTCATCCTCCCCCTTGAGAATATTTTGCAGCCTACTCTGGGTAATCATGGATCCAGGCACCTGGGAGTTAACGCACCCTTCTGGATTCCTCTTTATGGCCACAGAATCTCCTGTCTGCCTCCCTTATTATCGGGCCTCCTATCTCAAAGATACCGTTTACATTGTCCTTTTCTCATTGGGCCCCAGCGTCGGTCATAGTATCAAAAGCCTGGGTACTGCTTTCCCCTGAATGGTTACACGTAATCTATTCACCCCATTGAGCAGTATCCACAAAAGTGCATTTGTTTCCAATTCGAATGGCCACGTGGCGCCTGCACTCTCTGCCTTCATACTTTGGCGGTTTCGTGGTGGTTACGTCGCTGCACTGTTCCTGGAACACAACAGGAAGAATTATATTTATTTCAATGCAAGACGTTCGATAAATAAGGCCGACGAAATCAGAGCGTGGATAACCACGTGGAACCGTAACATTATATTCATAACAAGAGCATGGTTGCTGGAGCCACTTGGGTGTGACCATGTCACAAAGCCTCTTATGTATAATGCGCTCAGCATCTCGGATGATGCTGAGTACATCCAGCACCAACCTCAGCTCCAGAACACGCTCTTCCAAGAGCTGCAGCTTGCTGTACTTCCCGCAGGCGCAGTCATCAGGGACGGTGGAAATCTCCCTTAGTTCCCAGAGCCTGCCTAATTGTCATCTGAACTGCTGTCAGACGAAATAAAAACGATTGAAATAAATTTACCGGATCTTATCTGTAATTTGCTGAGCTGTTTCTCTCTAAATACTCTTGAAACAAAGCCTTATCGCTTATTCTGCTCCAATAAGTTTTGCAACAGCACATTGCTCCATCCCTCCAGATTTAATCATGGTTAGTAAAAGTCGGAAATGCTGCAGTGCTGAAGTACTTGGGACTTAAGCCAACTGCAAATAACATTCCCAAGTCACTGCGAGTGACGGTCTACCATCCAAATTCTAACCAGGCTTAGTTTCTCTGCTTAGTTTCTTGAGATCAGATGAGATCGGACATTTTCAGACTAATATTGTCATAGGTCATCTTCACACAATGACACAAGGTCCATGTATACCTGCTCTTCAGTGCAGGTCACTACTTGACCTTGGAGAGTGACTTGAGGAGATCTTCCTTCTGGTAGCAGTGACTACAACGATGTAAATTTTCAGGCCAACAGCCCGTCCATTTTATCGTAGCCCACTGCTCGTGCTTTCCATGTATTAGTACTGTTTCTATAAAATCCTTGCATCCGTCTATTGCAATCTAAAATGGGAGAGGGAGAGAATTGGTGTTCTAGTGCATACAGAGTTATTGGAAAAAAAAACACATGACATAGGAAGAACAGTATGCACATCTGCTCCCTTAACCTGATTTACATTTCAATACGTATATATTTATTCTGATAAGCCTCCATTCCACTTTCCCACGCTTTCCCACAAGTACCACTTGTTTAAAAATCTGTCTACCTCAGCCTTGAAGATATTTAATGATTCATTCTCAACAGCCTTCAGCTTTTCCTAGAATGTTTCCCTCTCACTGATGTGAGACTTGGTGGTCTTTAAGTTCCATGTTTTTTTTTTCAGCATTCTGTGTGAAGGTTGAATCGAAAGTTTAATCAACACTTATTCGTTCGCACCTCGTCTGTGGCCAGAGGTAAAATTAAACGACAAATAAAGGTTACGAAGCTTGTAATTTCCTCCCTTATCCCCCACATCAGCCGAAGACACAGCTCAGCCAGAACGGGGTGTTGTCAGCTGTTTATCTCGCATTAAATTCCTCTTCTTCCTCAGTTCCTGTATCAATCTGCTCAAGGTTCACCTTGCCACTCTCCCTGTATCCGGTCAGTGCTTCTCCAAAGTGAAGAACGATACGAAGAACATGTTTAACCTATTCTGTGGCTCCATGCACAGTTTGCTTCCTTGATCCCTAATACACACCATTCTTTCTTTCCTTGTCGTCTTCACCTTAATAAACTGAGATAATATCTTGAAATTCTTGTTTATCTTACTCATTAATTTTTTATCATGCAAATTTTTGCTCTTATTACTTCCCTATACTTCGTATATTTTTCCTGGGTCTCCACTGACCTGTTGAATTTATACTTGCTCGCAAGGCAAAGCTTTTCACTGTGCTCGGTAGACGGGGCAATAGATTCAATTCAATTCAGTTCAAGCTGATTTTCATACTCCATTCTGAATATTTATAGACCCCCATGGTTCATCAATTCATTATCCTTTGGCGGAACATGCCCCACTCCATAATGTACTGTCTCCCCCCACTGACTGACTGCTTTTTATTTCAGGGATATAAACAATGCTGCGTGCCCAAGTACTGGGCTTGCTTTGCTAAATTTCATCGATGGTATAACATGTTGGGCTGACGTTCTCATCAATTCCGTTTAGAGAATATGAGCACTACCCCTCTTCCACCTTACACTGTTCTGCCATAGGTTTACACATAAGTAACTGTACTTTGGCCAGACCCTGGCTTATTTTAATTAACTCTCCCTCCACAATCCCAAAACATTTTTTTTTGTCTGAACCTTTGACTTTTGTCTTTTCCTGAATAAACTTGAAATATATGGTGTTAAGGTCACTGCTCCTAAATTACTCTTCCCATCTTTCCTAGAACAACTGATTGGTTGCGTTCCCACAATAAAACTCAGCACTTCACCGTCTCTTGTAGTATCTGCTACACGTTGACATAAGAAGCTGTGTAGAATAGCTTTCAGACCATCAGGCCCCTCTCAAAAAAAATCACTACCCCAATACGTGTTGGGAATTGAAGTGTCCGATTGTAATTATCCTATTATAGTTTTTGCAGACCACAGTGAATTGATTATATGTCTGTTCCTGTATTTTCATTTTTCTGCAGATCTATAATATATCCCCAAAATTGTGGCTGTTTTTCTTTTCATTCTGAGCTCTACCCACAAAGATTCATTTGAAGATCCTTCCAAGATGTCGTAGCTCCTTACTGCAGTAACTCATACAATAATTAGTAATGCAGCACCACCTCCTCTTTTACATCCTCTACTGTCCAGGCGATAAATCCTGTACCACAGAATACTTTGTTGCCAGTCCTGACCTCACTCAACTCTGTGATATGGTGAAAACATCACTTCTCCACACGTCAACTCATTCCCTTATCACATTTGTCTGATAATTCTGCTAGGTAAAGTGCATGCAGCCTAGAATATCTCACCCGGAATACTCTGTACCTCGGAGATCTTCAGCCCTTCATTGTTTGTTATTAGGCTGCCCAGTCTATGAACCCAATCTGTAACTCTGGGGCTGAACGGATATTTATTGAATTGCATTTTATTTCCAAAAGTAAGTATTCATGCAGTTCAACTATCCAGAACTGAGCAACCAACTCCACATGCCTTGCCTTTGTGGAGGTTATTTCCCTGCTCAGTGTGGCGAAGGGACAGCCCTCAGCTATGGAGAAAGTGAGGACTGCAAATGCTGAAGAGTTAGAGTCGAAAACTGTGGCGCTGGAAAAGCACAGCAGTTCAGGAATCATCCGAGGAGCAAGACAGTCGATGTTTCTAGTATAAACCCTTCATCAGGAATGTATTGATGCCTTCCCATTATATCCATCAATGATTCACTAGATATTGGGCTTCGTACTCGCTAGGGCACGCAGCATTGTTTATATCCTTGAAATATAAAGCAGTCAGTGAGGGAGACAGCACATTATGGAGTGGGACAAGTTCCGCCAAAGGACAGCCTTTTTCATCTTTTTTTTAATTATAATGAATTGATGAACGTGTGAGGGCGTGGGGTGTCTGAGAGCAGGAAGCTGGGAAGGGACATTAGGCCAAGCCGTTCAGTTATGGTATACATAGTTATATTCAATATGCTAATTAAAAATAGTGAAAATACAGCGGTCTTATTAGGCACCATCAATCATTTCTTAACGGGATCAGGAGATTCTAGCTCTATTCGAGGGTAGGTGAGAATGCCCCCTTCCTGGCAGTTCAATGCTTCCACTATTGTTCTTCTGTGAGTGAGTTATTTTGGTGACTGTCCATCTGACCTGTCCTTTGTGTGGCTTTCTTATCACTGGGGTATGAGATTGCCCTTCAAGTTTTGGGATAACTATGTTAATCAGGTCGAGGAAGCTTATTGTCAGGTTGTCTTGGGAAGTGTATAACCGGGTCTGCGAGTGAATTTGGTCATGTCTGGTTTCCCGCGTTAACATGATTGGGTCAATACTAAAGCATTCCGGGTGTTCATTGTATGGTTTGATTAGGCTTGACATCCTGTGCTCTATGTGGCCATGCTGTGATATCAGATCTTTTCGCACAATTCCTCTTTTTAATGAGGTATGCGATGTAGAAAACGTAGCTGGATCCAGGAGTCTTGTCATGTTGGGATTTCAGTTTCACCATCAGACAGGTAGCCCTCGGTGTCTGAGTCCGACTCAGCAGGGGTTGTCTCAGGGGCAGGGATCCTGCCCCAGTGGATCTGCACTAGCTGAGTGGTGAAGTGGGTAAAGGAGGGTAGTACTGCATGCAGCCATGAACAGTGACATCGGATGGCCATGTTTCGTGTCACACTCACGGCAGTAGCAGCAATGAAGGCTATCCATCCTTGTTGCAAGACTGTGCCCCATGAGACCAGCCAGGACGCTACCCAATCCCATAAATATCAGTGGCAGTTCTGATAATGGAGTACAGAAGCCATCTGCTGGATATGCTGGTTCCGCTGGTCAGGAATGTCTGTGGAGTAGTCAGCATCAATGAGGTCGCATGTGTCCCCTTTTGCAACGTTCATGCAGTCTCATGCCATCCTATTCAGCAGGACCACGTTGCAAATGGTACCAACCTCTGCATTCAGCTGGGTGAACGCCTCAGCCGCGCAATTCCACCCCTCTTCTAGTGTGGTGGCCAGTTCATGGACATCTACGTGCAACCACAATGTTGGACAATGGGGTACCAGCAGGTAGAGAACTGTATCAATGGCAACGAGCGCTAATTTGCTGAGGGTTATAGGCTTTTGAAAGGGAGAGGATTGGAAGTGATAGTTGAATGCTATTGCATACTCGACAAAGCAGCTTCCACCCAGGACAATGGCAGCCAGTGGTAGGCTTTTTAGTCACACATAAAATAAGTGCCATTGTGAGTCCCGAGATGGAGGCTGTGGGTCCATGTCCAGACGAGGAGGAAGGTGGTATCCTGATTTCGAGATGCCGGTGTTGGAATGGGGTGTACAAAGTTACAAATCACACAGCATCAAGTTATAGTCCAACAGGTTTAATTGGAAGCATGAGCTTTCAGAGCACCGCTCCTTCATCAACCTCCTGATGAAGAAGCAGAGCTCGAAAACCTAGTGCTTCCAATTAAGCCTGTTGGACTGTAACCTGGCTGTATTCTGTTGAGGACATGTAGGTTTAATACGTTGCTTTCTGCTGAAGATCAGCGTGCTACGTGAGTTAGGAGCAGGAAGTCAGTGCACCGGCTCCATCCAGCCTCCTATCCAGATTGCTGCCTGCTCCTTAAACAGACGGATCCTGCAGGTGGCCGCTTCTTCTTGGTGTCAGTAATGGTCAGTGCTGGCGTTCATGTGAGACATTGTAGGCGGGTTAAAACCACTATTTAATTTTTTTCCAGGTGCTACCCTCCAGATTTCAAGGGGTTGGGCTATTATTCACGTATTTGGTGATTGTCGTTGGTAAGTTGAATGTTGTAACCTTAGGGGATCTTTCTGGTTCCAGCCACTACTCCGCCATGTCTGAGATGATAACAGGGATAGAAGTGAATGGAATACCCCTGTGAGAGTGGATGGGGACCAGAGTGCAAATCCAGCAGCGTTTCTTGATAAATCGCTGAGCATACCCATCGGCTGTTCTCAGGAAAGTATTGGCCCGCAAGTCACGGCTGATTATTAAGTGCCTTTCCATTGTCCCTGGTTACTGGCAAGCCCCAGTGTGGCAGTCAGGCAGGTCAGGCTGAGGGCGGTGATGGTGGTAGCTGTGGCGAGAAGCTGAATCTGTGTTCTGAGTGGAGTCTTCTCCGATCTGGTCCCTGTTAGTCGGAGGTGCAGTTCTTTTGCAACGGGTGGCATCTGTCCATTTGGGACATTCTTCCACTTTGACAGTTGTCCAGGATGTCAGCATGATCAGTTACAGGACTTTCCAGCTTGGAGAGAGAGAGAGTCCTTTTCCAGTGATTTTATCATGGTATAGTCCCCGGGTCGGGACATATTCTTAGAGAGAATTGTAAGGGATAGGATTTATGAACATCTGGATAGGAATAATGTGATCAAGGATAGTCAGCATGGTTTTGTGAAGGGCAGGTCGTGCCTCACAAACCTTATTGAATTCTTTGAGAAGGTGACTAAGGAGGTGGACGAGCGAAAAGCAGTAGATGTGGTGTATATGTATTTTAGTAAGGCGTTTGATAAGGTTCCCCATGGTAGGCCAGTGCAAAGAATATGGAGGTATGGCATTGAGGGGGGGGTTGGAGGTTGGGATTAGGAATTGTCTGGCGGGAAGAAGACAGAGGGTAGTAGTTGATGGTAAAGTTTCATCTTGGAGTGCAGTTACCAGCGGTGTTCCACAAGGATCTGTTTTGGGACCATTGCTGTTTGTCATTTTTATAAATGATCTGGAGGAGGGGCTAGAAGTTTGGGTGAGCAAGTTTGCCGATGATACGAAAGTCGGTGGAGTTGTTGACAGTGAGGAAGGATGTGGCAGGTTACAGCGGGATATGGATAAGCTGCAGAGCTGGGCAGAAAGGTGGCAAATGGAGTTCAATGTCGCTAAGTGTGAAGTGATTCACTTTGGTAAGCGTAACAAGAAGATAGAGTACTGGGCTAATGGTCAGATGCTTGGTAGTGTGGATGAGCAGAGGGATCTTGGTGTCCAAATACACAGATCTCTGAAAGTTGTCACCCAGGCAAATAGTGCTGTGAAGAAGGCATATGGGGTATTGGCTTTTATTGGTAGAGGAATTGAGTTCCGGAGTCCTGAGATCATGTTGCAGTTGTATAAGACTCTGGTGCGGCCGAATCTGGAGTATTGTGTGCAGTTTTGGTCGCCATACTACAGGAAGGATGTGGAGGCACTGGAACGGGTGCAGAGGAGGTTTACCAGGATGTTGCCTGGTATAATAGGAAGATCGTATGAGGAAAGGCTGAGGCACTTCGGCTGTTTCCATTGGAGAAAAGAAGGTTTAGGGGTGACTTGACAGAGATGTACAAGATGATTAGGGGTTTAGGTAGGGTTGAACATGAGAACCTTTTTCCACGTATGAAGTCAGATATTACGAGGGGGCATAGCTTTAAATTAAGGGATGGTAGGTATAGGACAAATGTTAGGGGTAGATTCTTTACTCAGCGAGTCGTGAGTTCATGGAATGCCTTGCCAGTAACAGTGGTGGGCTCTCCCTCTTTATGGGCATTTAAACGGGCATTCGATATGGAGGAAAGTGGGCTAGTGTAGGTTAGGTGGGCTTTGATTGGCTCAACATCGAGGGCCGAAGAGCCTGTACTGCGTTGTATTGTTCTATGTTCTATGTTCTATATGAAGTGGCATCTGTAGGAGTGCGGGCAGCACAGCTCTGACCTGGTCGTGCTTTACATTAATGATTCTGCTAAGGGCTTGTACATAATTCAGCAGATCGTGTTGCGTCAGGGGAAGGGGTGTGTCCGTGGAGAGCTTTGGAGGTCTGCTAACCGTGAGCATACGTCACCCGATACAAATGGGGTGAGCCCTATAATGCGGTTTTCCTGGTCACGTGCAGTGTAAAGAGCTAGTGTCATAGTATCTGGCCAAGTCAGTCCTGTATCTTGGATGATCTTGGTCAGTGTGGTTTCAAGGGCGCCATTCATCCATTCGACCACGCCTGATGAGTGCGGTTGGAGGGGATGTGGTGTCGCCACAGTATCCCTCGTGCTTCATCAGTAACAGTTGTGAGCCCAACAGTGAAATGAGTTCCCCTGTCTGCCTCAATGTTACTGGGGACCCGAATCGGGGGGTGACATAACTGAGGAGGCATTTTATTACTCTCCATGCATCATCCTTTTTAGTAGGGAATGTTTGCACACATTCAGAGAAGATGTCGATGTTGACCAGGATGTATTTGTAAAACAGTTTTTTTTTGGGGGGTGGGCATGTGAGCAAAGTAAATTTATAAGTAGTTGAAAGGCATCTCAGGGACTGGTAATTGGTCATAACTGGCATGAATCTTTCCTGCATTGTTTTACAGGCAAATGATGCACTGTGATAACAGGGCTTGGGTCATGGCAGCAAATCCTGGTGCATACCAGCGTGTGTAGGTGGGCTCTTGGGGAAATGATACAGCCATTGGGATTGTCAAGCACCTGTAGGGAAGGTGAACTCATGGCCCCAATGCAGTTCCAACTGTCCTTTCCTCGTGGTCGTGCAGCCTGTCGGGCAGTCTCACTACCTCTATGGGGTGAGGGAATACTGGGGCTTCGCCATTCAGGGGAGCTACAGGATGAAAGTAGTGGGGTGCAGTGCAGCTTCCCGGGCTGCTGTGTCAGTTGAGGCATTCCCGAGCGTGACAGAGTCTGTGGCAGAGGTATTGGTTACACATTTTGTAATCGCTTTGGCGGAGGGTAACTGGAGAGCTTCCAGGAGATTGGAGATTAGCATAGCCTGGTGCAGTGGCCTCCCTGCTGAAGTGATGAATTGGAGATGTGTCTCTACAGTGTGCCAAAGTCTTGAACAACTCCAAAGACACAACTGGAGTCAGGGAAAATGTTGGCTGTGTGACCCTTTGCAATGATGCAAGCCAGAGTGTGCGTGAACGGCATCATAGCCTGTTCGGACGTACCATCTGGTAGTTCAGGTGATTCCAGGATTGTGAAAGGGGTGCACACGGCATACCCTGATTATGTTCACTGGTCTGTTGTCCTGAAGGAGGACCCATTCATAAAGAATTTGAGGTCAGGGATGTCTAAAGATATTTTCATACTTCAGGGTGCTGAGTGATGAACTGATTAACGACATCTAAACAGTCATGGTCGTCCGCAGAGGAGTCTTGAGTGAGTAGGACCAGGGTGGCAGGGTTTACGGCAGAGGCACACTGCTGAAACAGTAAACACTGTTGGACAGTAAATCGACCTCATAGCCACTTCTCCGGGTGGCAGTGGAAAATTGGTTACTACTAAATTTAGCAACAGAGTGACAGAATGCTGAACCAACACAATTCAGGTGTGATCGAGCAGGATGGGGGTTCTGATCAGCATTAATCAATGCTGATACATTCTGGGTGTTCCTTGTATGGTTTGGACAGACTTGATTATCTATGTTCTTTGTGACCATACTGTGGGTAGGCAGGGTGGCGGATATTTTGCCACAATGGCGAAATTTTCCATAGATCCCTGTGTCTGTTCCAAGCTCTGCAGACCTGCCACATCGTGTCATAAATGGTGATGGACACATGAAAAACAGAGGAGGATGGTCTGCAAATATTCCACTGCCAATGTTAGAAGAGCCTGTTCGTCACTGAAAAATGCAAGGCAGATGTAGCCGCACTATCTTCAGCTAGAAGTGGATGATTTGTTCTTCTTCGTCGTGATGCCCACAGAACCACTAATGACACTCTTCAGACGATTCGATTTTCTGCAGATGAAATTAAGGAAAAATTGAAAGTAATAGGTGCAAAAGGCCCTGATATCATTTCTGCAAATGGACTAAGGGCTTCGTGCTGCACAATAAATAATGCCCATGGGGAAGCTCTTTCGGTGCAGCTCATGATATCTGGCATCTCTCCTGCAATGTGGAAATTTGTTCAACAGTGTGCAGTCCGCTCAGAGGTATATAATTACAGTTTACCCAATTGGCATGGCCTCAGTTTCAGTGCGAGTGTCAAGTTGGCAGAAGTTCTCTTTGACAAAGCTTTCAAATAACGCTTCAGTCAGAATTGGCATCGATCCACATTATTCCTCGTCTGCCACCGACACTTATTTACTCCAGTTGTCTCAGTTCAGTTGCAGCTTTTTTACCTCCTTCTTATTCCAACTTACTATTCCTTGTCAGGGCTCCCATTTTCCATCCATGCCAAGATATTTGTCCCAATCTCGTGTGCTTTGATTTTGCACTCGAGATTTGTGACTTAATCAAAAATGTTTTGAAAAATCCAAGCACTCTGCATGAACAGATTTTCTTTATCTACCACTAGACTTGTCAAACTTGGATTCCCATTTCTACCTACATTAACCTTTTCTACGTGAATTGATTTTCGGTTAAACTAATACACAAAGTTCCCTGGCATTGCATCCTTTGTAATAGAATCTCACATTGTTCTGACTCCTTATATGTGGTGAACCAGACTGCAATTTCAGTTGACTCCTTGCTTCCCTTATAACTCAGAGGGTTCTATTTGCTGCTGTCAAATCCGTGCCAGCATCATCCCGAATTTGGACAATGGCAAGCAAAACCTTCATTATTACAATGTCCATCGCCTTTATTAACCGAAGATGTGGACTTATCAGGCGTTGGAGATTTATCAGAATTCAATCCAAATGATGTCTCCAAAACTGTTCATTAATTAATTTCGTTTTCTATTATTTTTGCTCTCTGGACGTAGTTTTGCAGGCATTTACGGTTTTTAAAAAAATATTTGCTTCTGTGGAGATAGAACTGGAGAAGTTCCTTCATAGTTACGCAATTTTCCTGTCATCTGTTCTTTTCCCTCTCCTTTTAAATCCATCCTTCCGAGTATTCGACATCATAACTCTGGGGGAAAAATATTCTGGCAGCTAAAACCATCTATTCATCTAAAAATATTATAGCGTTCTCTCAAAACTCCCCTCAGTTACTCTAGAGAAAACACCCCGAGTATTTCTGGCCTTTCCTTATAGGTCGCACGATCTAGTCCATACAGCATCCTGATAAACCTTATCTGCACTCTCCCAAAGCCTCCACGTTCTTCTTCTAACGTGGTGAAAATAATTGAATGCAATACTCTAAGTGCGATCGAACCAAAATCTTAAAAACATGCAAAAGGACATCCTGAATATTGTCCTCAATCCATTGAACAATGCAGGCAAGCATGCCATATGTTTTCTTTATAAGCCTACCTATTCCATTGCCAGTTTCAGGAAGGTATGGACTTGAACTACAATATCCCTTTTTAATTAATGTTATCAGGACCCAGCCATTTACTGTACACTTTTCCTTTACATGTCATTTACACACCTCATGCTTACCCGGATTAAACTGCTTCAGCCTATATCTGCAATTGCAGTATATACCGCTATAATTTTTGACAAGCTTCTACACAACCCATAACTCCACCAATTTGTGTATCGTATGCAAACTTAATACCCGCTTTCTTCCCCACGATTTGTTTCGGGTAGGTTGTGCCTTACAGACCTTATTGAGTTCTTTGAGAAGGTTAGCAAATAGGTGGATGAGGGTAAAGCGGTTCATGCAGTGTATATGGATCGGAGCAAAGTCTTTGCTAAGGTTCCCAGCGGTAAGATTTTGCAGAAAATACAGAAGTGTGGGATTGAGGATGATTTATTGGTTTGGATCATACATTGGCTGTTTGAAAGATGACAGAGGATTGTGATTGATGGGAAATGTACATCATGCCTTTCAGTTACTCGTGGTGTACCGCAAGGATCTGTTTTGGAGCCATTGCTCATAGCATTTTCTTGAATGACCTGGATAAAGGTGTAGAAGAATGGGTTATAAAAATCGGTGAATTGTTTACAGTTTGGGACTATGTTCCAGGTTACAGATAGACACAGCTAAGCTGCAGAGCTGTTTTGAGAGGTAGCAAATGAGATTAATACTGTAAAATGTGAGGAAATTTACTTTCGAAGAAACAACACTTGGCCACTCACCTCTTCCCTATTCTCTGTCCAAGGCCCCAGACAAACCTTGCCGGTGAAGCAGATTTCACTTGTACACTCAATCTAGTCTCCTCTCATTGCTACTCACATTGTTATTTATTTTAAACCAGTGACTGCTTTGAAGAACACTTCCACTCAGTACAAGTAATCGTGTCCTTATCATTGCTTCCCATTTCAATAATCTGCCTTGATTTCATGCTCACATTTCTTTTCTGGGCTGCTGCAATGATCCAATGAAGCATAACCCAAGATCGAGTAACACCTCACTTTTCATGTTAGTGCGTTACCGCATGTAAATCTTAATATTCCACTCCATAATTTCACAACCTGCCCCCATTATGACTGTTCATCATTTTTCACAAATTCTTCCTCCTTGCCTTGACTTGTGCGTCTTGTTTACCTTGCACTCAATTAAGAGAACCTATTTACCACATTCACACCTCAACTTACAAACATTTTACTTCCGTTTCTCTATGACCAGAATTAAAAGCCAGTTTGCTTTATGAATTTCGCCTCAACATCCTTTGTTTCCTGTCAACCCTCTTCTACCTCCGTAAAGGGATACAAAAATGATCAGTTTCCAATCCTTTTCAGTTCTGACTGAGTCACACTGGACCTGCAACGTGGACTTTGCTTTTCTATCTCCGCAGATGCTGTTTAACCTGTTGGGTTTCTTTCGAAACGAACGGGCACAGTACAGATTTTCGATTGAAAGACGTTGATATGGTAAATCTGTAGCATAAAAAATGTTTAAACAGGTTACGTTGAAGAAGTTGAATGATAGACACTGCTTTCACTTCATGCATGTTGCCAGACCTACTCAGTGTCTCATGCAATACCTATTTTTGAACAAGTTCCAAAGACCTGTGTCAAAGCTGCTCAAAATCCCTGTCCAACACGGAAGGCTATACTCCAGGCAATGAAAGATAACACGAGGGGGACAAATTCATTGGTTCTGAAACAACGTAAGGTTGACATCACCGACTACAGAGCTCTTCATCATGGTCAGTGAGTGAAATAAATTTAAATACACTCATTCTGAAAACAGAAGGCAGCGGTACTGGAAGGGAAAATATTCAGATGAATATGATTAGAATCTATGACTCTAGTTTGAGGACGTGACAAATTGGAGAATTTACATCACGGAAAGACCCTCAGAAGATTGAGAAATTAACATGTTCCAATGTTAAAAACCAGAATATGTCATAAGGTTACTGAGTTAAATGGATCTTGCTGTGAATTGGGTAGAGGCAGCAGAATTGAATTGCAGATATTGCTGCTCAAAATCAGCATTCATGTGGTGCTGGGTCAAAAGTTGCGGCAGGATTGAAGACGTGTGCGTCACAACAGGCCTTGTCCGTGGGGAAAATGCTCAATTCTATCTCCAACTCTGACATCTACCTGGAAATGTGGAAACATACTGAACTATGTCCAGAGCCCTAAGAGGAGAAGAATTTCAATCTGATCCATTACCACCCCCTCAGTCCCATTAATATAGTCAAAATTGTCGAAGTTCTTTTTGACTGTGCTGACAGGTAGCACAGAAATAACCTGTTCATCTTTGTTTCCTGTAGGATTCCACATCGAGATGGTGCTGCTTTGGATATTTCACTGGATTATAAATCCAGACCGGGCTAAAGCTGGTGGAAGTTAAAATGTCGATTGTAAACACCAACTTGCTTCACCAATGTACTTTTATGAAGACATCTCCCATTCTTTCCTGGTCTGGCCTAAAATTGAACCCGGACACACAGGTGAACTCTTTAATAATCTCTGAAATGACCAAGCAAGACATTCAAAAGTATGAAAGTGTTCCGAGTTCTTAAAAGATGAAGTTGACAGAACACTCGGCACCAGCCTTGGTCTTGAAAAAGTGAGTGGGTAAAAAAGTCCTTCCGAGCCAGCAGAGGCCTCTTTTCCAACTTTTGAGAATTTACGACAACATTTGCAGAATTTTAAAAGACTGAACAGAAACATCGGGCAAGCAGCAGGGTGTTCAGCATATTGAATCTTCCCCATTCCAGTGTGTGACAGAAAATTCCTTCAGCACACTTTTCCCACACACAGTACATATCATTTAATATGAATAAAAATTCGAAAGAATAATTTGGCCACTATATCAATCGTTTTGGTCCATCGATTGTGCTCCTCCATTTAGTATATTTATGTCTGATCCTCCTACGCCATACTATACTGCAGTTATATCTCAAACAGTTGGTGCAGGGAAATCCTTATTTGCAATTAATGCCTTTGCTTCCGTCGCTTTATGTGGAAGAGAATTCCCCAGGTTCACCAGTCTCTGAGTACAGACGTTTATTCTCATCTCAATTCAGAGTACAGTGGTCCCTTGTTTTAAACGTCACAGCCAGGGGAGCTATCAACCCTGCTTCCAATCCGCCTCACCTTGTCAAAATTTTATGAATTTCACTGAGATCGCCACTCATTTTCTGGAACCTCATGGAAAACAATTCCACGCCACACAAGCTCTGATCCCACAACAAGCCTGTTGACACATAGGTCAGTCTGGTCATACTACACTGCATTCTCTCAAAGTAAGATATCTCTTTAATTAGGTAACGAGATGAAACCTGTACACAACTCAGCACAATGATCGAGATGCATTCTCATCAAGGCCCTGTACAGCTGCAGTAAGACACCTTTGCACATGTACTCAAATCCACTTGAAATGAAGGTCAACACACCATTTCTCGACTCAACTGTTTTCTGCTCCTACAACATTAGCTTCAATACGTAATGTACTAGGAGAGCCAAATCCCTTTCAATGTTAGCTCAACCCAATTCTTGGGTCTATGTACACTAGTCAGCGTGCAAACGCGATTCCCACTGTAGGTGTCTGGCTTCAGAATTCTTTTCCCTGCAGGGACTTTGGACGTCTTCGCAGAAGAAAACAACAAAAAGCACCATCATTCCCTTTTGTCGATCAACATTTCTCCGTGAATCCTTTTTCAAGTGGTCTCCTTTTCTGGCACTTGGTGCACGATGTCACATTTGTACGTGTTTACCTTCATCTGACACCTTTTTGCCCATTCACTCCAGTTGTCTCAATCATCTTGTAAGCTTCTTTAATCACTTTTTAAATATGAATTGCTAATTGTAGTGTCCAAAGCATCAATCCCTATGATGCTCCATGAGCCGTCAAGTTGAACAAACAACGTTTAATTCCTACTCATTGTTTACTGACAGTTCTTCCATTCTAAAACCATATCGATATATTGGCCCCAATTTCACAGGTTGATTTTGCACACTCATCTTGAGACTTTGTCAATAATCTTCTCTAAACACAAATGCATTATATTCCTTGTTTTGCCACAACGTGTACAGCAGTCAGTTTGTCAAATGTGATTCCCATTTCATACATCTATGTTGATACTATCTGTGCCCATTGCCTTCAGTTCCAATGATTTCTACAACATCGTTTCATTACTAATTTCATTCTGTTCATTTTTTCTCAGCAGACCGGAGTTTCCTGATGCTGCTGGGAAGACTGTTCTGTTTTGTTTTCTTCCATGAAAACGTAACTGAAGCAGTTGCTGCACAGTCCTGCCATTGCCCTCGTCACTATTTTTCATTCTCGGATATTAGACTGTAAGGAAGCTGCATTTGTTTTCTGTTTCCTTTCCCATTTAAATACATTTAAAAGATAGTACTCTTCACTCTCGTAATCTTTGTTAATATACCGTTCACAAACCCAGCAACTGCTGGCATAAGCTGATTTATAATGGATCTTACACAACCAAAGAATTGCAGAAGCACAGTCCATCATAATTTCTGCAGGATCAATATTAGTTCCACTTTCCTCCACGAGACCAACAACCCTGAATGTTATGACATTTCAAGTGCTCATCCAAATACTTTTTAAAGGTGTGAGATTACCCACTGCACCATCCATCTCAGGAAGTCCTTTCCAGACCCCAGCGTATTGTGCGTAAAAAGTCTTCAGTTTGTCTCTAAACATCAAACGCTTCATTTTAAAATTGTGCTCATTGTACTTGACACTCTACTAAAAGTAACAGCTGCTGTCTATTCACTGTGTCTATACCCCTTATAAATGTACACTTCTGAATCAACTCCCTGCCCCGAGACTTCTTTGTTACAAAGCAAAGAAACCCAAATTATGCTGCCTCTGTGCATAACTGAGCTGCTCGATGCTATGAACGTCCTGGTGAATCTCCTCTGTACGTCCTCCAGTACAATCACATTTTTCCGGTGATGTGGTGTACAGAACTGCATACAGAAATACATTTGAGCTAACCAATCCCATGTACATCTCTTATATTCTATACCTGAATGAATAAATGCGATACTTACGATCTCCTTTGCCTTGTTACTTAGCTTATTATCCAATCATGTCATATTGAGGGATTCGTGGAGAATCACCCTCTGAGCTTCCTAGTGTGCTACCATTCATTGAATAACTCCCAGGCTGGTTCCCTCTTCCAAATTGTATCATCTTTGATGTGGCACAGTGGCTCAATGGTTAGCACTCCTGTCTCACTGAGCCAGGGACCCGCATTTCTTTGCAATTTTGGGCGACTGTCTGTGTGGCGTCTGCACGTTCTCCCCGTGGCTGCGTGAACTTCAACTAGTTGATGCAGATTCCTCCCACAATCAAGACATGTATAGGTTAGGTAAACTGGCAATGCTTAATTGCCTGTAGTATTCAGGAATGTGTTGTTTAGGTGCTGTAGTTGGGGTACGTTTAGGCTAACTGGGTAGGAGAATGAGTATGGATGAGTTACTATTTGGAGGCTCGGTGTGGACTTATTGTGCTGAAGGGCCTGTTTCCACTCTGTGTGGTTCTATTCTCTCTCTCTCTCTCTCTCTCTCTCTATATATATATATATATATATATATATCACTGTCGAACACTCCGCAAATCTTTGTGTGAAGCTCAAACTTATCACAATCCCTCCTCCCCATTCCACATTGACATCCGCACCACTAAAGAATATGATAATAATACGTGACACAGCACAATCCTCGTGGTTCATCAGAGGCCAATGCCCTGCCACTAAAACAAAATTAGATGTAACTTGATAAATTACTCTAGATACCATGAGATTTTGCTTTTTTAATAGTTTCCCATGTCGAGTTTTGTCAAAGGGCTTGCTGAAATATCATGTAAGCGGCTTCCTCGAGAAAAAAATCTCTCCGACAGCGTCATGCTGACTATTCCTGATCAAACATTGTTCATCTTGATAGAGGTCAATTTTCTCCTTTCCTATTTTCTCCAATAGTTTTTGCAATACTATTGGGTGAAGGCCCTTCCCTACTTGTCGATGGCAGCAGCCTGTGATAGCACTCACACAGACATGAGCATTTGCCCAATTTTGCAGCAGCAAAAGCCTCCAATCCCTGCTGTCATCTTTTACAAACTGCTCAAGAGTTTCACAATCCAACCTCTCAAATTCTGCACTTACATCTTCCTTCTTACAAGGCGAACAGATGTGAAGCAGTCATGTAACAATCCATCAGTGTTCTTCAGCCTCACATACAGATTGCTCCCTTAGTTCCTAATGGGGCCTAAATAATTTCCTGGTATTCTCCACCGCTTGATGTAAACTGGCTTGGAATTCTGCCTATCCATGTCTGCTCTCACTTCTGCATGCCGCTGTGCTACTCAGTTCTCTCTTTATGAACCGTCTAATATTCACTGCGATCACCACTCATTCTTTGAAACTCCAAGGAACACAGGCGGAGTGTCCTCATCAGGCAATCTTGATATCCGATGGATTTATCGAGAGAATGTCCATTTTACTTCCTCTGTGGTCACTATATTCTCTCTTAAAGGTAAACGTAACGTCTCCCCTTTCATTTATGTATTTTCCTCCAAATAACATTCGGTTCAATTGTTCCTACAGCAGGCTTTCAACTATGACTTTGTTTATTTCTATTTGTTTATTTTTTGATATTGGGTGTCGCTGGCTGGGAAGCATTGATGGCATATCCCTATTTGCCCTGCAGAAAATGATGGTGAGCTGCCTTTTCGAATCGCTTCACTAAATTTGCTGTGGGTTGACCCACAATGCAAATAGAGAGGTGATTCCAGGATTTTGACCCACTACCGATGGCCGTTCATACCATACGCACACGACCCACTGCGTGAAATAAATTACAGCTTTGGTCTCTTTCATATCTTTCTCTCTCACCCTCAACCTATGCTTCTACTTCGTGACTCTCCCACCGGAGGGAAAAAAATGCGTTCCCACGCACAAAGCCATGTTCACTGTCCCTAATCAGTCGTTGCCACAGGATTCCGTCCAACAATCTGCCCACCACCGATGCCAGGCTCACTAGTTTATAATTCCATGGTTTGTCCTTACCACCTTATTAAACAGTGGCAACACGTTAGCCAACCTGAGTCTTCCAGCACCTCATCTGTGGATATCCACGATACCAACATCTCAGTCAGAGGCCCAACAAACACTTCCCTAGCTTCCCACAGAGTTCTATAGTTCCACCTGATCAGCTGCTGGGATCTATCCATTTTTACATGTTTCAAGACATCCAGCACTTCCTCCTCTGTAATGCGGATATTTTTCTAGTTTTTACCATCTATTTCCCGAAATATTATACTCTCCATGTTCTTTGCCACACTAAATACTGATTCAAAATACTCATTAACAATCTCTGCCATCTCCTGCGGCTCCACATAAAGGCCACCTTGCTAATCTTTGAGGGGATCTCCTCTCTCCCTATGTTACCCTTTTGATCTGAATGTATTTGTAAATTGGATTCTACTTAACTCGATTTGCCAAAGCTATGCATGTCCCCTTTTTGCCGGCATGATTTCCCTCTTAAGTATACTCTTTGTGCATTTATACTCTTCTAAGGATTCTCTAGATATATCCTGTCTATACCTGACATATGCCTCCTTCTTTGTCTGAACCAAAACCTTAATTTCTTTATTTATACAGAATTCCTTACACCTGGTGGCCTTTCATTTCACCCTAACAGGATATGCTTTTGCTGGAATCTCGTTATCTCATTTCTGAAGTCTCCCTATTTTCCAACCGTCCCTTTACCTGTGAACATCTGCGTCGAATCAGTTTATGAAAGTTCTTGCCTAATACCGTCAAAATTAGCCTTCCTTCAGTTTAGAATTTCAACATTTAGATCATGTCTATCCTTTTCCATCACTATTTTAAAACTAATAGAATTATGGTCGCTGGTGCTAAAATGCTCCCCCACTTACACTTCATTCACCTGCCCTATTCCCCAAGAGTAGGTCAGGTTTTGTAACTTCGCTAGTAGGTGCATCCACACAATGAATCAGAAAATGTTCTTTTACAGACTTAAGAATTTCCTCTCCATCTAAACTCTTAACGCTACGGGAATCCCAGTCTATGTTTCACAAGCTAAAATCCGCTACCATAACCATCCTATTATAGTTACAGATAACTGAGATCTCCTTATAGATTAATTTTGCAATTTCTCTTTGATCTTTAAGGGGGTCTACAATGCAATCACAATAAGGTGCACATCCCTTTCTTATTTCTCAGTTCCATCCAAATAACTTCCCTAGATGTACTTCCAGGAATATCCTTCCTGCAGCATTTGTTTCCTGGAACATTACGCTGCCTGTCCTGTACGTCCTGAGCCATTTTTCTGTTATTGTTATGATATCCCAGTCTCATATTCCTAACCATAACCTGAGTTCATCTGCCCTCTCTATTAGGCCTCTTGCTTTGATATAAATGTAGTTTAATTTATCAGTCCTACCTTGTTCTCTGTTTTGTTCCTGCCTTTCCTGACAGTCTTTACTCACCTTTGTTCTCAACTGTACCAGTCTCAAATTCAAATCTTTCCTCATTATCGCCCGGGTCCCCTCGCACTGGCGAGCAGCTCTAGCAAATCTCCTTGCCAGTATGTTTGTCCCCTTTCAACTTACATGCAATCCGTCCTTCTTATTAAGGTCACGTCTACCTCCAAACAACTTGAAATTGTCCAAAAATATGAATCCATCTCCATCCACCAGCTCCTCAGTCATGCATTCGCCTGCTATTCCTGCCCTTACCAGCTCGTAGTACCATGGGTAATCCAGATATTACTACTCTCAAGGATCTCCTTTTTAACTTCCTGTCTACCTCCGTGTAATCATCCTTCAGAATCTCAACCTTTTTCCTCCCGATGTCATTGATTCCAATGTGGTCAATGACCTCCTGTTGGCCCCTCTCCCCCTTGAGAACATTATGCACCCTGTCTGAGACATCCTTGATCCAGGCAACGGGAAAGCAACACAGCATTCTGATTTTTCGCTGCTGGCCACAGAAACATCAGTCTGCTCCACGGACTAGAGAGTCCGCTAAGAAAATTCATCACTTGGAACCCGACGTACCTCTCATTACGTTAGAGCCAGTCTCAATACCATAAACTTGGCAGGTCGTGCTAAGTACACCTGAGAATCCATGACACCCCACATTTTCCGAAACAGCATATTTATTTGAAATGGGGATCACCACTACCTGCCTACCTCTCTTACCTTTCATGGTGTTAACCCATCTATGTGACTGTATCTGAAACTTTTCCCCTTCCTATGACTGCCATCCATCACACGCCCTTGCTCTTGTAAATTCTTCATTGCCTCTAACTGCCTCTCCATCTGATCCATTATATATGATAGGATTTGAAACCTAAGGAAGTTATTGCAGATATAATCCTGCAGAACCCGTAAATTCTCCCTAATTCCAACATCCGACAAGAACAGCATAGCACTTTCTGGCCATTTTTGCTTGTTTCAATCTACAGACCCGAAAAACAGCACTGTGTGATTCCAGTACCAACCACTGTTCAAGGTTAAATTAATGCTTACAGCTTGTATTTTTAAGATTAATTAAGATTCATAGCTCCATAAAACATATACTCAAGAACGAACCCAATTTACTCACTACTGCAGGCTTATTTTAAGACCACGCTTGGTGTTAAGATGTTCTCGGGAGGAGTGATGGGCAATTGACATGGAATCTGACGTGAATATGTTGGTCTGATAGGCCAAGAGTTGCAGGGAGTTGATTGATGGCCTCACTAGCTTACCAAAGCTCTTCATAATCACCAACGTTAGTGCCACTGGGAGGTTGTCATTGAGACATGCTGCATGAGCCTTCTTAGGCACAAGAATGATGTTGGTTCTCTAGAAACAGGCATGGATAGCAGCATACTAAAGGGAGAGTTTGAAGATGTCCGAGAAGACCTCTGCTAGTTGATCTGTGCATGCCGTGAATGCACGGATTGTTACTCGATCGCTTTCCTTGGATTCACATGAAGGAAAAATGATCTCACCTCTGATGCAGTGACTGTTGGGATAAGTTTGTCTGGACTTGTCAGAATAGGCGTTATCACTCCATCAATATTCGCTTAAAACATGTATAGAAAGCTTTGAGATGGTGTGGGAGGTGTATGTCACCTTCTTCTATCTTGCACTGGTTGTTTTTCGAACCTGTGATGTAATGCAGTCCTTGCCATAGTCGCCGGGTGTCTGCTTGGATCTCCAGTTTGGATCAGTACTGGTCATTGGCTGACTGAATGGCACTGCGAAGGTCATACGTGGATTCTTTATATTTGAATGGGTTTCCTGATCTGAAGGCCCCAAACTTGGCTTTTAGTAGTTTCTCTATGTTCTCTTTCAACCAGGGTTTCTTGTTGGACAACACCTCAATTGACATTCTCAGTATGTAATCCTCCACGCACATGCTGATAAAGTCTGTGACGGTGGTGGTGTACTAGTCCAAGGTACATGTGAACTGTTTGAACAGGGCACATCAGCGTATTCCAGACAGTATGGGAGTTGACCGTCTGCCTCCTCCAACCAGCACCGGACCTGCATTCGTGAGTAGGTCTCTTGCTTGAGCTTTTTCTTGTAACCCGGGAGAAGAAACATGACATTGTGGTCAGACTTCCCGAATTGAGGGTTGATGATGGAGTGGTAGGCAACTTTCGCAGTGGAGTAGCAGTGGTCTAAAATGTTCTGGCCCCTAGTGGGGCAGGTAAAATTCTGGTGGTACTTGGATAACACATTCCTTAGATTGGCTTGATTGAAATCGCAGTCACAATTAACAGGGCCGTGGGCTGTTCCGTCTCCAGGGTGTTAGTGGTGGAGTACAGCACATCCAGGTCTTCCTTAACATTTGCTTCTGGCGGTATGCACACAGCAGTTAGTATAGCAGAAGTAAATTTTCGTGATAGATAGAAGTGGTGGCATTTGATGGGGAGGAATTCAATGTTTGGGGAGCAATGGCTGTCCAGGTATGGAATGTCCACGCACAATACTTTTTGGACTAACGATCAAACCCCGCGACCCTTTGTCTTACCAGAGTATGCTGTACGGTCCATACATTGTAATGAAAAACCATCAGCCTGAAGTGTGCAGTCAGGAACGAATGGTTTCAATCAGGTTTCTGGATTAATAGTCGAACAATAATACCACGAGGTCATAACCTCCCTATAAATACATTATTATTCTCTTCAGTTTCGCTGTTTCTTTCTAAGTATCTAATATCACGCTCTTTATGACATATTCCAACAAATTCTACATTAGAGATACCAAGTTAACTGGTCTGTAGTTAGTCAATCTTCTAATAATTCACTTCCAATTGTAATGGTCCAACGATCTTTATAACTTTGCAGATTCCCAGACTGGCGTCCTGTCTTTGCAGAATGTTTCAGAAGATAACACAGTGTAATGAATATGTCTGTTGCTGCTTCCACCAGAATTCTGGTGTGAAGTACATTTGCTTCGGCAGGTTCATCAATTTTCAATTTAGCTATGTTTCCAAATATTACGTCGTCACTGATATGATTGATTTTAACTTTTACTTACACAAGTCCCATGGACACTTGTTTCTGGAAAATGTTCTGAATCTTCTTACATGAAGACTGACACAAAGTAACTGTTTAGTTTTCTGTAATTTCAATGTCTCTACAATAAATCATTATTTTCACACACATTCTGTCAGCATGGGAGAGGATTATTCCATATTTGACATTGTTTTTACTTTCTTTTTAAAAAGAGTGGAAGCTTTTTTGCAGGCTGCATGTTCTTGTTAGCGTGCATTATTGTCTGATATTTCATTTTCTTTTCAATTTATTGCCGTTAAATTTGCTCATTCCAAATGTCTGTATTGGGCATTTTCTGAACTGCTTACTTTGTCTATTGCACTTTGGATGATATACTTTTATTGTCCTCCTTACAGTGTTTCTGTAAATGCCAGCCATTGCCTGTCTTCGATTGAAACCTTTCCACGTACATTTCAAATCCACTGAAGCCATGTTCCACCTCATATATTCATGAATTGCATGATGCGGGGATAGAAGAGTAATTTTAACAAAAAGACAAAAAAACGTTTTGTATTCAGGTGTCATGCAAAATTCAATATATTATGATCACTACCACTAACTTCTACCTATCAAAAAGGTATTCAATTGGCTCTTCTGATCACCCTTCCTGAAGAAGGGATCATGCCCGAAACGTCGATTCTCCTGCTCCTTGAATGCTGCCTGACCTGCTGCGCTTTTCCAGCAATACATTTTCAGCTCTTCTGATCACTCAACACCAAATCCACATCAGACTGACATCTTGTGCAGTTCTCCACATACTGTTAAACCAAATCATCTCTTTCAAGCTCATGAAATCCATTTTCCTGCATTAGCATTCACTTTGGATAACACGATTTATATGAAACTTGAAGTTAAACTAAATGCAGTACCGACAAACGTGTAAAATGAATTTTCTGTTCTATAACATTTGAAAAGTGTTTGAGCAGAGTAGCACTAAATGTGAGAATTGGGGCAGTGTCACACTATCAGGGAGACTTCGGGCACAAGGCCCTAGATGGGAGAATTGGTGCATACGCACCATTTAGAGCTGAACTGCTTCTTACCATCCTCACTGTATACCCATGACTGCGTCGCCATATATTAGACTAATGCCATTTGCAAGTTCACTGATGATGCCACCATAATCGATCGAATCTCAGATGCCGACGAATCAGACAACAGATGCGAGGTGGAATACCTGGAAAAATGGTGCACTGAAAACATTCTAGCTCTCAATGCCAGCAAAACCAAGGAACTCATTATTGACTTTTGGCAGAATGTTACTCATGCCCTCCATACATAAACAGCAGAGAGGAGGAACGAGTGGAGGGTATCAAACACCTGGGAGTTGTCATTAACAACAAGCTTTCTTGGATGCTTCATGTGTACGCACTGGTTACAAAGTCCGAACAACGTCTCTTCATCCTCAGGCAGATGAGGAAATTTGGAATGGCGGTGAATACCCTTGCCAACGTTTATAGATGCGGCATCGAGAGCATTCTGTCTGGATGTATCACTACCTGGTATGGCATCTGTACCATTCAAGAGCGGACTTGAATCACTAAGGCCAACCGCCCATCTGTAGAATCCATCTACCAGGCTGACTGTCAAGGAAAGGCCGCCAGCACTCTCAAAGATCCATCCCAACCTGGCAATGTTTTTCTACAGCCTCTACCATCAGGGAGAAGATATAGAAGCCTGAACACATGCACCAGCTGGTTTCACAACAGTTTCGACCCTACTGGTGGTAGAATACTGAATGGACACACAAACTCTTAACATTCACCTGTACCCGTGGTTTTGTTTGGTATACGTGACAATGAATTCAATTCAAATTCAAATTCAAATTCAGGTGTATTAGGGAATTGAAAGAAATTGGCTGTTTCTGGGAAACCACATAAGCAAGCAGTTTTCTAGGAGGGAGGAAGTAACACTGCTACTTAACCTGCTGCCTCATGACAAATAGTTGCATAAGATTGGCTTCAGAAGGAATGTCCTGTGGTTGTTTCAGCAAAAGCTGCCCTGCAACCGACCTTCAATTCGGAATTTATCAAGTAACAGGGGATCTACTTTTGATATGAAAGCAAGCTGCATACATGATGGCTGCAGATGAGTCGTCAATACAGTGAACGAAAATATTGAAAGGATTACCACTAATTTTACACTTTAAACTTGCGGGACAGAAACTGCAATAAAAATTCAACACCAGGATACTTGAGTCACAGAACTGTGGTAAACAGCACTGCACTACAAAATAATCAAATAATTGGCGCAGCTCGAAACAAAAATATTTGTTTGAAATCGTAGCTAAATTCCTGTGGTTATTTGGTAAGGGCCAGACTGTGTTGTCAGAAATAATTTGCTGACTTGTGTGGCCATATTTTGTTTGCTCCATGCAATAAAGTTGAAGTTAATTGTCCCAGTCCCTGTTTGTGAGATTTCTTAACAAGTCCCCGAATTAAAGGTAGATTCTGTTCATTTACACACAACCAACAGCTTCAAATTTACGGGGATAATTCCTACAGTGTGGAGACAGGCCAAATCAGTCCAGAAAGTCTACACCAACTCTCTGAAAAGCATCCCACTCAAACTGTTTCACTACCTTACATCTGGCGCTAACTAATACACCAAAGCTGAACATCTATGAACTGTGAAAGGAAACTTGAGCATCTGGGGGAAAAAATGCAATCTCGACACAGACAGTCACTGAACGCTTGAATTGAACCAGCGCCCGTAACGCTAAGAGGCAGCATGCTAACCACTGAGCCTCCGCGCCGCCCAATGGTCAGCAAAGCTGCTACACAGCGCTCAGTGAATGCCGTGGAGAAACAGGTCAGCTATCACTTAATGGCAGAACAGGCTGAATTGGCCGAGTGTCCTAATTCTGTTCGAATATCTTGTCGTCTGAGTCATAGATTCATACAGATGTACAGCACGGAAACAGATCCTTCTGTCCAACCCGTCCATGCCGACTACATACCCCAAGCCAATCTAGTCCCACTTGCCGGCACCCGGCCCATATCCCTCCAAACCCGACCTATTCATTCCAAACAAATGCATTTCAAATGTTGCAATTGTACCAGCCTCCATCACTTCCTCCAGCAGCTCATTCCATACATGTACCACCCTCTGCGTAAAAAGGTTGCCCCTTCAGCCTCTTTCATATCTTTCCCCTTTCACTCTAAAACTATGCCCTCTAGTTCTGGACTCCCCTACCGCAGGAAAAGGACTTTGTCTAGTTATCCTTTCCATGCACCTCATAATTTTGTAAGCATCTATAAGATCACCCCTCAACCTCTGACACTCCAGGCAAAAAAGCCCTGAACATCCTGTTCAGCCTCTCCATATAGTTCAAATCACTCAACCCTGGCAACATCCCTGTAAATCGTTTCTGAACCCTTTCAAGATTCACAACATCTTTCTGGTAGGACAGAGACCAGAATTGTAAGCAATATTCCAACAGTGGCCTAACCCATGTCCTGTAGAGCCGCAACATGACCTCCCAACTCCTGTACTCAATACTCTGACCAATAAAGGAAAGCATACCAAATGCCTACTTCACTATCCTATCCACTTGCGACTCCACTTCCAAGGAGCTATGAACCTGCACTTCAAGTTCTCTTTGTTCGGCAATACTCCCTAGGACCTTACCATTAAGTGTATAAGTCCTGCTAAGATTTGCTTTCCCAAAGTGCCAGCAACTCGCATTTATCTGAATAATACTCCATCTGCCACTTCTCAGCCGATTGGCTCATCTGGTCAAATGCTGTTGGAATTTGAGGTAATCTTCGTCGCTGTCCACTACACCTCCAATTTTTGTGCCATCCGCAAAGTTAATTAGGGTACCTCATTCTCACATGCAAATCATTTACGTAAATCACAAAAAGTAGTGGACCCAGCATCGATCCTTGTGGCACTCCGCTGTTCACAGGCCTCCAGTCTGAAAAACAACCCTCCACCACCTTCTGTCTTCTACATTTGAGCCAGTTCTGTATCCAAATGGCTAGTTCTCCCTGTATTCCATGCGTTCTAAATTTGCTAACCAGTCTCCCATGGGGAATTTAGTCGAATGCCTTACTGAAGTCGGTATAGATCACATCTACAGCTCTGCCCTTATCAATCCTCTTGGTTACGTCTTCAAAAAAAACTCAATCAAGTTTGCGAGACATGATTTGCCACGCACAAAGCCATGTTGACTAAACCTAATCAGTCCTTGCCTTTCCAAATGTACGTCTCTATGACTCTATGACACTATGTACCTCCTGTCCCTCAGGATTCCCTCTATCAACTTGCCCTCCACGGACGTCAGACTCACCGGTCTATAGTTCCCTGACTTATCTTAACCATCCTACTTAAACAGTTGCACCACGTTTAGCCAACCTCTAGTCTTCCAGCACATCACCTGTGACTATCGATGATACAAATATCTCAGCAAGAGGCCCAGCAATCACTTCTGTAGCTTCCCACAGAGTTCTCGGGTACACCTGATCAGGTCCTGGGAATTTATTTATCCACCTTTATGAGCTTCAAGACATCCAACACTTCTTCCTCTGTAATCTGAACATTTTGCAAGATGTCACCATCTATTACCCTACATTCTATATCTTCCATATCCTTTTCCACAGTAAATTCTGATGCAAAATGCTCGTTTAGTAACTCCCCCATTTACTGCGGCATCACACAATGACCGCCTTGTTGTTCATTGAGGGGTCCTATTCTCTCCCTAGTTACACTTTTGTCTTTAATGTATTTGTAAAAACCCTTTGGATTTTCCTTAATTTTATTTGATAAAGCTATCTCATGTCCCCTTATTCACCTCCTGCTGCATTTATACTCTTCTAAGGATTCACTCAATCTATTCTGTCTATACTTAACATGTGTTTCCTTCTTTATTTTAACCAAGCCATATTAAAATTGTACAAGATGTTGGTTCGGCCGCATTTAGAATACTGTGTACAGTTCTAGGTGTCACATTAGGAAAGGATGTGGACGCCTTGGAGAGGGTGCAGAGAAGGTTTACGAGGATGTTGCCTGGTATGGAAGGTACTAGCTATGAAGAGAGGTTGAGTAGGTTAGGTTTATTTTCATTAGAAAAAGGGAGATTGAGGGGGCACCTGATTGAGATTTACAAAATCATGAAGGGTATAGCCAGGGTGGATAGAGATAAGCTTTTTCCCAGGATGAAGGGTTCAATAACGAGAGCACGCTTTCGAGATGAGAGGTGAAAAGTTTAAGGGGGACACACGCAGTAGGTACTTCACACAGAGGGTGGTGGACGTTTGGAAGGCGTTGCCAGCAGAGGTGGTAGGGAAAGGCACGGAAGATTCATTTAAGATGAGTCTGGACAGTTGCATGAAGAGGTGGGGAGCAAAGGGATACAGATGCTTAGGAATTGGCCGACAGGTTTAGACAGTACATCTGGATCGGCTCAGGCTTGGAGGACCGAAGGGCCTGTTACTGGGCTGTAAACTTTCTTTGTTCTTTGTTCTCTGTAGTTAAACCCTCAAATAATTTGGTTCTCCAGCGTTCACTATACATACCCGCCTTTCCTTTCACCCTGACAGGAATATACTTTCTCTGGATTCTCGTTATCTCATTTCTGAAGACTTCCCCATTTCAAAACATCCCTTTACCTGCAAACATCTGCCTCCAATCAGCTTTCGAAAGTTCTTGCCTAATACTGTCAAAATTGCCCTTTCTCCAATTTAGAACTTCAACTTTTAGATCTGGTCTGTCGTTTTCTATCACTATTTTAAGTCTAATAGAGTTATGGTCACTGGCCCTAAAGTGCTCCCCCACTGACACTTTCGTCACCTGCCTGCCTTATTTCCCAGGTGTAGGTCAAGTTTTGCACCTTCTCTAGTAGGTACAACCACACACTGAATCAGAAAGATTTCTTGAACACACTTAACAAATTCCTCTCCATTTAAACCCTTAACACTATTACAGTCCCAGTCGATGTTTAGCAAGTTAAAATCCCCTACCAAAACCACTCTTTTATTCTTACAGACAGCAGAGATCTCCTTACAAGCCTGTTTCTCAAATTCCCTCTGACTATTGTGCATCTATAATGCAATCCCAATTAGATGAACATCCCTTTCTTATTTCTCAGTTCCACCCAAATTATTTCCCTGGATGTATTTCCTGGAATATCCCCCTGCAGCACAGCTGTAATGCTATCCCTTATCCAAAATGCTACTGCCCTATCTCTCTTGCTTCCCTTTCTATCCTTCCTGTAGCACTTGTATCCTGGAACATAAAGCTGCCAGTCCTGCCCATCCCTGAGCCATGTTTCTGTAATTGCTAGCATATCCCAGTCCCATGTTCCTAACAATATCCTGAGTTCGTCTGCCTTCCCGGTTAGGTCCCTTGCATTGAAATTAATGCAGTTTAATTTATTAGTCCTACCTTATTCCTGCCTACCCTGACTGTTTGACTCTCTTCTGTTCTCAACTGTACCAGGTCTCAGATTGATCTCTTCCTTTACTATCTCTCTGGTGCCACCACCGACCCGCCTCCCCCCCCCCCCGCCCCCCACCACCCCCACCACCACCACCTTACTACCCAAGTACCTCCAGCAAATCTTCCTGCCAGTATATTAGTCCGCTTCTAATTTAGATGCAATCCGTCCCTCTTGTACAGGTCATTTGTGTCTTCCTTCACATCTGATGTTCTGATTTCCATTTGCCTGATCAGAATTGCTCGATGAAGGGATAATCAATTACAGGTACTGGAACAAGGTGTTCTTGATGAGAACTCCCTCCTGTAATAATCCGTATTTGCATGAGGGATTTTTGTTATATTATACTTTTAAGGTCACGGTTTCATTTTCACTTTGTTAATTAATTTTATTAATTCTTTTGGTGTGTGGCCATGGAACAGCGACTCATGTAGTTGAATTCCCAATTTTACCATGCCACCTGTATTGGATAGTTTATTTTCACTCATTGTGAGAACAAAACCTTTTTAACTTTGAAAATAACACACTTATGATAGTGTGCATTTGGCACCAAGTAACTTATTGACGACAGTTCAACCAGCAACGTGAGCACTGTGATTTACCTGATTCTCGATTTATTTTCCCAAGTTAAGATTTTACCAATCAAATTGCTGCTGTAATCGCTGATAAATGAGATTGAAAAATACCCAACTATTTGAGGAAAATCCTGTCATTTCACAAAGGGAACCAATATCCAACATTCATTATGTCGTTCACTCTTTTCCTCCCCGTTCAATTTAAACTGTGTTCGTAGTTGAATGAAGCAGTGAGTTACAGTGTAGCTAAACTCCCACTGGACTCGTATGACTATGAGAAGAAAGATCATCTTCACAATTGAAGAAAGATGTGAGCTGGTATCTTAATAGAAGCACGATATGAAACATCCCAAATCCCGACTTGTTATGACTCGTATTTCCTAAATAATGTAATTTTTCAGAATACTGAAGAGTTCTTTTGTGGAACTGAAGGTCTTTGACTAGCCGTGTCCAACAGCGATCAGTGCGGGATCCACTTTTGTTTGTCTTTTATACAAGTGATTTCCATGATAATATCGAAAGCATGGTGCGTAACATTACAAATGACACTAATATTGTTGGTACTATCGACAGTGAAGAGGGTTATCTAAATGAGAAACAGATTTGTTGATCATTTGGGTCATTGTGTTAAAGGTTTAGATGGAGAGGAATTTCTTAGATGTGTACAAGACAATGTTTTGATTCAGTATGTGGATATACCGACTAGAGAAAGTGCAAAACCTGACCTACTCTTGGGAAATAAGGCAGGGCAGGTAAGCACTTTGAACATAATTTTATTCATTTAAATCGTGATCGAAAAGGATAGACCAGATCTAAAAGTTGAAGTTCTAAATTAGAGAAAGGCCAATTTTGACCGTATTAGGCAAAAGCTTTCAAAAGCTGATTGGAGGCAGATGTTCGCAGGTAAAGGGACGGTTGGAAAATGGGAAGCCTTCAGAAATTAGATAACGAGAATCCAGAGAAAGTATATTCCTGTCAGAGTGAAAGGGAAGGCTGGGAGGTATAGTGAATGCAGATGACTAAAGAAATTGAGGATTTGGTTCGAAAAAGAAGGAAGCATATATCAGGTGCAGACAGGATAGATCGAGTGAATCCTTAGAAAAGTATAAAGAAAGTAGGAGTATACTTCAGAGGGAAATCAGGAGGGAAAAACGGGGACCTGAGATAGCTTTGGCAAATGGAATTAAGGAGAATCCAAAGGGTTTTCACAAATGCATTAAGGACAAACGGGTAACTAGGGAGAGAATAGGGCCCCTCAAAGATCAGCAAGGCGGCCTTTGTGTGGAGACACAGAAAATGGGGAAGATACAAAATGAATATTTTGCATCAATATTTACTGTGGAAAAGGACATGGAAGATATAGACTATGGGGAATTGATGGCGACATCATGCAAAATGTCCAGATTACAGAGGAGGAAGTGCTGGATGTCTTCAAACGGTAAAAGTTGGATAAATCCCCAGGATCAGGTGTAACCGAGAACTCTGTGGGAAGCTAGAGAAGTGATTGCTGGGCCTGTTGCTGAGAGATTTGTATCAGAGATAGTCACAGGTGAGGTGCCAGAAGACTGGAAGTTGGCAAACGTGGTGCCTCTGTTTAAGAAGGGCGGTAAAGACAAGCCAGGGAACTATAGACCAGTGAGCCTGACCTCGGTGGTGGGCAAGTTGTTGGAGGGAATCCTGAGGGGCAGGATGTACATGTATTTGGAAAGGCACGGACTGGGATAGTCAACATGGTTTTGTCTGTGGGAATTCATGTCTCACAGACTTGATTGAGTTTTTTGATGAAATAACAAAGGAGATTGATGCGGGCAGAGCAGTAGATGTGATCTATTTGGACTTCAGTAAGGCGTTCAACAAGGTTCCCCATGGAGACTGATTATCAACGCTAGATCGCATGGAGTAAAGGGAGAACTAGCCATTTGGATACAGAAGTGGCTCAAAGGTAGAAGACAGAGGGTGGTGGTGGAGGACTGTTTTTCAGACTGCAGGCCTGTGACCAGGGTTGCCAGGGTTGGAGAATCTGAGCTACAGGGAGAGGCTGAACAGGCTGGAGCTGTTTTCCCTGGAGCGTTGGAGGCTGAGGGGTGACCTTATAGATGTTTACAAAATTATGAGGGGCATGGAAAGGATAAATAGGCAAAGTCTTTTCCCTGGGTTGTGGAGTCCAGAACTAGAGGGCATAGGTTTATGGTGAGAGGGGAAAGATATAAAAGAGACCTAAGGGGCAACTTTTTCATGCAGAGGGTGGAACGTGTATGGAATGAGATGCCAGAGGATGTGGTGGAGGCTGGTACAATTGCAACATTTAAAAGGCATTTGGATGGGTATGTGAATAGGAAGGGTTTGGAGGGATATGGGTCGAGTGCTGGCAGGTGGGACTAGATTGGGTTGGGATATCTGGTCGGCATGGACGGATTGGACTGAAGAGTCTGTTTCCCTGCTGTACATTTCTATGAGTCTACGACTCTATGATCCAATAGCCTGAAGTGTGGCAGATTGAGTTTAGTTTGGAAAATGCGAGGAATTGCATTTTATAAAATAAAATAGGCAAGCCATAGCCAGTTAAAAGTTGGTCTTTCAGTAATCTTGTTGAACAGCGAGACCTTAAGGATCTTGTACATAATTCTTTGAAGTCTCCATCATACACAGATTGGGTAATTAAGAAGTGTGTAGCAAACTTGCCATCATTGGTCAGATGTGAGGTTGGTACGTTATGTTGAGATTGCACAGGATGTGGGGAGGCCTCTTCTGAAGTACTGCAGACAGTTCTGTTATCGCGTTTTTAGGAAGGAATTATCAAACTAGAGAGTGCTTAGAAGAGGTTTACTAGGATGTTACCGGGAACTGTGTTTGTATTATAAGTGGAGACTGGGTATGCAGGAACTTTTCCACTGAAACATGGGAGGTTTAGAGCTCTCATTGAATCGGTTTATAAAATCATGATGTGTATGGAAGAAGTGAATTACAAATTCATTTTCCCTAACTTGGAGGAGATCAAGATAAGGATATAAATTTTCAAGCTGGGAGGAGAAAGATTCTAAAAAGACATGAGATCATTTATTTTAATTTACACAAAGAAAGGTTCGCTTGTGGAATGAACATCCAGAGGAAGTGGTGGATGCGGGTTTAGAACGTAAAACATAGAAAATTACAGCACTGAACAGCATCATACCTGTGTACACAGTGGGCTGATTGACAGAGGTTATTTGCTACATCAGTTGAAATTTCTTTCTCTTATCATGCATTAACAAGGACGGCAAGAATGGACGTTCCCTTGTTTGATTTGTGACTGTTGAAAGTTGCTGAGGGTGGCGTTTCAGTGTGTAGTCATGTCGGAAAATCAAGTGTCTTTCTTGCAAATTTGCACAAAAATAGCCAGTTTCTCATCTTGAGGCAGAAATATCTTTGATTTCCTTTTCCAGACAATTTCAACATGACGTCTCTGACCACGGTGGAAAGTGAGGACTGCAGATGCTGGAGATCAGATGCTGAAAAATGTGTTGCTGGAAAAGCGCAGCAGGACAGGCAGCATCCAAGGAGCAGGATAATCGACGTTTCGGGCATAAGCCCTTCTTCAGGAATCCTGAAGAAAGGCTTATGTCCGAAACGTCGATTCTCCTTCTCCCTGGAAGCTGCCTGACCTGCTGCGCTTTTCCAGCAACACATTTTTCAGCATCTGATCACGGTATCAGTAATAGATTCATATATTTGTGTAAAGTATCACATCTCAAGACTTTTTTGTTAAACATTGATACCTGAGTTTGAAGATATCATCGTTCAAAGGACATGCAATTTGTACAATTCAATCAAAAATCGTACAAAACAGAAATGACTGAACATGTCGAATTTAGGTTCGATAATCCATGAAATAACTGCCTGAAGGATTTTGTCTCAGCTACAAAAAGATTCCCCTAAAATACGTTCCCATTGTCCACATTTTTAAAAACACATTTTTAAAGTTTGTCTCAATAGCGATTTCACCACATTCTTCAGCTCCTCTCTGTATTTGTTCTGGGTTGCTGCATAAATGCATGGGTTCAGGAAACAGCTCAACAACTTGAGAATATTTCCCGTTTCAGTTGCGATATATTCAGGGTCGTTAAATTCACCTCGGTAATAATTAGGGTTTGACAGTCTGGTAATGACCAACGTAGCGGAACGTGTCAACCAAAGCAATATGAAACTGACAGATACCGAAAACAATAAAACGATCGACTTCCTCCGGTTCTCTAGCTCTGTATTGCTTTGATTCTCCTTTCTGTATCCATGGAGTTTAATGCGTGTTCTATTCGCCATTACAATACGGTGGATGGTTAAACAATTAAATGAGACAATGAAGATAAATGGAAGCCAAGCAACCCAGGTGCTGTAAACCCAGACAAACGCTATCCCTGGAGATGAAGCAAAGAAAGTTACACTTGACTGGGAGCCCATTGGATTTTATTAAGAATTTGCTCTGACTCATATGCAAGCAAAAGTGGAATATTTTTTAACAAGGTCAGGACCGAAATTGTTATTAATACCGCCGTTGCAGTTCTTTCTGTACAATATAGTGTTTTAAACTTCTGGCAGCAGATCACCACAAATCTGTCAAATGTGAAGGAAACGGTGAACCAAGTTAAATCGAGACTGGTGGCACCTATGTATATAATGAACTTGCAAACAGGTGTGTAGGAGAAGAAGGAAAATGGAAAATAATAATGAAAAATGCGATATGCGATAACATCATGGATAATGACCAAGACATCCGATGTTGCCATGGTACCAGATAAGCAGAAATGCATTTAGAAAGACCACAGTTTCCTCGTACAATAATTATAACAGTCATCGTGTTCACTGAAAAAGAGACAGAGCATTTCGGTAATATTGCAATGCATGTTTGAAATAGAGGAGAAGATACTTTTAAGAGGATGTGAATACATTCTGAGTGATTTACAAAACAGGAAATGTACCCATATTTAATGTGGTCGCCATCTATCTGCATGGTATTGTCAGACTGTCGAAAGATCAACAAAAGCCTTTGCAGGCGACATTTTTGTGAGGGTTGTTATTACATCAGCTATGCTTCCAGACAAAGGGAAAAAGTAGAAGTGTTCAAACACTGTTTTTGACAATGGTATGTGAACACTGACAGTGGGAAATGTATGGTATGCAACATTAACACGGATAAATTAAAATCAACTCGAAAGAAACAAGTTTAATGTCTTACCTGGAAGACAAACAGCTGCAAGAAGTGGATAATAAATCTCCTTCAATAATAAAATCGGTGGTTTCTCCATTTCTAAAAATGAATGACTTCTGTCGGAATAGAAGTTCTATGGCTGCAGTATGACCAATATAAGGCAGATGGAATCTATATTTATACACGCATCACATCTCCAGAGATCAATTATGTCAACCCATCACTTACATTAGTTACAATCATGTAGAATGTTTTATTTGCATAATACACTAAATAAAATAAGATCTGATCCTGGCATTCTAGACTTCACTTTCATTCTCTTCTCAATGCGTTGGACCCGAAATGTCATGTATTTTAACTTATTTATGCATTTAAACAATTGTCCTTTGTAAAAAAAAACACAGTGCCTTGTGAATTGTTTTTTTGGTCATTAATCCCATTGTGGTCTGTGGTCTGGTCTTCCCAACTGCCAACAGTTGACTCCACACATGTATTATAGCTCATCACATTCGAACAATTGTCCAGTTTCTGAAATTGCATAGAATTTTGTTTCCACATCCTTCCTAATTTTACGTGGAGGTTACCGGACTGAATTCCATCCTACCAGCCAGTAAAACGTACTTGACAAGTCGGAAACTTACACTAGTTCATCTGAATGCCTGGGAATGAACACACAGCACGAAATGTTTTTCAGTGTTCTTCCAGAAAGCATTAAATATCTTCAAGCGAGCTGTTAATGATAAAGAATAGAGGGTGGAATTAAGGATCAAATCCATCACCAGAGAAGTGGTATAAAAATAACGCACTGGGTGTGACGATGCTGTCACTTTATAAAGGCCATTTCGTCCTTGTTCCTGGAGAGGTCCTAAAGGCAGAGGTGCCTTAGCGTCTAGTTCAATAATGGAATGGCAGTGGCCAGTTCACCCAGTTCAAGTTTATTCCTCGAGATTGTTTAGCTGTCCTGCTGGAGTGCTGGCGAGTTGTAGGCTTCGGTAAAGGGTTTTTCTAACTTTCTATTGAAATCTCTCTCTTTGGATGTTGTTCCCTCTGGCCTGTATGAATCTGTGTTTGAATTGATCCTTTTTTTTGCCATTTATCGGCTATTACTGAATTGGAACAATTAATTATTCATTGTTACTGCATCGGATCGGTGGAGTTTTGCCACTGTTAGGTTAATTAACATTCTGCTTTCTTTTGGTTGTGCTTCCAGTGTAGTGTTTAAATGATTTTTGTTTTGCTAAAAGCTGAGTGATTTGAGGAGTTGTATCAGTTAAGGAACACCCACTTTACACTTTCCTTTATAATTAGAAAAGCTTAGGGGCCAGGCCACCTTTTTAAAATATTTGAAGGGCGTCTGGCTGAGTCCATAACAGACTGTGCGTTCTTGCTGTGATTAATCCAATAATTCCACTTCGGGTTCAGCGTTTTTGGATAAAAAGACGAGTGGTAGGCGTCAGTGTCTTTTGGGCTGGTTGTTGAATTCGGTTGATTGAAACAGTGTTTTGTGCAGTAATGGCTTTCAGTCACTGACAGATTTCTGGGGGGCGGGGGCGGCGATTTGGGGGTTTTACAAAAAGCGAGCAAGGTAAAGCTATTGGAACTGAAAATGTGTTGCTGGAAAAGCGCAGCAGGTCAGGCAGCATCCAAGGAGCAGGAGAATCGACGTTTCGGGCATGTGCCCTTCTTCAGGAATGAGGAAAGTGTGTCCAGCAGGCTAAGATAAAAGGTAGGGAGGAGGGACTTGAAGGAGGGGCGTTGGAAATGCGATAGATGGAAGGAGGTTAAGGTGAGTGTGATAGGCCAGAGTGGGGGTGGGGTCTGGCGATGGAGGAGTCCAAGGACCTGCATGTCCACGGTGGAGTGGGAGGGGGAGTTGAAGTGTTGAGCCATGGGGTGGTTGGGTTGGTTGGTGCGGGTGTCCCAGTGGTATTCTCTGAAATGTTCTGCAAGTAGGCGGCCTGTCACATCGGGTGCAGCGGATGCAGTAAATGATGTGGGTGGAGATGCAGTTGAATTTGTGGTGGATATGGAAGGATCCCTTTGGGTCTTGGAGAGAAGTAAGGGAGGAGGTGTGGGCACAAGAAGGTGCTGGCAGTGCAGGTTGGGTTAGTGGGGTGTGTGGATCTGACGAGGGAGTCACGGAAGGAGTGGTCTTTTCGAAATGCTGACAGGAGAGGGGAGGGAAATATATCCCTGGTGTTGGGGTCCGTTTGGAGCTGGTGGAAATGACGTTGGATGATATGATGTATATGATGGTTGGTGAGGTGGTAGGTGTGGACCAGTGGGGTTCTTTCCTGGTGGCGATTGGAGGGGTAGAGCCCAAGGGCGGAGGAGTGGGAAGTGGAGGAGATGCGGTGGAGAGCATCGTCGATCATGTCTGCAGGGAAATTGTGGTCTTTGAAGAAGGAGGCATCTGGGTTGTACGGTATTGGAACTGGTCCTCCTGCGAGTAGATGCGGCGGAGGCGAAGGAATTGGGAATATGGGATGGCGTTTTTACAAGGGGCAGGGTGGGAGGAGGTGCAGTCTAGGTAGCTGTGGGAGTCAGTCGGTTTATAGTAAACGTCCGTGTTGATTCGGTCACCCGAGATAGAAATGGAGAGGTCTAGGAATGGGAGGGAGGAGTCTGAGACGGTTCAGGTAAATTTGAGGTCGGGGTGGAAGGTGTTGGCAAAGTGGATGAAATGTTCAACCTCCTCGTGGGAGCACGAGGCAGCGCCGATACAGTCATCGATGCAGTGGAGGAAAAGGTGGGGGGTCGTGCCAGTGTAGCTGCAGAAGATGGACTGTTCAGACTGTGGTGCTGGAAAAATAAAACAGCATGTTAGTCAGCATCCGAGGAAATGCATTGGATTTGGCAGGCTGGAATTGCCAGATAGTTGGAGTCGTGTTTACCTTCGTCTGAGAAAAGGGGAAGTAATTACAGAAATCGCTCAACATTTACATTATCAGCAAACACCAGCAGAAATTTTGGAATTGACTAGAATTCAATTGGATATGAAGCAGTTCGAATGTAAAAAAAAACTGAAGCAGTTTTAATTACGGTTAATGCAGAAGAAAAATTTAAAAGGAAAGAATCACTCTCACAGTAAAAGAAGAAAAGGAGAGGAATGCCCTCACAGAAAAAAAAGTGGGAAAGAGAGAGAGGAAAAGAAGAAAGAGATAGACTTTGATCTTCACAACTTGACACTTAGAAGGGAAAGTCAACCTGAAAGTGTAGAGGAGTATTTGGAGGAAGTGGGAATCTGTTTCAATTTATCCATGTACTGCATAAATTTGATGAGAAGGATGTAGATGCCTTTTTAATTTCTTTTCAGCAACTGGCTAAACAAGTGAAGTGGTGAGTCACCATTTGATCTGAATGACCCAAAGAAAGTTGGTAAATATAGCAAGTGACATATTTGCATCACTATCAGAAGAGGCATCATGGGTGTATGAGAGGGTGAGAAAGCCATACTGAAGTGTATACGAGCTTGTGCCTACAGCCTACAGACAATGGTACAGGAATATAAGGATGGATCATGGTCAGCCACACACTGAGTTTATAAAGATCAAACAAAGTAATTTTGTTTGGTGGATAAAGGCGTTAAAATAGATCCAACCTATATCACTGTTAGAGACAATAATTTATGAGGAAATTAAAAGATCATTTCTTGACGTCTCCCAGACTCGTGTGGAAGATCAGAGAGTTAAAACAGCAAGATTAGCAGCTGAAATGGCTGATAATTATGGATTGGTTCATAAATCAAAACTTGGCATCCGACATCAATTTCAATTCATGAGACATAGAAATTAAGCTCAAGAGAAATCCTCAGGTGACATGGGCAAACTAGACATCAATGAAGAAAATAACGATAGATTATCACAGTTTGCAACGGAAATCCAGAAAGGGAAAAGAGAGGTTAAAAGGCTGGGTGTGTACACTGTAATAAAGTAGGCCATTTGAATTCACGGTGTTGGTGGTTTAGAAAAAGCACTGGGAAGTCCAATGTAGGAAAATGGGATGAGTCAGGGAATTTCGTTGGAGTGGTAAAAGAAAGCATTATTGGCTGGGAAAAAATGCTGTAGCAGAATGTACAACCTCATTGGAGGTTTGTGGAGAAGGAAGTGCCAGTTCTTCATAAACCATTTGCTTGCAAAGGTAAAGATTCCAGCAGGATTATACACTTAATGGTAAGGTCCTAGGGAGTGTTGCTGAACAAAGATACCTTGAGGTGCAGGTTCACAGCTCCTTGAAAGGGGAGTCGCTGGGAGATAGAATAGTGAAGAAGGCGTTTGGTATGCTTACCTTTATGGGTCAATACATTGATTATAGGAGTTAGAAGGAAATGTTTAGGATGTACAGGACATTGGTTAGGCCACTTTTGGAATATTGCGTGCAATTCTGGTCTCCTTCCTATCGGGAAAATGTTGTGAAACTTTAAAGGGTTCGGAAAATATTTACAAGGATGTTGCCAGAGTTGGAGGATTCAAGCTCTAGGGAGAGATTGAATAGATTGGACTGTTTTCCCTGGAGTGTCAGAGGCTGAGAGGTGACCTTATTGAGGTTTATAAAATCATGTGGGGCTTGGATAAGGTGAATGACAGGGTGAAAATGGGTACTGCTGATGCATGAGATTAGAATCAAGATTAGACCGGTGCTGGAAAATCACAGCAGTTCAGGCAGCATCCGAGTAGCAGGAAAATCGACGTTCCAGGCAAAAGCACCCTGTCATTCACCCTTTTCCAGCCCCGCTCAAAACAGAGAAGGCCAGTTCCGTGGGGTGGAGGAGTCCAGAAATAAAGGGCTTCAGTTTAGGGTGAGAGTGGAAGATATAAAAGAGACCTAAGGGGCGATGTTTTCACACAGAGGGTGGTGCGTGCATGGAATGGGCTGCTACAGGAAGTGGTGGATACTAGTACATAGAACATAGAAAAGTACAGCACACAACAGTACCCTTGGCCCATGATGTTGCGCCGTGGATTAATCCTAATGTAAAATAAAATAGCCTATGCACCCCTCAACAAACTGCTATCCATATGCATGCCCAGCAGTCACTTAAATGTCACTAATGACTCTGCTTCCACAACCTCTAACGTAAAATGCCTTCCTCAGGCAAGCCCTCTACATATTTCGACTAGTCTTAAATCTATGACCCATCGTGCCAGTCAATCCTGCCTTGGGGAAAGGTCTCTGGCTATTGACTCTATACATGCCTCTCATTATTTTGTACACCTCGATCACGTCAAACCTCACGACTCTTAAACTCGATGACTTATTAATGAAAACCAAAAAATCATATGCTTTCTTAACAACCCTGTCCACTTGGGTGGCAACTTTGAGGGATCTATGTACTTGATCACCCAGATCCCTCTGTTCCTACACACTGTCAAGAATCCTGTCTTTAATCCTATATTCAATATTCAAGTTCGACCTTCCAAAATGCATCCCGTTGCATTTATCCAGGTTGAACTCCACCTGCCATTTCTCAGCCCAGCTCTGATTCCTGTCTATATCACGCTGAAACCTGCAATAGTACTCGATACTATCAACAGCACCTCCAATCTTTGTGACATCAGCAAATTTACTACCTCACTCCTCAACCTCCTCAACCAAGTCATTTATAAAAATTACAACAGTCAGAGTCCCACGATCAGAGCCCTATGGAACACTACTCAACACTGACCTCCAGGCAGACCACCTTCCAACTGAACCATTCTCTGGTTTTGACAGCAAGATAATTCTGAATCCACTTCAGCAAATCTCCCTGTATCCCATACCTCGTGACTTTATGAATGAACCTAAGGTCCTGGAGAACCTTATCAAATAGGAGAAAGTGAGAACTGCAGATGCTGGAGATCGGAGCTGAAAATGTGTTGCTGGAAAAGTGCAACAGGTCAGGCAGCATCCAAGGAGCAGGAGAATCGACGTTTCGGGCCTGAGCCCTTCTTCAGGAATGAGGAAGGTGTGCCAAGAAGTCTAAAATAAAAGGTAGGCAGGAGGGACTTGGGGGAGGGGCGTTGGAAATGTAATAGGCGGAAGGAGGTTAAGGTGAATGTGATAAGGTGAGGGTGATAGGCTGGAGTGGGGGTGGGGGCGGAGAGGTCAGGAAGAAGATTACAGGTTAAGAAGGTGGTGCTGAGTTCGAGGATTGGAACTGAGACAAGGTGGGGGAGGGGAATTCCAGCCTGACCTGCTGCGCTTTTCCAACAACACATTTTTCAGCTCGAACCTTATCAAATGCCTTGCCTCATCCACTGCTCAAACTTCGTAGATCTGTCTTGTCACCTCCTCAAAAAACTCAATAACTTTTGTGCAGCATGACCTGCCCTCACAAAGCCATGCTGATTGCCTTTGATCACGCCATGCTTTTCCAAATAGCCATAAGTCCTATCTCTCAGAATTGTTTCCAAACACTTGGTGACCACACACATAGGCCTGACTGGTCAGTAATTGCCAGGGATTTCCTTATTACCCTTCTTGAAAAGCGGAACTGCATTCTCTTCCTTCCAATTCTCTGGTACGATTCCCGTGGAGAGTGCAAAATATAAAAGTCATCTTGATAGGTATATAAATAGGAAGGGTTTAGAGGGATATGGGCCGGGCGATGACAGGTGTGAATAGATTGGATTGGGATATCTGGTCGGCATGAACACGTTGAACCAAAGGTTCGGTTTCTCTGTTGTATATTTCAATGACTTTAAGGCCACATAGACCAGGACCAGCAGGTAAAGAAATTACATGAAGCAGGTCACATCAGTCTTTGATGTTGATGGATGAAGAAATATGTAACATAGAAAGATTATTGCCGTAAAATGTGTCTGTCCATGGAATTCATGGTATGACGAGAAGTGATCCATGAAGAGTGAGATTGGAGTGTCAAGAGAAAAGTGGAGAAGTGTTGGCATGAATACTGGAGAAAATCAGCTTCAGGAATGCAATTTGCGCTTTATAACGATATAGCTGGACCACAGGTAAGGGTGCTGCCTACTGTAGTCGAAAAACCAGTGGAGAATCAGGCAACTGAGCTCGTAAAGGAAGTATTAACCTTCGATTGTTTTCTTGACTGTGTGATAACAAGATCACAAAGTTACCTGTTGAAAAAAGAGGAGAATTCCATAAATAAAGAGAAGAATGTTAAAGTAGAGATTTCAGAAGTCATGTTTGATTGAATGTTTGAGCCAAATCATGAACAGATGGAGGGAAAAGTGGATATTTTATCTTTTATATATTTATCTGTGCTACCACAGAAAGAAAGAAAAATGAAGCAATTGTATCAAAAAACGTACACAGAAGAAGAATCTGCATGCGTTCCCAAATGTTAGTCGTTTAAAATGATGTATGGATGAGTAAATGGAGACCATCATATATTCAAGTGGATTATAAAAATGCGGTGTTGCATGTAGCACATGAATGACCAGTCGGTGAAAAGTTCAGGTTAAAATGCGAAAGCATCTTTTACTGCATAAGGATATGGTTAAATTTTGCTGGAAATGTCATACGTGTCAGGTAATTGGTAAACCTCGGGCAACACTGAAACCAGCATTGTAAATACCCATTCCTGCATTTGAGGAACCTTTTTTCAAGGGTCCTAACTGTTTGCACAGGACCCCTACCTGACAAGAAATTGATAATATCAGCACAAGCAGGCAGGGTGCTGCTGCACACTGAACACTTCTGATTTAAATATAAGAACCGTTTCATGAGGCGTCCAAGAAAGCATCTTGATTTTTTTTGCCAGAAAATGAAATGACAGAACAAGTAAGACCATTCAGCATGCCCCATTGGAATGGAATGAGATTGTTCAGTTCCTCTGATCTGTTGTCAATTAGACGAGATCATTAATCCACACAATCTTGAAAACAGGGAAGTGCTGATATCACTGAACTCTATTTGTACTGCAACACAGAGACAAAAAGGAACTGTTAAACTCTTTAACAGTGACAAAATAAATTTTGACAGCAACCACTTTACACTTGATCCTGTCACAAAGGAATGGAAGAATGTTAAGCAGTTCCTGAAACCTGTTCCATAGAAACAGGAGAACACTAGCCTGCTCCATCTGTTTGTCACCAAAAGATATTGAGGAAACCATTATACCTGTTACAGAAGGACAGTAGGTCTGTGTTCAGTCTGCCTGCACTGACTGCATTGGTGAAATAGGCAATGGCATGTTTACAAATTAACTGTTCATCTACGCAGAGAATATTTATTCTCTATTTGCCTTATCATTGTCTTAAAAATGAACCAGCAAAGTGCAATTTTCCGGCTCGTGCAGTGTTTATTGGTCATCTGTAATTGTGCTGGCAAAAAGACATGAATTGCTGCCGTCCTTGTGCTGTGTGGACTCGCATTGTTATTCCAGAATTTTAACCCGGCGAAGGAACGTTCAGAAATGTCCAATCGAGTGTGGAGTGGCTCCGAGAGGACATTGCAGAAGGAGGTGTTCCCATGTCCCTGCTACACGGTGCTTGTTAGTGATGGTGGGAACAGAAGGTGATTTCTCATGAATATAGTGATTTTCTGAAGTGCATCTTGGAGATAGCGTCTGAGTGCTTTAATTAGACGTCTGTGTTGCCGGAGCCAATATGGTGCCAATAAATGGAGATAATTTATGTTGAAGGTGGGCTAGCCCAAGTCAGAGGTAAAGCATTCTTTATGCCTATAGCTTCATGGCCAGCATTAAGCATTTCATTCCAGACACACATTGAGTTCAAATTCCACCATTTTCAGTGGTGAAATTAAAGCACAGGCCCACAGGGGATTATCTGGATCTGTGCATTAGTCATATTGTCATTGATTTCACAATGCCAGCATCACCAGATCATTCAACCATCTGGTGTAACACTTTGGTGGAATCTCCCCATTAATCTTCTAACATTATACTCAATCAACATGACTCAAAATGTTCGAAGACACTTATGGGAGAGGTGAAACTTCACATTAATGTTCCAGAGATGTTATGACTGTTCCACAATTACAACGAATGCAATTAGCGGGTTTAAACGGGCAGTGATGCACGTCAGGGAAGGTGGGATTTGAAGACAGGTTCTCCAGATTTAAACTAGGGATACTATTGCTATGTCATAAGATTTTCCACAGTTAACTACTCAGCTGAACTAAATGTCTATGTGTTCCACGCCACCTGTCCTGAATATTCAAATTGTTTCATATCAACTCCAACCATCCTGCCCACTATCCTTTATCGTGGTCGCTGAAATATTTAATTCATAACGTAACCATTCAGACTTTGAATGGCCATGTCCAGAGGAATATCATCAGGTTCGAACTTGGTCTGATCTTTCCCAATGTTGGCGACTCTGCAGCATCTGTCACATTTCCCAGCTCTGCCGTATTTCACTGCTCTTCCCTTCCTCTATTTCATGATCAGGAGGTGACTTGGTTTTGATTTGGTTTCATTTCATTTGATTCATTACAGGGTCACATCTTCACCTCCGTGTTCTGAAGATCTTCCAGGATAGCAGTTATTCGGCCATCATACAATGCAATAATGAGCTGGGGAAGAATGTTGCGATTGATTAACTGCGCGTGAATGAAACGGGGGACAGCATTGACCAGCAGAAAAACAGAACAAGATTTCGTAACTGAACGAAGATCATTGCAGATGTGAAAATTAAGACAATAAACCAAATGATTTTCAACTCGTAACAGTAAATTTTCTTCTAAATCCACAATTCTAAGAACGTGCAGGATCTGGAATCCTTCTCACTGACTGATTACAGACTGAAACATATAGAGAACTTCCTCTTAATACTCAGTCCCCTAGTTTTGTCAATTAATACTCAGTCCCCTAGTTTTGTCAATTAATTGCAACCTGCCTTGATCCACCCTGTCCACACACCCTGTCCAGTCATTGATCACATAATCATTTGAGGAGTCTTCATTCCCGAGACAGTAATGGTCTTCCGATCAGTTGATCCCCTGCCTTCTGCAAAGACAGCATTTCACATTCGGTGACAACAATTTGTTCAGCCCAGACCCAAATAATCTGACAATGGCTACAAGTGTCAGGTGGTAAAGGGAAAGGGAGCAAATACTTATTCTCCACCTGAGTTGGCACACTTCCAACCTCTTGCCATTCACCAGTGTGCCCATTCTGAGACCAGGTGCTGCTACTTGAGTTGGGAGGCCCTCTCTCTGGAGGTCATTTAAGAGTGAGAAAAAATTAAACTAAAATACATTTTTACTGGCCTTAACTGTACAAGGATATCTTTGAAGAACATTTTAAATGGGTCTTAATTGATTGTGTAGAACCTCTACCTAAAACAAACAATTGGAATCAGTATTTGTTAGCAATAATTGATGTGCCCACTACATTTCCAGAGATCATTCCATTATGCAATATCACAGCTGAAAGGATTGTCGAGGAGTCACTCACATCTTTCACTGGAAAATGACTACCCACAGAGATACAATCAGCTCAAGGGTGAAAGTTTATATCAAAGTTTTTCAAGGAAGTTATGGATACCTAAGGAAATACAACAATTCAAACCTTCTGTGTACTGTCCAGAATCACAGCGAGCGCTAGAAAGGTGGCATCGATGTGAAAACCCCTGTCAAAGGCATGTAGTCAAGATTCCCTAGATGATTAGGATAACGGAATTCCATTTACAATTTTTGACATCACAAATGCACCAAATAAATCGACCAAATGCATTCCATTTGGATTAGGTTTTCGGCAGGAAGTGAGAGAACCATTAAAAATGATAATGAAGAAATTGCTAAGTTCGAATTCAGAGGCTACATATTTGGACGATGCGTCAGCTTTTTGGGAATGATCAAACAGAGTGGGGGAGCTGGCTAAACAACATTTAAACTTATCATAGTATGGAATGAAACAGAAAACAGACACGAAATCAAAACTTTTCAATTTGGGGTTCAGGTGGATAAGGTGTTTGTGTTACTTCCAGTGATAGGTGAATCTTAAAAATCAAGTTCTAGTGGACCTTATCAAGTTGAAAAAAAAGTGATTGAGGTAAACTATTTGAAAAGACTCGAGACAGAAAGAAATTTCATACAGCGTGCCATCTGAATATGCACAAAAGATGTTTTTATAAGGAAAAAAAACAAAATGAAACTAAGCTATCGTTTGCAATAATGAAGAACCAAATTCAGAGGATTCTGATTTGGACATTCCTCAAATTAAGTTGGACAATGAAGACGTTGTCAAAAATTGGGATAAATTATTGAATTAACTTCCAGAGGAAAATTCAAATGACCTGAAAGAGTTATTACTATCACATGGGGAGATACACAGACATAATCAGGGAAGTACTAACTTAGTTATGCATGATGCAGATATTGGACATGCTGTTCTGATTAAGCAACATCCTTATAGGTATAATATTCCTAAGTGGGTCACGGTGCAAGAGGAGATTGAATACATGCGTGAAGATTACATAATCAAAGTGAGCTACAGTGACTGGAGCTCACCTATACTAATTGCACCAAAACCAGATGATAGCCAAGGGAAATGCGTGGAATATCACAAAAAATACAGTTACAAAGATTGATGCCTATCTGATTCCACATTGGGAAGACTGTGTTGAACCAATGAGACAAGCAAATTGAAGTTCTAATTTAGACTTTCTCAGGGGATACTTTTGTTAGAAAGAGTGAAGATAATTTCAGCATTTGTACTGCCGAAGGGACTGTATCAGTTTAAAGCCATGATGTTTGCTACGAAAATGCGCCATGCACATTTCAATGGCTATCCAATCAGGTTGTTTCTAGATGCTAAATTGTGTCATTTATATTGATGACCTAGTGAATTTTAATCAGACGAGGCAGGAACATTTGCACCTTTTCTCGAACTTGTTTGATCGTCTTCGAGAAGCAGGATTGATGACAAGTTTGGGTAAAGGTGAACTTGCCAAAGCCCAAGTCACATTCCTGGGCCATGTGAATGGACATAGACATTGATAGAAAGAACAATACTATGATTACTGGGATTGAGTGGTTTCCTATCGGAAATTCTTACCAAATGTCAGCAGTGTGGCTTCTACACTCACTGAGTTACAGAGAAAAAGCAAAACAAAAATCAATGGATGACAAACTGTCAGAAGGCATTTTCTACTAACAACTGTCTAAGTGTTAACCATGCCTAATTCTGTCAAGTCATTAAATGTGGCTATCGATGCATGTGATGTATGTGTCAGTGTGATGCTCTGTCAGGCAGATGCTAAGAAGATATGAATACGAATCGGGTATTTCTCCAGGAACCTGGACATTTACCAAGAGAAATATTTGACATTTGAGAATGAATCTTTGAGGTTGCTGTTAACGAAACAACATATTACCAGTAATGTGTCTGAGACAATCAAATACACTGATCGTAACCGACTGAAGTTTGTGGAGAATCTTAAGGGCAAAAATTCCAGATTGTTTAGATGGAGATTGCCGTTACAAGCATTCAATTTGAAACTTGTGCATGTGGCAGGACGAGAAACATGGTTGCTGACACATTGTCAAAATTTGAATGAGAAACGGAGGCATTTGGTTCTCATTCAAGTGGCAAAGCAGTAAAGCAGACTGACACAGAATGTAATAGTGCATGTTTGTATATTGTAGTCAAAGTAATGTATATGGGATCGGAGTGTACTAACAGTGTAAGATTAAGGGGTTTTAAAATTAAGCCATCTTTGGATATTGGTGTTGCTTTTTTTAAAAGGCGGGGTGGTGGGAAGAAGTTTCTGCTGTTCCATTATCAAGGCTATGTAGTCTCCTTGGTTTGTTTTCTTTTTCAGGGGGTTGTAATGATAGACGTTCTGGTATTTCTTGAAATATCTGTTTGCAAAAGCTTTTAAGATGTTTTATAAAACAACTGTACAACGAAAGGCAAGTGATTCGTTCGGTCAGATCAGGGTTTTGGTTTTAGCAACCCGCTATATTTGCAGCTGCTAATCAAGCTTTAGCTGGGAACCCAGAGAAGCTACTCGGGAACCAAAGGATTAGTTCCTTGCTGATCCTCCCTCTCTCTGACTTCTCTCCTGTCAGAACATGTGTTTGATGCTACCTGTTTTTGAAAAGGAGATATTTGTTTGCGGGTATTTGGAATAGCATTGTTAAGTTGTGATAGATTTGGTGGGATTTTCAGACAGATTGTTATTCTGAGTTCGGTTCTCTTTTGCTTGTGTTTCATTCAAGTGGTCTGTAAGTAAATTCTGTTTTGTTTATAACTGAGTTGTTGGGCCAGCTGCATCACTCCTGGAATATCCACCTCATACCTACTTCAAAGAACTGGTCAAGTTAAGGTCTGGGCTACCTTCTTGAAATGTTATTGGTTGGATAATAGTGGCTGCCCTGGTCCATAACAACATTAATATAATTCTATCTCTTAAGTTACAAGAATAGCAACTGTATCACTTTTTAGAATATATATATTTATTAAAAAGAAGTTTTTTCTTTTGAATTTTATGATGAATCAAAAAGCAAATAAATCAAATCAATATAAAAAATAAAACCGCTAATTACATAAATAAATAATAACTAATAACTAAGCTTAAAATAGGAAAATCTTACCAATAATAGTAATGATAACAATTGTAACACAGCAAAACAAAGCAACAGCCCTCGATCATCGAGCGCACAGGTTTATACGTATTAATATGTTCATAGTTCATTCCTTCTGGATACCAAATACAGTACTTAGAAATACCATGTCTATATCAAAGTTCTTATTACTATGGAGGACAAATCTGTACCCAGGAAGTCCAAAAAGGGCCGCCACATCTTATAGAAATTCTGTTTTATGGTGCATTATATTCGGCAGAAATTCCAAGGGTTGTGCTCCATGACTAGCTTATGCCAGCCTGCCAACCCCAGGGGATTTTCCGAGACCGACCCAAACAGAATGTTCTTTCTTGCACAAAAAGTGAGGATGCTGAAAAGCCTTTGATGCATGCATTCAATAAAAGTGAATTAACAAAGCCAAGAAAAATTGAAACGGGTCCATTTCCACCTACTTCCCAAAACCTTCGCTATGTCGCCTTCCACAGCACTCCAGAATGCCCGCAGTCTGTGATAGGACCAGAGGCAATGAGTGAGCTCCCCATGCTCTCTTTACATTTAGGGCACATTGGAGATGCTCCTGCTTTAAATTTAGTGAGGCGGTCTTGGGCCAGATGGACACTGTGGAGAATCTTCGGTTACCAAGCATGGGTCTGTGGTAAATCGAGATCCATCTTGCATTTTTCCCGATAGACTCCCGTAATTCAGAAGAGAGTTCAATGTACAACACCCTCTCCCATACCTTACAGAGCCATTCGGTCTCGTCTGAGGGGCCCCCTCCCAATTGATGAGAAGTGTTGCTAACATATGATATGCCCTCAGTACTCAAGACCCTCTTCTCAATTTCGGGCCTATAATGATCATTTTGAAGTGTGGTCTCTTTTCGTATGGAGTTTCTAACTTGAAAGAAATGAAAGAGGTTCCGACTGAACAATTCATATTTCCGAGCAAGTTGTTCAGAAGACATCGGTATGTCCCCTTCAAATAAACCACCCAGGCAAGACAGCCCCTAGCTGTCCATAATTTAAACCCAGAGATCATCACCCCGGGCTGAAAGCCTGTCATACCAACTAAGGCTGTCAGAAATTATGTTTTGGCAATATTATCCTCACTCTGACACATTGCCCTCCACGCTTTAACAGTATTGATGAGTGTTCAACAATGGTATTATTCCTTAACTATTCTCATTTTGTCTAAGAATAGCAGGCTAATAAGGGGGCACCTTGCCTGAATACTTCAATGTCCAAACAAAGTGAGAGAGGGTCCCCCGGGCCCAATCATCCATGTAAGACAGCAACGAACGTGCCTAATAGTTCTTGATATCTGGAAGGCCCACTCCTCCCAGTCTGTCAGATAACTGCAAATTAGTCAATTTAATTTTGGGGCTGCTTGAGATATCAGATAAAATAATAGAACCAGCCATTCAATCTTCTAAATATTTGTTTAGTAACAAGCAGATGAAGCATTCGTATAGGATACAACAGCTGAGGTAGTCATTTTAGTGAGGGCTATCTGATCTATACAAGGGTTTGGAAAGCCTCCCATCTATAAAGGTCTAACTTGATTCTGTTGAAGAAAACGGCAAAGCTGCCATTAAATAGCCGAACATAAATGAGAGTAATAAATATGCCTCAGCAGAAAAAGCTCTCCTGCGACCAACTAAAAGGGAACTGAGATCCAGCCTCAGGATCAGGCAGCCTCGGAAGATCACCTATGGGCACCGTCTCTGACTTCGCAAAATAGATCTTATAACACAAGAAGCCACCAAATAAATTGATGCATTGTATCAGGTGTGGCACTGACACTGTTGAGTTTGATAAAAAGACGAGAACGTCATCCACATATAGTGTGATCTTATGTGACTTCGTCCCCACTTCTGGAGCAGTTATATTTGGATTGCTGAATATTGCCTCTGCCAGCGGTTCAATCACCAATGTGAAAAGCAAAGGTGGCAAGGCACAGCCCTGTTGACTGCCCCTACAAATATTACATTTGCTAAATCGTCCACCATTGGGGAGGACCGTGGAAATAGGGTCTCTATACAAAATCTTCACCCCACCCCCGCCCCACCACCCCGGTGAAGGTCTAAAAACCTGACTGAATTTATGTAAAACTCTGTTATCTCACTTTTTAGATGAGAATCAATGTAAACATCATGGCATAGACAGAGAACACAGGGGGCCAACATCTTCAACATATTGTCTAGCTATCACTTTGTTAACAGCTAACCCGAGAATGCAACTTTTTAAAAAAGGTTTTGTGAGTTACACGTGAAAGAAGTGAAACTCTCACTGTATTCTAACAGATGAAAGGCTTAACAGACAATCAATGTTTCAACGTATAATTTCAGTTCCATCACACTGTAAATTTTTGCTATAAATTCTGTGTTAGGATTGAGCCCTGCACTATCACCTGATGAAGGAGCATCACTCTGAAAGCTAGTGTGCTTCCAATTAAACCTGTTGCACTATAACCTGGTATTGTGCGATTTTTAACTTTGTAGTGTTTACGTTTAGTCTAAACCACTTAATTAAACAGACAATTCTCAAGTATCTGTCTGAATGGGACATGTTCAAGTACTGTTCAATGAATTGATACCTGTACCCTGAAAACGTTGATCATATTAATGAGCTATCTGTTATAAGAGAGTCACTTCAGCTTCAGCTTCAGTTCAGAAACCTGTTCTCTGAATAAAGATGTCTGAAGGTCATTTTACCATCGCTGAGTCTCCAGTTCACAGTCTAAACAAGAACCTCAACACTACTAACCATGCCTCCTAAATTCTCATGCAAATCATTATACAAATGGTAGACAAAAGTGGACCTAGTACCAATCGTTGTGGAACCCCAATCGTCACAGGCCTCCAGTCTGAAAAAACAGCCCTCCACCACCACCCTCTCCTACCGTCAATCCAACTTTGTGTCCAAATGGCAAGGTCTCCTTGAATCCCATTTGATCTGACTTTCCTCATCAGTTTACCGTTTGAAACATTGTCAAAGGCTTTACTGACGTCCATGCAGACAATGCCTACCACTCTGCCCTCAATCATGTTTGTGTGGCACCATCTCTCACGCCAAAAGTCATGCTGACTATCGCTAAAGAGTGTTTGTGTCTCCAAATGCATATAAATGGTATTTCTCAGAATCCCTTTCAACAACTTACCCACCGCTGACGTCAGACTCACAGGTCGATTAGTTTCCAGACTTCTCCTTAAATAAGGGCACAACATTAAACGTCCTCCAGTCCTCCAGCACCTCACCCTTGTGTATAGATGATGATGCAAATATCCCAGCAAGGGGACGTGCAATCCCTTAACTTCCCACAACATCCTGGGATACGCTCGATCAGGTCCCATGGACCTATTGATCTTTTATTTTTTTTTAAGAGCTCCAGCCTTCCTCTCTGTAATGTAGATTGTTTTCAAGGTCTCAATATTTATTTGCCAGAGATCCCCAGCCTCCATTTTTTTCTCCACAATAAAAAAATTGCTGCAAAATATTCCTTATCTCTCCCTTCTCCTCATATTGACGACCTTGTTGACATTTAAACAGCCCTATTCTGTCTTTAGTTACTCTTTTGATCTTAATGCACTTGCAGAATCTCTTTGGATTATCCTTAACCTTGGCAGATAAGGTTTTTGCCCTCATGATAAAAGGGAGAAGTACCTTCTACCCCAAGAAAAGGGAGGCAGTCGGAAAACAAAAGTTCATCAAATAGGTTGTGTAAAAGTTAAAGTTGGAAAATCAGCATGATGTACAAATTGATGTGTTGACATGTTTGTTGTGATGAGAATAAGTTGGTTGCAGAATATTGCTTGTGTTATCGTTTTACGAGGAGAATATAAATCATGGACATTTGCAAAACATCCTAAACACAAGTGAAGGTAAAAATAACTGGCAAAACAAGACTATTTAATCTTAGTAAACAGAGAGGAACATTTGTAAAATATATGTCATCATTAGTAATCAAATGGTTTCCAACTAAGAGAATGATTTTTTTTACATGTTGGTAATTATGGAAAAAGATTGTCCTCTGGTCTCATTCTTTAAAAGTGATCCCAGTGCTGTTCATGAATTTCAAAAACCATCTGCTACTTTAAAGCTCTAATTACCCTGTAGTGACTTTATATTCCAAACACAGGTGCACACTGGATAACAAGGAGCAATCCCAGGAATCAGTGCTGTCGCAGTGTTCTTTCCTGGAGTGGACAATCTCCTGTAAAACTGTCAGTGATCGACGCATGATTTTTCCATAATCCCTCCACATATGAGGATCCACCAGGACTAGGCCACCATGGAAATTCCCTTGAAATTTCACAATACCTGCACTTGCTGTAAATGTCCACCTATTTCATGGGCAATAAAGTGAGCAATAACCCTCCTCAAAACCAGGACAACATGTATATTTCAACTTTGTAATCGGATAGAATAAGATTTCCTTGTTCATAACTTTGAGGGGGACAGGTTTTCGAACAATAATTAGTCCACTGGATTGAAGCCCCTAAATATTTGCAACATTTTCAGACAAGTAATTTCTCCTCATCTTAGTCCTAGATGATTGGTGCCTTATCCTGATGTAAACGCTCCGGATTTTAAATTCCATAACCAGGGAAAACAATGCTGCATCTAACCTACTAAACCTCTTCGGAATTTTATATATTTCAAAGAGATTTCTTCTCATTTTCTAAGCTGTAGACATCAAGCCAACTTGACTCAGATGCTTACCATAGGACAACTCGGTTATTTAGAACGTAGAGCATTACAGAGTACACAGACCCTTCGATCCTCGATGATGTGCCGACCTGTGGAACCAATCTGAAGCCCATCTAACCTATACTTTCAGTTCTCGTCCATATATCTGTCTAATGACCATTTAAATGCCGTTTAAAAGTTGGCGAGTCTACTACTGCTGAGGGCAGTGTGCTCCATGCCTCTACTATTTTCCAGCAATACATTCTTAAGCTCTGATCTCCAGCATTTGCAGTCCTCACTTTCTCCTACAGTATTCCCAGTCAATATTTGGAATGTTAAAGACCCCATAGCAACTACCCTGTCGCTCTTGTTCTTATTGAGGACCATCCTTACTATAGTAAACTCTACATCTCTGGAACTACTCGGGGGCAGATAGAAAACTCCCAAAAGTGTGACCTCTTTTTTGCTGTTTCTAACCTCAGGTCACACTATCTCAAACAAGTCCTCAAAAGTACTTGCTGAAACCGTCATATTGTCCTTGACGTACAATGCGCCCCACCCCACAGCCTCCCCAGCCTTTGCCATTTTCTCTGTTCTCTGACATGATCCTAACATCGAAGTCCCAACCCATGCTGGATGTTCACCCACCTTATTCCAGATGCTCGTGGCGTTGCTGTAGACACACTTCAAATCACCTTCCTGCTTGCTGGTGCCTTCTTGAGACCCTGAAACTTTATTTCTGACCTCACTACCCTCAATCTCCTATATACTTGAACTACAGTTTAGGTTCCCATCTCCCTACTGAATTAGTTTAAACCCACCCAAAGAGCATTAGCAAATCTCCCTCCCACGATATTGGAATCCCTTTGGTTCGGGTGAAGACCATCCTGTTTGTAGAAGTCCCATCTTCCCCAGAAAAAGTCCCAATTATCCAAGAATCCAAAACCGTCCCTCCTGCATCATCCCTGTAGCCACATGTTCAACTCCTCTCTCTCCCTATGCCTCACCTCACTAGCACGTGGCATAAGCAACAAACCAGAGACAACAACTCTGTTTGTCCTCGCTCTAAGCTTTCGTCCTAGCTCCCTGAATTTCTGCCTTAAATCCCCATCTCTTCCAACCTATGTCATTGGTGCCAATGTGCACCACGACTTGGGGCTGCTCCCCCTCCCCCTCGAAGGATCCCAAAAACACGATCAGAGACATCATGAACCCTGGCACCTGGGAGACAACACAGCAACCGTCAGTTTCTCTCATCCCCACAGAACCTCCTATCTGTCCACCTAACTATCGAGTCCCCAATGACTACTGCTCTGTCATCCCCACAGAACCTCCTATCTGTCCCCCTAACTATCGAGTCCCCAATGACTACTGCTCTGTCATCCCCACAGAACCTCTTATCTATCCCCCTAATTATCGAGTCCCCAATGACTACTGCTCTGTTCCTCTTCCCCCTTCCCTTCTGAGCAGCAGGTGCCCCTCAGCTTTCCCCTGGTAAGTGATCCCCCCTCCCATCTTGACAGCAATTATCTCCCTCCTTAATTATGGAAACCAGCACTGCATGTAATAATCATTGATTCAATTGAATGTATTTTTGTTAAATGTTTTGGATTTTAGTTTCTATTTCTTTTCAGTTACAGCCATAATACCTGGTCAGGAATTCTGCATGTGAAAATCATAGCTTCAGTCAGTTTACCAGTGATGTTTTTTTCTGAACCAAGGTACAACCAGCTCCTGTTTCTCACCTTCATGGTGAAATACAACCCGTTTTAACAAGTTTCTGACTGTTTGGACTGAGTTACAATAATCTTGGAGATTTGGTTATGATACTACTTACTGCAACTCTGACGAATGCAAACTGCAAAATGCATACTCTGGAGTAAATACCAGACTCAGAACTGTTTATAATGACTAGTTCTGATACTGTTCATTAATATTGCAGCAATTGTAATATTGTTACACAATGGATGTAAGAAGGGACCCATAACAGGTGAAACAACATTTGTTGGTGGTTAGATTTGATTACAATAGATCCATATCATTTGTTAGCCATGCATCGCTGCGTATTCTGCGTCCAGTCTACGGCCAAAAGAGAGGGCTGAGGCATTTGGAAGCATTATCACCCAGAGCTGTCACTGATTGTCACCCAGAACTGTCACCCATTGTCACCCAGAACTGTCAAGGTGAATGATCTTTTTGCAGCTGCGGAGGCTCCCAGCATCGCAGGTTCCAGCCTTCAGACAATTCAATTCAGTCCCTGTGATATCAAGGGACAACTGAAGACACTGATTGCTTTAAGGGTTATAGGTTACTGAGTCATAGAGATATCCCTTTGATCCAACTTGTCCATGCTGCCCAGATATCCTAACCTAATCCAGTCCTATGTGCCAATAGTTGGCCCATACGTCGATGAACCCTTCCTATTCATATACCCATCTTAAATGTTGCAATTGTACTAGCCACCACCACTTCCAGTGACAGCACATTCCATACATGTACCACCCTTTGCGTGAAAAAGTTGCCCCTTAGGTCCCTTTTAGATTTTCCCCCTCTCATCCAAAACCTGTGCCCTCTAGTTCTGGACTCCCCCACGGCCAGGAAAAGACCTTGTCTATTTACCCGATCCACGCCCCTCATGATTTTATAAACTTCTATAAGGTCATTCCTCAGCCTCTGTTCCAGGAAAAACATCCACAGCCCATTTAGCCTCTCCCTGTAGCATAAATCGTCCAAACCAGGCAATGTTCTTGTAATTTTTTTTTCTGGACCCTTTCAAGTTTCACAACATCCTTCCAAGAGAAGGGACACCAGAATTTCACACAATATTCCAACAGTGGCCTAACCAATGGTGTGTACAGCTGCAACATGACCTCCCAACTCCTGTACTCAATACTCTGACTAATAAAAAAAAAGCATACCAAATTCCTCCTTCACTACCTGCGACTCTGCTTTTAAGCAACTGTGAACTTGCACTCCAAGGTCTCTTTGTTCAGCAACATTCCCCAAGGCCTTAGAATTAACTGTGTAAGTCCTACTTCTATGTGCCTTTCCAAAGTGCAGCACCTCACATTTATCAAAATTAAACTCCATCTGCCAATCCTGAGTCCATTGGCCCATTTAATCAAGATCCTGTTGCAATCTGAGGTAACCCTCCTCACTGCGCACTACACCTGCAATTTTGGTGTCATCTGCAAATTTACTAACTATACGACTTATGTTCACATCCAAATCATTTATGTAAATGACAAAAAATAGAGGGCTCAGTACTGATCCTTGTGGCACACCACTGGTCACAGGCCTCCAGTCTGTAAAACAACCCTCCCTACCACCCACTGTCTTCTACCTTTGAGCCAGTTCTGTATCTAAATTGCTTGTTCTCCCATGAGATGTAACCTTACACATCAGTCTCCATGGGGAACCTTGTCAAACGCCTTATCAAAGTCCATATAGATCACATCTGTCCCCATCAATCCTCTTCATTACTTCGTCAAAAAACTCAAAACAAGTCCGTGATTCCCAATGCACAAAGCCATGTTGACTATCCCTAATCAGCTCTTGTCTTTCCAAATACGTGTACATCCTGTCCCTTAGGATTCCCTCCAAAAACTTGCCCACCACTGACGTCAGGTCCACTGGTCTATAGTTCCCTGTCTTGTCTTTACCGCCCTTCTTAAACAGTGGCACTGCGTTTGCCAACTTCCAGTCTTCCGGCACCTCACCTGTGACAATCGATGATACAAATATCTCAGCAAGAGGCCCAGCAATCACTTCTCTAGCTTCCCACAGAGTTCTAGGTCCTGGGAATTTATCCACTTTTGGGCATTTTAAGACGTCCAGCAACAATTCCTCTGTAATATGGACTTTTTTTCAAGATGCTGCCATCAATTTGCCCACATTCCACATCATCCACGTTCTTCCCCAGAGTGAACACAAGGCTCATTTCAATGCTCAATTTATTATCTCTCCCTCATCAGTCCCACAAGCTTGGTCCAGGCTTTGGGGGGAAAAACACAGGTACGGTCATAATTATTAATCAACTGGTCAGTGGCGAATTCAAATACTGAGCCACTGTTAATTGTTTCTCTGGTTTGTTTATTCATTGTTCATGCTAAACAAATTGAGGAAAGTTAAGGACTAAGACAAGACAATGCGGGGGGAGCAATGCAGCCTGAGAATTGATCGGATTGATTAGACCAGTGAATTTGTGTTAATATCATCTCATGGTATGTTTGATGTCTTTGCAAGTTTTTTTGAGGGGGAGGAAACTAAATTGGGGGAAATTGCTACACTGCACACACTTAAATTGGTTGAGTTAAGACCTTAGAGCTCGGTCACTCAGAAAACAAGTTGGTCGTGTCCAACACAGTTCTCAGGCCCCCAGAATGAATCTGAATTAAGAACCCTGGTGGGCCATGTGATGGCTAGGAGAGACCATCGGTTGGAGGGAAAAAGGGAATTGAGAGACTGAGAGAATTTTCAATCACTCAGCCAAGTTAAGAACATGCAATACAAGAATAGGATGGTATTGGAACAAGCAGAATGGGTGACAGGATCACACAGTCAAGCCTGCTGGTTCACCACACTCTCACTCTCTTTTTTCTTAATTCCTCTGTTATGGTAAGTATCTGCCTATATGTGAATGGATTGCAATAAATAACCAAATTCAAGCTGTTTTCGGCAATAAGCCAGCCTGGGACAGATTCAAGAGAGTACAGCCAGTGACTCTGGAACAAAAATGAATAAGATGCATAGAAAACTCCCAAGGCCTAGAAATAATAACTCAAAACTATTAATGAATTATATACCACTGTCCTTTGCCATGAACCTAGCATAGTACTAATACCCAGCAAGCCCAGGCTCACACCATACCTCAGGCCAATTTCACCATCCAGAATCCATAGGGGGATACCAAAATGAAAATCCCAGCCTCTCTGGCCAGCAGTTCTGACCATTAGAGTTGCACCCAGTTGCCTCCCTCGCTCAGCTGCCTGTTGTGGCAACCAGTGTGATACAAGAGCCCACGGTCATTCTCCACTTTGATGACATAGATATAGTGATGTGGAGGTGCCGGTGTTGGACTGGCGTGGGCCAAGTTAAAAATCACACAACATCAGGTTAGTCTAACAGCTTTATTTGAAAGTACTAGATTTTGGATCGCTGCTCCTTCATCAGGTAACGAGTGTTTAGTGGACACTGGAGCAACATACTCCCAACTCCACCACCTGTGTTACGGTCTCAGAGCTTACGGGCACCCCACAGACGATATCATTTTTCAAGCCTCTGCATGTAACTACTCACAGGTTGGATAATTACCATCCGTTCCTGCTGCTGATGAGTCCCCTTTGAACTGGTGCTGGAGACACTGTGGAAAGTGAACACAGCCATCATATGCTAAGAAAATGGAATTGAGATCCACATCCCGGAGGATGAGCATGTCTAGTGGCTATTGGCAAAATAGTTAAAACTTACACTGACAATTTGGCATTGCTCATGACTATGGACAGAACTGGGAGCTCTGGGGTTATCTAATCTCTACGGGTTCAGCAATCAAAAATGCTGAATATGTTGACAACCTCTTAGTACATCGTGGGAAAGTGTGAATTGTTCATCTCTCCAAATTTTTTTTTATTCAAGCTAATGGTTATGAAACAACATGTTATAAATCTCCCAAATTACAAAGTAATGGTAACAGCAGGGATACAAAATTGGCTTAGGGACAGAAACGAAGGGTAGTGTGAGCAATTTGTTTTTCATACTGGAGGGAAGTATAGCAGACCTCCGTACCCGTGGGGATATGTTCCAAGACCCACCGTGCCAGCCCAGAACCACAGCTCAGAGTGAACACTTGCTTTTAAATGGGAAACATACCTTCCAGGCGGCTTCCTGGTCCCTGGTACTGGAATGTTCCCTATAATATGTTCGGGCCATGGCAAACCGTGGCAAGTGAAACTGTGGAAACTGGACCTGCGGGTACGGAGTCACCCTGTTATACTGTGGTGGTCTCTGGGATCACTGTTAGGATCACTGCCTTTTTTTGATTATTAATTACCTGGACCTGGGTACATGAGACACAGTCTCAAAGTTTGCAGCTTATGCAAAACTCAGAAATATCATAAAAATGATCAAGATAGTAACAGACCTCAATAGGTCATTGACAGGTGAAATATGCAAAGATACAGCTGGTGTGATTTGTACGGCTTGGTTGCTTTGTGCAGCTTATCTTCAAAGATGTTTGAAGTAATACATTTTGGTCAGAGGCGTGAGGACAGAGTTTAAAGTGAAAGATTTTAACATGGCACCAGGAATAGAGAAACCCTATGAAAGTACATTTGAAACTGTTAGAGCAAATTGACAAGATGTACATGTTAATGTAAATAAAACATTTACAAGGATGTTGTCAGAGTTGAAGGTTTTGAGCTATAGGGAGAGGCTAAACAGGCTGAGGCTGTTTTCCCTGGAGCGTCGGAGACTGAGGGGTCACCTTATCGAGATTTATAAACTCATGAGGGGCATGGATAGGGCAAATAGACAAAGTCTTTTCCCTCGGGTCGGGGAGTCCAGAGCGAGAGGACGTAGGTTTAGGGTGAGTGGGGAAAGATATAAAAGAGACCTAAGGGGCAACTTTTTCACGTAGAGGGTGGTACGTGTATGGAATGAGCTGCCAGAGAAACTGGTGGAGGCTGGTACAATGACAGCATGTAAAACGTAGATGGGTAAATGAATAGGAAGAGTTTGGAGGGATATGGGCAAGTTGTGACAAATGTGACTAGATAAGGTTAGGATACCTGGACGGCATGGGCGAGTTGGACCGAAGGGCCTGTTTCCATGCTGCACATCTCTATAACTCTATGACTCTTGCGTGCTGTTCAATGTCCAATTATTAAAGGTCAGACATATACATGCAAGCAAGATGAGCTTGTGCTGGGCAATGGCAAAAATGATAGTGTGGTTCACAATACCACCTTGTCTGATAGTAATTTGAACGATCTTGGCCTTTGGTTTGAGAAGTTCAGATTTACTGCCCACAATTACTGATGCGTTGGCCTTCCCACCTCAGGCCAATGCTGAGGAGACTTAGCCCGAGTACAAGATCAATGCGATAAGATATTAGAGGGGGCTTGGGTTCAATGTGACAGCTGTGTGGTGGTGCCCAGAGCTCTGCTTCCATGGCAAACGGGGGATGGTAGACTGCATTTTGAAATCCTAGCATGCACCGGAAATTCCAGCAATTACAAACAAATTAGTGAACGGTGCGTTACGTGCCAAACACTGAATCCGAAAAAAAAACAGAAGAAGTGCAGGCTGCCTCCCACCCAAATCTTACAGGGCGTTTCGAACGTTTGAGAATAGGTTTTATCGAACTAATGCCATGTACGGGATTTAACTGTGTACTTGTAAACATTGATGTATTCTGTAAATCTATCAAAGCCTTTCACTGTCGGAGAAATGATGCAATTACAGTCGCTAAGCAGTTGTTAAAGGGATATGTACCACGGCTCAGTATACCTGTGCAGCTATCAAGTGATGATGGTTCATGCTCTTTTGGAACCATTGTTAAATAAATGTGTGCAACTCTGCAGATCAGCCAGAATTTTCACAGCAGCTACAATCCGCAGTTGGCTGGACTTGTAGAAAGATGTAACGGGATGCTGAAAATAAACTTGTAAAACTGTGTGAGGAAACTGGCCTTAAGTGGATCAAAATTCTACCTTTAGGCTTAATGACTATGCAATAAATGGACATTCATAAAATGGAGGAAATATTTTAAATCATTGTATGTCACTAACCCAATGTATCTATCGCTTCCATTCACAGATGAAGACCCGGATGGAACTAGGAGAATTCATGGACGTGAAAGTGTTCAAGAGAAAGAATAGCCTACAGCTAAGGTTCAAGGGGTCATTGCAGATCTTGCTGACAACCAACACTACTGTAAATGTAAAAGGGCACCCGACATGTATCCACACCTCACACTACAAGAGAGCTGCCAGTGGGGAGGCCACAACCTCATCGGCAAATGGAAATGGACAGTAAGACTATGTTTTCGATTGACTTATACGAGCCCGCATCTCAACACGTTTCTGCACTTCAGTTGCAGTCAGATCAGTCCAGCTATTGGGTCCAATGCACTCGAGTGGAGGAATCCCCCTCATACCCATTCCCTTGAAAACTTCTGCAATGGCAGAATGGGTCACTCACCAAAACAAGTCCCTGCTAACTGAAGTTCGCATGGATACCACTTCTTCTATAGAGCAAGGGTTACATTGGGTCAATGTCAGGGGCTCCTGTGACATGTGGTATTAACCTCAATTTAATATCTCCCACGCTCCACCACTGGAAAACTCTATTTGCCTCGGGAGTAGAGGTTGGTCTGCAGCACAGGATAATTGTACCCAATATTTTAATAAAACTCGTTGTCTCTCCCTTTGTCAAAGTAACTACGACTGCCTCCATGATGGTCTAATATGTTTTCCCTTCACTCCCTCCCTCAGAAGAAGAACCAGTTTGCCTGAGAGAAGTGGACTTCATTCAGATTTAGAATTTGGTTATCCTTTTAGGACAAAAAGAGGAATGTGAAAGAATAAATTGTTCATGAATTTACTTCAAAGCATGATAGAGTAACCATGATGAAACAGATAACTTGTTCGTCATAATACATGAGTCCTGGAAAGTATAGATCTTTTGGCCCAGAATCTCTGGATAAGAGCAGACAGCTTCTGTGAGTTGAACTAGTTGTAAAACTATAGTTTCATTCAGTTTCTATCAGTCTGGCTAATTGTCATATCTGTGCTTGCTTATAAAATAAATAAGTGACCTAAAGACTTTCCATGTTTAATTTATTAAAGGACTGTGTATTTCGAACAACTTGTTGAATTATTACCTTTTTCAAAGACCGCAATTTCCCCCCAGAAGTGATCGACGATGCTCTCCACTACATCTCCTCCACTTCCCGCTCCTCTGCCCTTGAGCCCCGCCCCTCCAATCACCACCAGGACAGAACCCCACAGGTCCATACCTACCACCCCGCCAACCTCCATGTACATCGTATCATCCGTAGTCATTTCCGCCACCTCCAAACGGACCCCACCACCAGGGATATATTTCCCTCCCCTCCCCTATCAGCTTTCCGAAAAGACCACTCCCTCCATGACTCCCTCGTCAGGTCCACATCCCCCACCAACCCAACCTCCACTCCTGGCATCTTCCTCTTTAACCGCAAGAAATGCAAATCTTGCGCCCATACCTCCCCCTTTACTTCCCTCCAAGGCCCAAAGGGATTCTTCCATATCCACCACAAATTCACTGACACCTCCACACACATCGTTTACTGCATGCGCTGCATTCGATGTGGCCTCCTCTATATTGGGGAGACAGGCTGCCTACTTGCAGAACGTTTCAGAGAACACCTCTGGGACACGCGCACCAACCAACCCAAACACCTCGTAGCTCTGCACTTCCACTCCCCCTTCCACTCCACCAAGGACATGCAGGTCCTTGGACTCCTCCATTGCCAGATCTTAGTAACACGAAGGCTGGAGGATGAGCGCCTCATCTTCCGCCTAGGAACCCTCCAATCACAAGGGATGAACTCAGATTTCTCCAGTTTCCTCACTTCCCCTACACTCACATTGTCTCATTCCCAACCCTCGAACTCAGCACCACCTTTCTAACCTGCAATCTTCTTCATGACCTCTCCGCCAACACCCCCACTCGGGCCTATCACCCTCACCTTAACCTCCTTCCACCTATCGCATTTCCAACGCCCCTCCCCCAAGTCCCTTCTCCCTACCTTTTATCTTCGCCTGCTGGACACACCTTCCTCATTCCTGAAGAAGGGTTCATGCCCGAAACGTCTATTCTCCTGCTCCTTGGATGCTGTCTGACCTGCTGCGCTTTTCCAGCAACACAATTTTAGCTCTGATCTCCAGCATCTGCAGTCCTCACTCTCTCCTCGAATTATTACCTATAGCAACTGATGTATATCAGTGGTCTCTTCCCTTGTATACAAATCATGTTTAAAAAAATCACTTTGGACAACAGAAATCATTCACCTGAGCCTTGTTTCAGGTTGGTATAAAACTTCGACAATCTCCAGGTTGAATAATAATACTCCCTCAGATTCGTGTGTCAAGGATCTCACCTCCACTCTCACTGGGGAGCTTCTAATAAACGAGGACGTTCAGTCGTGAAACTGCCTGTGCATCTGAGGAATACAGACTGTAAACTGCAAAGAACGGGGTGAGTACTACACGGTGATATCCTGCAGATAATATAGTAATTGGATATCTGGCACTTTCTCATCATCAATATGCATCATGTCAATAAATGCTGCACATTAACATTACTGTCAGTACTAATTTAGTTTTTTTCATAAACAGTCTGGGTGTACTCTGATTCCTGTACTTTTTCTCTCTGGTGTACAAAACAGACAGTAACAGCCGGCCATATCATGGCGCTAAGTTTTAATCAAGTCAGAGTTTCTTAAACTGCAAGTATCAAGAGTGAAATTGTGGGATAATCATATAAAAATTACTGTGATAAATTTGAGGGAACTGATCAGAAGGGTGTGTGGGGTTCAAGGATGGGACATAATCATCAAAAGTTGGTTCCCTTGCCTGTGTTTGGCCTGATGCCAAGAGATGTCATTGGCTCCAGAGTGACTTGTGAAAGCTCCCTGGACATCTGTCTCCCAGGGACAGGATATGATTGTGCTGCCTGTTGTGTTGGGTCTTAACTGCTGCAGGACCAGGACCAGGACCTACTCAGAATGGTGATATGATGCTGGTGTCTGGGACGTGGTAAGCAGAAAAATTTAAACTAGAAGAGGCCAATGATGGGAACCTGGGAGGGAGACAAGAATACGTGAAATCAAAAAGCAAATCAAGGATTGAAAAGGAGTACAACCAAATTATACAAAAAATGTCAGAAAGATCAAAACTAAAGTGGCACGGTGGTTGAGTGGATTGCATTGCTGCCTCACAGCGCCATGGACCCAGGATTGATTCCACTCTTGGGTAACTGCCTTTGTGGAGTTTGCAAATTCTCCCCATGCCTGTGTGGGTTGCCTCCCACAATCCAAGGATGTGCAGGTTAAGTGGATTAATCATGTTCCCATGGAATAGGGTGAGAGGGTGGGTCCAGGGGAGATGCTCTTCAGGAGGTTGATGTAGACCCAATAGGCTGAGTGGCCTGCTTCTAGATTGTCGGGACTGTGTGATACCATATAATGGACGAAGCACTTGCAATAAAATTGACAAACTAAATGTGCACCGATATACTGATTTTTGGAGTTCCTGATTACAATTACTTAATAGAGGTAGTCCGTGATTTGTAATTCCTTAACAGTTTGAGTTTACAAAGGAGCAGTTTACATATGATACATTACTTAGTTTGATAAAGAGAATATACGACCATGACCATTTCAGATGGTTCACTTATACCAGCGGACAAACATACTGTCAACACAAAATGTTTCCACCTCCCAAAAGTGGTGCGGCAACATCCTGCTCTCTCGCCGATATGGCAAGAAAATCTTCCCTCAGGTTTCCTTCCCTCCTGTTTAAGTCTGAGTTCCATCTGTCTCGTGTGGTCAGCTCGATGCAGACGACTCTGATGAGGACTGCCCTCTCACTCCATCTCTCCGAATCCAGCACTTGTTGTGAGCTCATATTTCCATGGACAAGGGATGTGCACTGTGTCAGTCAATTGTCTGAAACCTTTTGTCCAGTGACCATGGGACAGCCAGTTCTGATGGTCATTATTCCCTTGCCCACCTTTATCATTCTGTTTAAGAGTAATTATTTAATTTTCAAATCAAAGTGGTGCATTTTGTCTGAGATAAATTGATTAATTCAGTTCAATGGCAATTGTGACCTTCGTATCTTTTGTAATTCTTCCCTCTGTTCTTATTTGGGCCGATGTTTGAAAGTTAGATGCTGCTGGTATAACTCTTAAATGTAAATTTCATGCTACACAGTAAATATGTGGAAAATTTTGTTTTTAAGTGGTCGAAATGCTCAGCAGGAACTATGTGACTGTAATGACAAAGCCGTTGATATGGGGTGACCAAGGCTGGGAACTTTCCTTTGGCGAATAGTGACAAGCACGGTGGCTCAGTGGTTGGCACTGCTGCCTCACAGCGCCAGAGTCCCAGGTTCCATTCCAGCCTTGGGTGACCATCTGTGTGGGGTTCGCACATTCGTCCTTGTGTCTGTGCGGGTTTGGTCTGGTTTCCTCCCAAAATGTGCATTTTAGGTGAATTGGTTATGCTAAATTGCTGATAGTGTTCACGCATGTGCAGGTTAGATGCATTAGTCAGGGGAAAATATCGAGGAGGGGAATGAGTCTGGGTGTGTTAATCTTGGGGGGTCAATGTGGACTTGTTGGACCGAAGGGCCTGTTTCCACACCAGGGGCAGAGTGGGACATTGTTGATAGAGTGGGACGATAATGACAGAGAGAGACAATGCTGATAGAGTGCGACGACGCTGATAGAGTGGGAAATTGCTTATTCAGTGAGACGATGCTGAACTAATGGGATGATATAGATGGTGTGGGACGATACAGCTGGAGTGGGACGATACTGATAGAGTGGGACAGTGCTGACATAATGGGACAATACTGACAGAGTAGGACGATGCCGATACAGTGCGACGACGCTGATTTAGTGCAACATTGCTGATTCAGTGGGACGATGCAGTGGGAGGACGCTGATAGAGTGGGACGATACTGATAGAGTGGGACAATTGTGATAGAGTAGGACAATGCTGATGGAGTGGGGCGATGATGATAGAGTGGGACAATGCTGATAGAGTTGTACGATGCTGATTCAGTGGGATGATGCCGATAGAGTGGGACAATGCTGATAGAGTGGGAAATTGCTGATTCAGTGAGACGATGATGAACTAGTGGGATGATACAGATAGAGTGGGACGATACTGCTCGAATGGGACGATACTGATAGAGTGGGACAGTGCTGATAGAGTGGGACGATATTGACAGAGTAGGACGATGCTGTTTCAGTGGGACGACCCTGATTTAGTGCGACATTGCTGATTCAGTGGGACGATACAGTGGGAGGACGCTGACAGAGTGGGACGATACTGATAGAGTGGGACAATTGGGATAGAGTAGGACAATGCTGATAGAGTGGGACAACGCGGATAGAGGGGGACGATGATGATAGAGTGGGACAATGCTGATAGAGTTGTACGATGCTGATTCCGTGGGATGATGCCGATAGAGTGGGACGATGCTGATAGAGAGGGATGATGCTGACAGAGTGGGACGATGGTGATAGAGTGGAAAAATTCTGATAGAGTGGGACCATTCTGATAGAGTGGGACAATGCTAATTCAGTGGGACTATGCTGAAAGAGTGGGACGATGTTGAAAGTGTGGGATAATGTTGGAAGTGTGGGACGACGGAGATAGAGTGGGACAATGCTGATTCAGTGGGATGAGGAAGACAGAGTGGGACAATGCTGATAGAGTGGGACATTGTGATAGAGTGGATCAATACTGATAGTTTGGGATGATGCTGATTGGGTGGGACGTTGTTGATAGAGTGGGACGATGGAGATAGAGTGGGACAATGCTGATAGAGAGGGGCAATTCTAATATATGAGAACGATGCTGATAGAGAGGGACGATGCTGATAGAGTGGGGCATTTTTGATAGAGTGGGACATTCCTCACAGAGTGGGACGATGCTGATAGAGTGGGACAATTCTGATAGCGTGGGACAATGTGATATAGTGGGACAATGCTGATAGAGTGGGACGATATTGATAGTATGGGATGATGGAGATAGCGTGGGACAAAGCTGATTCAGTGGGATGATGCTGATACAGTGGGGAAATGCTGATAGAGTGGGACGATGCTGATAGAGAGGGATGATGCAGATAGAGTGGGGCGATGGTGATAGAGTGGCGCAATTCTAATAGATTAGGACGATGCTGAGAAAGTGGGATATTGCTGATCGAGTGGGACATGGCTGATAGACTGCGATGACGCTGAAAGAGTGGGACAATGCTGATTCAGGGGGACGATGCTGATAGAGTGGGACGATGCTGATAGAGAGGGATGATGCTGATAGAGTGGGACAGTGCTGATAGAGAGGGATTATGCTGATAGCGTGGGATGATGCTGATACAGTGGTGCGATGCTGATAGAGTGGCACGATGCTGATAGAGTGGGACGATGCTGATAGAGTGGGACGATGCTGATAGAGTGGGGCAATGCTGATAGAGTGGGACGATGCTATTGAGTGGTACTATTCTGATATATTAGGACAATGCTGATAGAGTGGGACATTGTGATAGAGTGGATTGATACTGATAGTTTGGGACGATGCTGATAGAGTGGGACATTGTGATAGAGTGGATCAATACTGATAGTTTGGGACGATGCTGATAGGGTGGGACGATGTTGATATTGTGGAACAATGCTGATAGAGTGGAACGACAGAGATAGAGTGGGACAATGCTGATAGAGTAGGACGATGCTGAAAGAGTGGGACGATGTTGATGGAGTGTGACGATGCTGATAGAGTGAGACGATGCTGATAGAGTGGGACAATGCCGATAGGGTGTTACGATGCAGCTACATTGGAACGATGCAAATAGTGTGGGACGATACTGATAGAGTGGGATGCTGCTGATAGAGTGGGACAATTCTGATAGAGTGGAACAATGGTATTTCAGTGGGACTATGCTGATAGAGCGGGACGATGTTGATAGTGTGGGATGATGTTGATAGAGTGGGACGACAGAGATCGAGTGGAACAATGCTGATTCAGTGGGATAATGCGGATAGAATGGGACAATTCTGATAGAATGGGACAATGCTGATAGAGTGGGACAATGCTGATAGCGTTGGACGATGCTGATAGAGTGGGACATTATTGATAGAGTGGGATGATGATAGTGTGGCACGATGCTGATAGAGTGGGACATTGCTGACAGGGTGAGACGATACTGATAGAGTGGGACGTTGCTGATAGAGTGGGACGATGCTGATAGGGTGGGATGATGGTGTTAGTGTGGGACAATTCTGATAGAGTGGGACGATGCTGAGAGAGTAGGCCGATACTGATAGAGTGGGACAATGCTGATAGTGTGGGACAATGCTGATAGGGTGTGACGATGCTGCTACATTGGAACAATGCTAATCGAGTGGGACGATACTGATAGAGTGGAACAATGCTGATAGAGTGGGACGCTGCTGACAGAGTGGGATGATGGTATTAGTGTGGGACAATTCTGATCGAGAAGGACGATGCTGCTAGTTTGGGAAATGCTAATCGAGTGGGACAATGCTGATAGGGATGATGCTGATAGAGTGGGACAGTGCTGATAGAGAGGCATTATGCTGATACAATTCTGATATATTAGGACAATGCTGATAGAGTGGGACATTGTGATAGAGTGGATCGACACTGATAGTTTGGGAAAATGCTGATCCAGTGGGACAATGCTGATCGGGATGATGCTGATAGAGTGGGACAATGCTGATAGAGTGGAACGATGCGGATAGAGTGGGACATTGCTGATAGCGTGGGTCAATGTGATAGGGAGGGACATAGAACATAGAACATAGAAGGATACAGCGCAGTACAGGCCCTTCGGCCCTCGATGTTGCGCCGACCGAATCCTACCTAACCTATACTAGCCCAATAACTTCCAAATGCCTATCCAATGCCCGCTTAAATGACCATAAAGAAGGAGAGTTCACCACTGATACGGGCAGGTCATTCCATGAACTCACAACCCGCTGTGTGAAGAATCTACCCCTAACATCGGTCCTATACCTACCACCCCTTAATTTAAAGCTATGTCCCCTAGTAACACCTGACTCCATTAGCGGTAAAAGGTTCTTAGTATCTACCCTATCTAAACCCCTAATCATCTTATATACTTCTATCAGATCTCCCCTAAACCTTCTGTTCTCCAATGAGAACAGCCCCAAGTGCCTCAGCCTTTCCTCATAAGATTTTCCTACCATTCCAGGCAACATCCTGGTAAACCTCCTCTGCACTCGTTCTATAGCTTCCACATCCTTCCTATAGTATGGCGACCAAAACTGCACACAATACTCCAGATGAGGCCGCACCAGAGTCTTATACAACTGCAACATGACCTCAGGACTCCGGAACTCAATTCCTCTGCCAATAAAGCCCAGTACACCATATGCCTTCCTCACAGCACTATTTACCTGGGTGGCAACTTTCAGAGATAGTTACCACAATGCTGATAGAGTGGGACATTGCTGATAGAGTGGGACATTTTTGATAGAGTGGAATTATGATGATAGTGTGCCACGATGCTGATAGAGTGGGACATTGTTGACAGGGTAAGACTATACTGATAGAGTGGGACGATGTTGATAGAGTGGGACAATGCTGATGGGGTGTGACGATGCTTACAGAGTGGGAAGATGGTGATAGAGTGGGACAATTCTGATAGAGTGGGACGATGCTGATAGAGTGGGACGATGGTGATAGGGAGGGACAAGTTTAATAGATTAGGACGATGCTGATAGAGTGGGACGATGCTGATAGAGTGGGACATTGTTGATAGAGTGGGATGATGATGATAGTGTGGCACGATACTGATCGAGTGGGACTTTGCTGACAGGGTGAGACGATACTGATAGAGTGGGACGATGCTGATAGAGTGGGACAATGCTGATAGGGTGTGACGATGCTGCTCCATTGGAACAGTGCTAATAGAGTGGGACGATACTGATAGAGTAGATCAATGCTGATAGATTGGGACGCTGCTGACAGAGTGGGATGATGGTATTAGTGTGGGACAATACTGATCGAGAGGGACGATGCTGCTAGTTAGGGAAATGCTGATCGAGTGGGACAATGCTGATAGGGATGATGCTGATAGAGTGGGACAGTGCTGATAGAGAGGCATTATGCTGATGCAATTCTGATATATTAGGACAATGCTGATAGAGTGGGACATCGTGATAGAGTGGATCGATACTGATAGTTTGGGACAATGCTGATCCAGTGGGACAATGCTGATCGGGATGATGCTGATAGAGTGGGACAGTGCTGATAGAGAGGCATTATGCTGATAGCGTGGGATGATGCTGATACAGTGGGGCGATGCTGATAGAGTTGGACGATGCTGATAGAGTGGGACGATGCTGATAGTGAGGGATGATGCTGATAGTGTGGCACGATGCTGATAGAGTGGGACAATTCTAATAGATTAGGACGATGGTGACAGGGTGGGAAATGCTGATCGAGTGGGACGATGCTGATACAGTGGGGCAATGCTGATAGAGTGGGACGATGCTGATAGAGAGGGATGATGCTGATGGAGTGGGACGATGCTGATAGAGTGGTCGATGCTGATAGAGTGGGACATTGCGGACAGAGTGGGATGATGCGTATAGAGAGAGACGATGCTGATAGAGTGGGATGATGCTGATAGAGTGGGACATTTTTGATAGAGTGGGATGATGATGATAGTGTGGCACGATGCTGATACAGTGGGACATTGCTGACAGGGTGAGACGATAATGATAGAGTGGGACGATACTGATAGAGTGGTACAAATCTGATAGGGTGTGACGATACTGATAGAGAGGGACATTGCTGATAGAGTGGGACGATACTGATAGAGTGGGACATTGCTGATAGCGTGGGTCAATGTGATAGGGAGGGACAATGCTGATAGAGTGGGACGATGCTGATAGAGTGGGACATTTTTGATAGAGTGGAATGATGATGATAGTGTGGCACGATGCTGATACAGTGGAACATTGCTGATAGGGTGTGACGATGCTGCTACATTGGAACAATGCTAATAGATTGGGACGATACTGATAGAGTGGAACAATGTTAATAGAGTGGGACGCTGCTTACAGAGTGGGAATATGGTGATAGAGTGGGACAATTCTGATAGAGTGGGACGATGCTGATAGAGTGGGATGATACTGATAGAGGTGGACAATGCTGATAGATTGCGACAATGTGATAGAGTGGGGCGATGCTGATAGAGTGGGACAATGTGATAGACTGGATCGATACCGATAGTTTGGGACAATGCTGACAGAGTGGGACGATGCTGCTAGTTTGGGAAGAAGCTGCTAGTTTGGGACAATGCTGATCCAGTGGGACAATGCTGTTAGGGATGATGCTGATAGAGTGGGACAGTGCTGATAGAGAGGCATTATGCTGATAGCGTGGGATGATGCTGATCCAGGGGGGCGATGCTGATAGAGTTGGACGATGCTGATAGAGAGGGACGATGTTAATGGAGAGGGATGATGCTGATAGAGTGGGACGATGCTGATAGTATGGGACATTTTTGATAGAGTGGGATGATGATGATAGCGTGGCACGATGCTGATACAGTGGGACATTGCTGACAGGGTGAGACGATACTGATAGAGTGGGACGATACTGATAGAGTGGGACAAATCTGATAGGGTGTGGCGATGCTGCTACATTGGAACAATGCTAATAGAGTGGGACGATACTGATAGAGTGGAACAATGCTGATAGAGTGGGACGCTGCTGACAGAGTGGGATGATGGTGATAGTGTGGGACAATTCTGATAGAGTGGGACGATGCTGATAGTGTAGGACGATACGGATAGAGTGGGACAATGCTGATAGAGTGGGATGATGCGGATAGAGTGGGACATTGCTGATAGCGTGGGTCAATGTGATAGGGAGGGACAATGCTGATAGAGTGGGACGATGCTGATAGAGTGGGACATTTTTGATAGAGTGGAATGATGATGATAGTGTGGCACGATGCTGATAGAGTGGGACATTGCTGACAGGGTGAGACTATACTGATAGAGTGGGACGATGCTGATAGAGTGGGACAACACTGATAGGGTGTGACGATGCTGCTCCATTGGACGATGCTGATAGTGTGGCACGATGCTGATAGAGTGGGACATTGCTGAAAGACTGTGACAATGCTGATAGAGAGGGTGTTGCTGATAGAGTGGGACAGTGCTGATATAGTGGGATTATGCTGATAGCGTGGGATGATGCTGATACAGTGGGGCGATGCTGATTGAGTGGGAAGATGCTGATAGACTGTGGCGACACTAATAGAGTGGGACGATGGTGATAGAGTGGGCCGATGCTGAAAGAGAGGAATGATGCTGATAGTGTGGGACGATGCTGATAGAGTGGGCCAATTCTAATAGGTTAGGACGATGCTGATAGCGTGGGATGCGGCTGACCGAGTGGGATGATGCTGATACATTGGGGCAATGCTGATAGAGTGGAACAATTCTAGTAGATTAGGACGATGCTAATAGAGTGGGACAATGCTGATAGAGTGGTAAAATGCTGATTCACTGGGACTATGCTGATCGCGTGGGACGATGCTGATCGAGTCGGATGATGTGGGTAGAGAGGGACGATTCTGATCGAGTGGGACATTGTGATAGACTGGATCTATACTGAAAGTTTGGAATGATGTTTATAGGGTGGGACGATGCTGATAGTGTGGGATGATGCTAATAGAGTGGGACGATGATGATTCAGTGGGATGATGCTGACAGTGTGGGACCATACTGACAGAGTGTGATGATGCTGATAGACAGGAACGATGATGATAGAGTGGAACGATGCTGATAGAGTGGGACGATGCTGATAGAGAGGGACAATTCGAATAGATTAGGACGATGCTGATAGAGTGGAACGATGCTTATAGAGTGGGATGATGCTGATTCAGTGGGACGATGCTCACAGTGTGGAATAATACTGACAGAGTGAGACAATACTGACAGAGTGGGACAATGCTGACAGGGTGGGACGATGCTGATAGAGAGGGACAATTCTCATAGATTAGGACGATGCTGATAGAGTGGGACGATGATGATAGTGTGGAACGATGCTGATAGAGTGGGATGATGCTGATAGAGTGGGACAATTCGAATAGATTAAGACGATGCTGATAGAGTGGGACGATGTTGATCGAGTGGGACATTGTTGATAGAGTGGAACAATGCTGATAGAGTGGGACGATGCTAATAGAGTGGGACGATGATGATTCAGTGGGATGATGCTGACAGTGTGGGACAATACTGACAGAGTGGGATGATGCTGATAGACAGGAACGATGATGATAGAGTGGAACGATGCTGATAGAGTGGGATGATGCTGATAGAATGGGACAATTCGAATAGATTAGGACGATGCTGATAGAGTGGGACGATGCTTATAGAGTGGGACGATGCAGATTCAGTGGGATGATGTTCACAGTGTGGAATAATACTGACAGAGTGAGACAATACTGACAGAGTGGGACAATGCTGACAGAGTGGGACGATGCTGATAGAGTGGGACAATTCTCATAGATTAGGACGATGCTGATAGAGTGGGACAATGCTGATAGAGTGGGACAATTCGAATAGATTAGGACGATGCTGGTAGAGTGGGACGATGTTGATCGAGTGGGACATTGTTGATGGAGTGGAACAATGCTGATCGAGTGGGACGATGCTAATAGAGTGGGATGATGCTGATAGAATGGGACAATTCGAATAGATTAGGACGATGCTGATAGAGTGGGACGATGCTTATAGAGTGGGACGATGCTGATTCAGTGTGACGATGTTCACAGTGTGGAATAATACTGACAGAGTGAGACAATACTGACATAGTGGGACAATGCTGACAGAGTGTGACGATGCTGTTAGAGTGGGACGATGCTGACAGAGAGGGACAATGATGGTAGAGAGGGACAATTCTAATAGATTAGGACGATGCTGATAGTGTGGCACGATGCTGATAGAGTGGGACATTGCTGACAGAGTGGGACGATGCTGATAGAGTGGGACAATGATGGTAGAGAGGGACAATTCTAATAGATTAGGACGATGCTGATAGTGTGGCACGATGCTGATAGAGTGGGACATTGCTGACAGATTGGAACGATGCTGATTCACTGGTACAATACTAATAGATTAGGACGATGCTGATAGAGTGGGACAATACTGACAGAGTTGGACAATGCTGAGAGAATGTGAGGATGCTGTTAGAGTGGGACGATGCTGACAGATGGGGACAATGATGATTGATCGGGAAAATTCCAATAGATTAGGACGATGCTGATAGTGTGGCACGATGCTGATAGAGTCTGATAGGGTGGGACAATTCTAATAGATTAGGACGATGCTGATAAAGTGGGGCAATTCTGATTGAGTGGGAGAATGCTATTTCAGTGGGACTATGCTGATCGCGTGGGACGATGCTGATAGAGTGGGATGATGTAGGAAGAGTGGGACGATTCTGTTCGAGTGGGACATTGTGATAGACTGGATCGATACTGATAGTTTGGGATGATGTTTATAGGGTGTGACGATACTGATGGTGTGGGACGACGCTGATAGAGTGGGACGATGCTGATCGAGTGGGACTTTTTTGATAGAGTTGAACAATGCTGATAGAGTGGGACGATGCTAATAGAGTGGGACAATGATGATTCAGTGGGATGATGCTGGCAGTGTGGGACAATATTGACAGAGTGGGACGATGCTGATAGAGAGGGACGATGCTGATAGAGTGGAACGATGCTGATAGAGTGGGATGATGCTGATAGAGAGGGACAATACTAATAGATTAGGACGATGCTGATAGAGTGGGACGATGCTGATAGAGTGGGACGATGCTGATTCAGTGGGACGATGCTGACAGTGTGGGACAAATCTGACAGAATGGGACAATACTGACTGAGAGGGACAATGCTGAGAGAGTGTGACGATGCTGTTAGAGTGGGACGATGCTGACAGAGAGGGACAATGATGATAGAAAGGGACAATTCTAATAGATTAGCACGATGCTGATAGTGTGGCACGATGCTGATAGAGTGTGACGTTGCTGACAGAGTGGAACGATGCAGATAGAGTGGGACAATTCTAATAAATTAGGACGATGCTGTTAGAGTGGGACGATGCTGACAGAGAGGGACAATGATGATAGAAAGGGACAATTCTAATAGATTAGCACGATGCTGATAGTGTGGCACGATGCTGATAGAGTGTGACGTTGCTGACAGAGTGGAACGATGCAGATAGAGTGGGACAATTCTAATAAATTAGGACGATGCTGATAAAGTGGAACAATTCTGACTGAGTGGGAGAATGCTATTTCAGTGGGACTATGCTGATAGAGTGGGACAATGTTGATAGTGTGGGATGATGTTGATAGAGTGGGACGACGGAGATAGAGTGGGACAATGATGATTCAGTGGGATGATGCGGATAGAGCAGGACAATTCTGAAAGAATGGGAGGCTACTGACAGAGTGGGACATTTTTGATAGGGTGGGATGATGATGATAGTGTGGCACGATGCTGATAGAGTGGGACATTGCTGACAGAGTGGGACGATGCTGATAGAGTGGGCCGATGCTGATAGGGAGGGACGATGGTGACAGAGTGGGACAATGATGATAGAGAGGGACAATTCTAATAGATTTGGACAATGCTGATAGTGTGGCACGATGCTGATAGAGTGGGACATTGCTGACAGAGTGTGACAATGCTGATAGAGAGGATGATGCTGATAGAGTGGGACAGTGCTGATAGAGTGGGATTATGCTGATAGCGTGGGATGACGCTGATGCAGTGGGGCGATGCTGATTGAGTGGGACGATGCTGATAGACTGTGGCGACACTAATAGAGTGGGATGATGGTGATAGAGTGGGCCGATGCTGAAAGAGAGGAATGATGCTGATAGTGTGGGACGATGCTGATAGAGTGGGCCAATTCTAATAGGTTAGGACGATGCTGATAGCGTGGGATGCGGCTGACCGAGTGGGATGATGCTGATACATTGGGGCAATGCTGATAGAGTGGAACAATTCTAGTAGATTAGGACGATGCTAATAGAGTGGGACAATGCTGATAGAGTGGTAAAATGCTGATTCACTGGGACAATGCTGATCGCGTGGGACGATGCTGATCGAGTCGGATGATGTGGGTAGAGTGGGACGATTCTGATCGAGTGGGACATTGTGATAGACTGGATCGATACTGAAAGTTTGGAATGATGTTTATAGGGTGGGACGATGCTGATAGTGTGGGATGACGCTGATGGAGTGGGACGGTGCTGATCGAGTGGGACATTGTTGATAGAGTGGAACAATGCTGATAGAGTGGGATGATGCTAATAGAGTGGGACGATGATGATTCAGTGGGATGATGCTGACAGTGTGGGACCATACTGACAGAGTGGGATGATGCTGATAGACAGGGACGATGATGATAGAGTGGAACGATGCTGATAGAGTGGGACGATGCTGATAGAGTGGGACAATTCGAATAGGTTAGGACGATGCTGATAGAGTGGGACGATGTTGATCGAGTGGGACATTGTTGATAGAGTGGAACAATGCGGATAGAGTGGGACGATGCTAATAGAGTGGGACGATGATGATTCAGTGGGATGATGCTGACAGTGTGGGACAATACTGACAGAGTGGGATGATGCTGATAGACAGGAACGATGATGATAGAGTGGAACGATGCTGATAGAGAGGGACAATTCGAAAAGATTAGGACGATGCTGATAGAGTGGGACGATGCTTATAGAGTGGGACGATGCTGATTCAGTGGGACGATGCTCACAGTGTGGGATAATACTGACAGAGTGAGACAAGACTGACAGAGTGGGACAATGCTGACAGAGTGTGACGATGCTGTTAGAATGGGACGATGCTGACAGAGAGGGACAATGATGGTAGAGAGGGACAATTCTAATAGATTAGGACGATGCTGATCGTGTGGCACGATGCTGATACAGTGGAACATTACTGACAGAGTGGGACGATGCTGATAGAGCAGGGACAATTCTCACAGATTAGGACGATGCTGATAGAATGGGACGATGATGATAGAGTGGAACGATGCTGATAGAGTGGGACGATGCTGATAGAGTGGGACAATTCGAATAGATTAGGACGATGCTGATAGAGTGGGACGATGTTGATCGAGTGGGACATTGTTGATAGACTGGAACAATGCTGATAGAGTGGGACGATGCTAATAGAGTGGGACGATGACGATTCAGTGGGATGATGCTGACAGTGTGGGACAATACTGACAGAGTGGGATGATGCTGATAGACAGGAACGATGATGATAGAGTGGAACGATGCTGATAGAGTGGGATGATGCTGATAGAGTGGGACAATTCGAATATATTAGGACGATGCTGATAGAGTGGGACGATGCTTATAGAGTGGGACGATGCAGATTCAGTGGGACGATGTTCACAGTGTGGGATAATACTGACAGAGTGAGACAACACTGACAGAGTGGGACAATGCTGACAGAGTGTGACGATGCTGTTAGAGTGGGACGATGCTGACAGAGAGGGACAATGATGGTAGAGAGGGACAATTCTAATAGATTAGGACAATGCTGATAGTGTGGTACGATGCTGATAGAGTGGGACATTGCAGACAGAGTGGGACGATGCTGATAGAATGGGACAATTCTCATAGATTAGGACGATGCTGATAGAATGGGACGATGATTATAGAGTGGAACGATGCTGATAGAGTGGGACGATGCTGATAGAGTGTGAGAATTCGAATAGATTAGGACGATGCTGATAGTGTGGGATGATGCTGATTCAGTTGGACAATGCTGACAGTGTGGGATAATACTGACAGAGTGAGACAATACTGACAGAGTGGGACAATCTTGACAGAGTGTGACGATGCTGTTAGAGTGGGACGATGCTGACAGAGAGGGACAAATATGGTAGAGAGGGAAAATTCTAATAGATTAGGAAGATGCTGATAGTGTGGCACGATGCTGATGGAGTGGGACATTGCTGACAGAGTAGGACGATGCTGATCGAGTAGAACAATTCTCATAGATTCGGACGATGCAGATAGAGTGGGACAATTCTGATTGAGTGGGAGAATGCTATTTCAGTGGGACTATGCTGATAGAGTGGGACAATTCTCATAGATTAGCACGATGCTGATAGAGTGGGACGATGATTATGGAGTGGAACAATGCTGAGAGAATGGGACGATGAAGATAGAGTTAGACAATTCGAATAGATTAGGACGATGCTGATAGAGTGGGACGATGCTGATAGAGTGGGACAATGCTGATTCAGTGGGACGATGCTCACAGTGTGGGATAATACTGACAGACTGAGACAATGCTGACAGTGTGGGATAATACTGACAGAGTGAGACAATACTGACAGATTGGGACAATGTTGACAGAGTGTGACGATGCTGTTAGAGTGGGACGATGCTGACAGAGAGTGACAATGATGGTAGAGAGGGACAATTCTAATAGATTAGGATGATGCTGATAGAGTGGGACGATGATTATGGAGTGGAACGATGTTGAGACAGTGGGACGATGCTGATAGAGTTGGACAATTCGAATAGGTTAGGACGACGCTGATAGAGTGGGACGATGCTGATTCAGTGGGACGATGTTCACAGTGTGGGATAATACTGACAGAGTGAGATAATACTGACAGAGTGGGACAATGCTGACAGAGTGTGACGATGCTGTTAGAGTGGGACGATGCTGACAGAGAGGGACAATGATGGTAGAGAGGGACAATTCTAATAGATTAGGACGATGCTGATAGTGTGGCACGATGCTGCTAGAGTGGGACATTGCTGACAGAGTGGGACGATGCTGATAGAGTGGGACAATTCTCATAGATTAGGATGATGCTGATAGAATGGGACGATGATTATAGAGTGGAACGATGCTGATAGAGTGGGACGATGCTGATAGAGTGTGAGAATTCGAATAGATTAGGACGATGCTGATAGTGTGGGATGATGCTGATAGAGTGGAATGACGCTGAGAGAGTGGAACGATGCTGATAGAGTGGGACAATTCGAATAGATTAGGACGATGCTGATCGAGTGGGACATTGATTATAGAGTGGAATGATGCTGAGAGAGTGGGACGATGCTGACAGTGTGGGATAATACTGACAGAGTGAGACAATACTGACAGAGTGGGACAAAGCTGACAGAGTGTGACGATTTTGATAGTGTGGGATGATGTTGATAGAGTGGGACGTCGGAGATAGATTCAGTGGGATGATGCGGATAGAGTAGGACAATTTTGAAAGAATGGGAGGATGCTGATAGAGTGGGACATTTTTGATAGGGTGGGATGATGTTGATAGTGTGGCACGACGCTGATAGAGTGGGACATTGCTGACAGAGTGGGACGATGCTGATAGAGTGGGCCGATGCTGATAGGGAGGGACGATGGTGCCAGAGTGGGACAATGATGATAGAGAGGGACAATTGTAATAGATTTGGACGATGCTGATAGTGTGGCACGATGCTGATAGAGTGGGACATTGCTGACAGAGTGTGACAATGCTGATAGAGAGGATGATGCTGATAGAGTGGGAGAGTGCTGATAGAGTGGGATAATGCTGATAGCGTGGGATGATGCTGATACAGTGGGACGATGCTCACAGTGTGGGATAATACTGACAGAGTGAGACAATACTGACAGAGTGGGACAATGCTGACAGAGTATGACGATGCTGTTAGAGTGGGACGATGCTGACAGAGAGGGACAATGATGGTATTGAGGGACAATTCTAATAGATTAGGACGATGCTGATAGTGTGGCACGATGCTGATAGAGTGGGACATTGCTGAGAGAGTGGGACGATGCTGATAGAGTGGGACAATTCTCATCGATTAGGACGATGCTGATAGAGTGGGACGATGATTATAGAGTGGAACGATGCTGATCGAGTAGGACGATGCTGATAGAGTGTGACAATTCGAATAGATTAGGACGATGCTGATAGTGTGGGATGATGCTGAGAGAGTGGGACGATGCTGATTCAGTTGGACATTGCTGACAGTGTGGGATAATACTGACAGAGTGAGACAATACTGACAGAGTGAGACAATGCTGACAGAGTGTGACGATGCTGTTAGAGTGGGACGACGCTGACAGAGAGTGACAATGATGGTAGAGAGGGACAATTCTAATACATTAGGACGATGCTGATAGTGTGGCACGATGCTGATAGAGTGGTACATTGCTGACAGAGTGGGACGATGCTGATAGACTAGGACAATTCTCATAGATTAGGACGATGCTGATAGAGTGGGACGATGATGATAGAGTGGGACAATTCTCATAGATTAGGACGATGCTGATAGAGTGGGACGATGATGATGAAGTGGGACAATTCGAATCGGTTAGGACGATGCTGATAGAGTGGGACGATGTTGATCGAGTGGGACATTGTTGATAGAGTGGAACAATGCTGATAGAGTGGGACGATGCTAATAGAGTGGGACGATGATGATTCATTGGGATGATGCTGACAGTGTGTGACAATACTGACAGAGTGGGATGATGCTGATAGACAGGAACAATGATGATAGAGTGGAACGATGCTGATAGAGTGGGATGATGCTGATAGAGTGGGACAATTCGAATAGATTAGGACGATGCTGATAGAGTGGGACGATGCTGATTCAGTGGGACGATGTTCACAGTGTGGGATAATACTGACAGAGTGAGACAATACTGACAGAGTGGGACAATGCTGACAGAGTGTGACGATGCTGTTAGAGTGGGACGATGCTGACAGAGAGGGACAAATATGGTAGGGAGGGACAATTCTAATAGATTAGGACGATGCTGATAGTGTGGCACGATGCTGCTAGAGTGGGACATTGCTGACAGAGTGGGACGATGCTGATAAAGTGGGACAATTCTCATAGATTAGGACGATGCTGATAGAGTGGGAGGATGACTATAGAGTGGAACGGTGCTGATAGAGTGGGATGATGCTGATAGAGTGTGACAATTCGAATAGATTAGGACGATGCTGATAGTGTGGGATGATGCTGATAGAGTGGGACGATGCTGACAGAGAGGGACAATGATGGTAGAGAGGGACAATTCTAATAGATTAGGACGATGCTGATAGTGTGGCACGATGCTGATAGAGTGGGACATTGCTGACAGAGTGGGACGATGCTGATAGAGTGGGACAATTCTCATAGATTAGGACGATGCTGATAGAATGGGACGATGATTATAGAGTGGAACGATGCTGATAGAGTGAGACGATGCTGATAGAGTGTGACAATTCGAATAGATTAGGACGATGCTGACAGTGTGGGATGATGCTGATTCAGTTGGACAATGCTGACAGTGTGGGATAATACTGACAGTGTGAGACAATACTGACAGAGTGGGACAATGTTGACAGAGTGTGACGATGCTGTTAGAGTGGGACGATGCTGACAGAGAGGGACAATGTTGGTAATGAGGGACAATTCTTATAGATTAGGACGATGCTGATAGTGTGGCACGATGCTGATAGAGTGGGACATTGCTGACAGAGTGGGACGATGCTGATCGATTAGAACAATTCTCATAGATTAGGACGATGCAGATAGAGTGGGACAATTCTGATTGAGTGGGAGAATGCTATTTCAGTGGGACTATGCTGATAGAGTGGGACAATTCTCATAGGTTAGCACGATGCTGATAGAGTGGGACGATGATTATGGAGTGGGACGATGCTGACAGAGTTAGACAATTCGAATAGATTAGGACGATGCTAATAGAGTGGGACGATGCTGATAGACTGGGACAATGCTGATTCAGTGGGACGATGCTCACAGTGTGGGATAATACTGACAGAGTGAGACAATACTGACAGAGTGGGACGATGCTGACAGAGTGTGACGATGCTGTTAGAGTGGGACGATGCTGACAGAGAGGGACAATGATGGTAGAGAGGTACAATTCTAATAGATTAGGACGATGCTGATAGTGTGGCACGATGCTGATAGAGTGGGACATTGCTGACAGAGTGGGACGATGCTGATAGAGTGGGACAATTCTCATAGATTAGGATGATGCTGATAGAATGGGACGATGATTATAGAGAGGAACGATGCTAATAGAGGGTGACAATTCGAATAGATTAGGACGATGCTGATAGTGTGGGATGATGCTGATAGAGTGGAATGACGCTGAGAGAGTGAAACGATGCTGATAGAGTGGGACAATTCGAATAGATTAGGACGATGCTGATAGAGTGGGACATTGATTATAGAGTGGAATGATGCTGAGAGAGTGGGACGATGCTGACAGTGAGGGATAATACTGACAGAGTGAGACAATACTGACAGAGTGGGACAATGCTGACAGAGTGTGACGATTTTGATAGTGTGGGATGATGTTGATAGAGTGGGACGTCGGAGATAGATTCAGTGGGATGATGCGGATAGAGTAGGACAATTCTGAAAGAATGGGAGGATGCTGATAGAGTGGGACATTTTTGATAGGGTGGGATGATGTTGATAGTGTGGCACGACGCTGATAGAGTGGGACATTGCTGACAGAGTGGGACGATGCTGATAGAGTGGGCCGATGCTGATAGGGAGGGACGATGGTGCCAGAGTGGGACAATGATGATAGAGAGGGACAATTGTAATAGATTTGGACGATGCTGATAGTGTGGCACGATGCTGATAGAGTGGGACATTGCTGACAGAGTGTGACAATGCTGATAGAGAGGATGATGCTGATAGAGTGGGAGAGTGCTGATAGAGTGGGATAATGCTGATAGCGTGGGATGATGCTGATACAGTGGGACGATGCTCACAGTGTGGGATAATACTGACAGAGTGAGACAATACTGACAGAGTGGGACAATGCTGACAGAGTATGACGATGCTGTTAGAGTGGGACGATGCTGACAGAGAGGGACAATGATGGTATTGAGGGACAATTCTAATAGATTAGGACGATGCTGATAGTGTGGCACGATGCTGCTAGAGTGGGACATTGCTGAGAGAGTGGGACGATGCTGATAGAGTGGGACAATTCTCATCGATTAGGACGATGCTGATAGAGTGGGACGATGATTATAGAGTGGAACGATGCTGATCGAGTAGGACGATGCTGATAGAGTGTGACAATTCGAATAGATTAGGACGATGCTGATAGTGTGGGATGATGCTGAGAGAGTGGGACGATGCTGATTCAGTTGGACATTGCTGACAGTGTGGGATAATACTGACAGAGTGAGACAATACTGACAGAGTGAGACAATGCTGACAGAGTGTGACGATGCTGTTAGAGTGGGACGACGCTGACAGAGAGTGACAATGATGGTAGAGAGGGACAATTCTAATACATTAGGACGATGCTGATAGTGTGGCACGATGCTGATAGAGTGGTACATTGCTGACAGAGTGGGACGATGCTGATAGACTAGGACAATTCTCATAGATTAGGACGATGCTGATAGAGTGGGACGATGATGATAGAGTGGGACAATTCTCATAGATTAGGACGATGCTGATAGAGTGGGACGATGATGATGAAGTGGGACAATTCGAATCGGTTAGGACGATGCTGATAGAGTGGGACGATGTTGATCGAGTGGGACATTGTTGATAGAGTGGAACAATGCTGATAGAGTGGGACGATGCTAATAGAGTGGGACGATGATGATTCATTGGGATGATGCTGACAGTGTGTGACAATACTGACAGAGTGGGATGATGCTGATAGACAGGAACAATGATGATAGAGTGGAACGATGCTGATAGAGTGGGATGATGCTGATAGAGTGGGACAATTCGAATAGATTAGGACGATGCTGATAGAGTGGGACGATGCTGATTCAGTGGGACGATGTTCACAGTGTGGGATAATACTGACAGAGTGAGACAATACTGACAGAGTGGGACAATGCTGACAGAGTGTGACGTGGCTGTTAGAGTGGGACGATGCTGACAGAGAGGGACAAATATGGTAGGGAGGGACAATTCTAATAGATTAGGACGATGCTGATAGTGTGGCACGATGCTGCTAGAGTGGGACATTGCTGACAGAGTGGGACGATGCTGATAAAGTGGGACAATTCTCATAGATTAGGACGATGCTGATAGAGTGGGAGGATGACTATAGAGTGGAACGGTGCTGATAGAGTGGGATGATGCTGATAGAGTGTGACAATTCGAATAGATTAGGACGATGCTGATAGTGTGGGATGATGCTGATAGAGTGGGACGATGCTGACAGAGAGGGACAATGATGGTAGAGAGGGACAATTCTAATAGATTAGGACGATGCTGATAGTGTGGCACGATGCTGATAGAGTGGGACATTGCTGACAGAGTGGGACGATGCTGATAGAGTGGGACAATTCTCATAGATTAGGACGATGCTGATAGAATGGGACGATGATTATAGAGTGGAACGATGCTGATAGAGTGAGACGATGCTGATAGAGTGTGACAATTCGAATAGATTAGGACGATGCTGACAGTGTGGGATGATGCTGATTCAGTTGGACAATGCTGACAGTGTGGGATAATACTGACAGTGTGAGACAATACTGACAGAGTGGGACAATGTTGACAGAGTGTGACGATGCTGTTAGAGTGGGACGATGCTGACAGAGAGGGACAATGTTGGTAATGAGGGACAATTCTTATAGATTAGGACGATGCTGATAGTGTGGCACGATGCTGATAGAGTGGGACATTGCTGACAGAGTGGGACGATGCTGATCGATTAGAACAATTCTCATAGATTAGGACGATGCAGATAGAGTGGGACAATTCTGATTGAGTGGGAGAATGCTATTTCAGTGGGACTATGCTGATAGAGTGGGACAATTCTCATAGGTTAGCACGATGCTGATAGAGTGGGACGATGATTATGGAGTGGGACGATGCTGACAGAGTTAGACAATTCGAATAGATTAGGACGATGCTAATAGAGTGGGACGATGCTGATAGACTGGGACAATGCTGAGTCAGTGGGACGATGCTCACAGTGTGGGATAATACTGACAGAGTGAGACAATACTGACAGAGTGGGTCGATGCTGACAGAGTGTGACGATGCTGTTAGAGTGGGACGATGCTGACAGAGAGGGACAATGATGGTAGAGAGGTACAATTCTAATAGATTAGGACGATGCTGATAGTGTGGCACGATGCTGATAGAGTGGGACATTGCTGACAGAGTGGGACGATGCTGATAGAGTGGGACAATTCTCATAGATTAGGATGATGCTGATAGAATGGGACGATGATTATAGAGAGGAACGATGCTAATAGAGGGTGACAATTCGAATAGATTAGGACGATGCTGATAGTGTGGGATGATGCTGATAGAGTGGAATGACGCTGAGAGAGTGAAACGATGCTGATAGAGTGGGACAATTCGAATAGATTAGGACGATGCTGATAGAGTGGGACATTGATTATAGAGTGGAATGATGCTGAGAGAGTGGGACGATGCTGACAGTGAGGGATAATACTGACAGAGTGAGACAATACTGACAGAGTGGGACAATGCTGACAGAGTGTGACGATTTTGATAGTGTGGGATGATGTTGATAGAGTGGGACGTCGGAGATAGATTCAGTGGGATGATGCGGATAGAGTAGGACAATTCTGAAAGAATGGGAGGATGCTGATAGAGTGGGACATTTTTGATAGGGTGGGATGATGTTGATAGTGTGGCACGACGCTGATAGAGTGGGACATTGCTGACAGAGTGGGACGATGCTGATAGAGTGGGCCGATGCAGATAGGGAGGGACGATGGTGACAGAGTGGGACAATGATGATAGAGAGGGACAATTGTAATAGATTTGGACGATGCTGATAGTGTGGCACGATGCTGATAGAGTGGGACATTGCTGACAGAGTGTGACAATGCTGATAGAGAGGATGATGCTGACAGAGTGGGACAGTGCTGATAGAGTGGGATAATGCTGATAGCGTGGGAGGATGCTGATACAGTGGGACGATGCTCACAGTGTGGGATAATACTGACAGAGTGAGACAATACTGACAGAGTGGGACAATGCTGACAGAGTGTGACGATGCTGTTAGAGTGGGACGATGCTGACAGAGAGGGACAATGATGGTAGAGAGGGACAATTCTAATAGATTAGGACGATGCTGATAGTGTGGCACGATGCTGATAGAGTGGGACATTGCTGACAGAGTGGGACGATGCTGATAGAGTGTGACGATGCTGTTAGAGTGGGACGATGCTGACAGAGAGGGACAAATATGGTAGGGAGGGACAATTCTAATAGATTAGGACGATGCTGATAGTGTGGCACGATGCTGCTAGAGTGGGACATTGCTGACAGAGTGGGACGATGCTGATAGAGTGGGACAATTCTCATAGATTAGGACGATGCTGATAGAGTGGGAGGATGACTATACAGTGGAACGGTGCTGTTAGAGTGGGATGATGCTGATAGAGTGTGACAATTCGAATGGATTAGGACGATGCTGATATTGTGGGATGATGCTGATAGAGTGGGACGATGCTGATTCAGTTGGACATTGCTGACAGTGTGGGATAATACTGACAGAGTGAGACAATACTGACAGAGTGAGACAATGCTGACAGAGTGTGACGATGCTGTTAGAGTGGGACGACGCTGACAGAGAGTGACAATGATGGTAGAGAGGGACAATTCTAATACATTAGGACGATGCTGATAGTGTGGCACGATGCTGATAGAGTGGTACATTGCTGACAGAGTGGGACGATGCTGATAGACTAGGACAATTCTCATAGATTAGGACGATGCAGATACAGTGGGACAATTCTGATTGAATGGGAGAATGCTATTTCAGTGGGACTATGCTGATTGAGTGGGACAATTCTCATAGATTAGGACGATGCTGATAGAGTGGGACGATGATGATAGAGTGGGACAATTCGAATAGATTAGGACGATGCTGATAGAGTGGGACGATGTTGATCGAGTGGGACATTGTTGATAGAGTGGAACAATGCTGATAGAGTGGGACGATGCTGATAGAGTGGGACGATGATGATTCATTGGGATGATGCTGACAGTGTGGGACAATACTGACAGAGTGGGATGATGCTGATAGACAGGAACAATGATGATAGAGTGGAACGATGCTGATAGAGTGGGATGATGCTGATAGAGTGGGACAATTCGAATAGATTAGGACGATGCTGATAGAGTGGGACGATGCTGATAGAGTGGGACGATGTTCACAGTGTGGGATAATACTGACAGAGTGAGACAATACTGGCAGAGTGGGACAATGCTGACAGAGTGTGACGATGGTGTTAGAGTGGGACGATGCTGACAGAGAGGGACAATGATGGTAGAGAGGGACAATTCTAATCGATTAGGACGATGCTGATAGTGTGGCACGATGCTGATAGAGTGGGACATTGCTGACAGAGTGGGTCGATGCTGATAGAGTGGGACAATTCTCATAGATTAGGACGATGCTGATAGACAGGAACGATGATGATAGAGTGGAACGATGCTGATAGAGTGGGATGATGCTGATAGAGTGGGACAATTCGAATAGATTAGGACGATGCTGATAGTGTGGGATGATGCTGATAGAGTGGGACGATGCTGTTAGAGTGGGACGATGCTGACAGAGAGGGACAATGCTGGTAGAGAGGGACAATTCTAATAGATTAGGACGATGCTGATAGTGTGGCACGATGCTGATTGAGTGGGACATTGCTGAGAGAGTGGGACGATGCTGATAGAGTGGGACAATTCTCATAGATTAGGACGATGCTGATAGAGTGGGACGATGCTGTTAGAGTGGGACAATTCGAATAGATTAGGACGATGCTGATAGAGTGGGACGATGTTGATCGAGTGGGACATTATTGATAGAGTGGAACAATGCTGATAGAGTTGGACGATGCTAATAGAGTGGGACGATGATGATTCAGTGGGATGATGCTGACAGTGTGGGACAATACTGACAGAGTGGGATGATGCTGATAGACAGGAACGATGATGATAGAGTGGAACGATGCTGATAGAGTTGGATGATGCTGATAGAGTGGGACAATTCGAATAGATTAGGACGATGCTGATAGAGTGGGACGATGCTTATAGAGTGGAACGATGCTGATGCAGTGGGACGATGTTCACAGTGTGGGATAATACTGACAGAGTGAGACAACACTGACAGAGTGGGACAATGCTGACAGAGTGTGACAATGGTGTTAGAGTGGGACGATGCTGACAGAGAGGGACAATGATGGTAGAGAGGGACAATACTAATAGATTAGGACGATGCTGATAGAATGGGACGATGATTATAGAGTGGAACGATGCTGATAGAGTGAGACGATGCTGATAGAGTGTGACAATTCGAATAGATTAGGACGATGCTGATAGTGTGGGATGATGCTGATAGAGTGGAACGATGCTGTTTCAGTTGGGCAATGCTGACAGTGTGGGATAATACTGACAGAGTGAGACAATACTGACAGAGTGGGACAATTTTGCCAGAGTGTGACGATGCTGTTAGAGTGGGACGATGCTGACAGAGAGGGACAATGATGGTAGAGAGGGACAATACTAATAGATTAGGACAATGCTGAAAGTGTGGCACGATGCTGATAGAGTGGGACATTGCTGACAGAGTGGGACGATGCTGATAGAGTAGAACAATTCTCATAGATTAGGACGATGCTAATAGTGTGGGATGATGCTGATAGAGTGGAATGATGCTGAGAGAGTGGAACGATGCTGATAGAGTGGGACAATTCGAATAGATTAGGACGATGCTGATAGAGTGGGACGATGCTGATAGAGTGGGACGATGCTGACAGTGTGGGATAATACTGACAGAGTGAGACAATACTGACAGAGTGGGACAATGCTGACAGAGTGTGACGATTTTGATAGTGTGGGATGATGTTGATAGAGTGGGACGTCGGAGATAGATTCAGTGGGATGATTCGGATAGAGTAGGACAATTTTGAAAGAATGGGAGGATGCTGATAGAGTGGGACATTTTTGATAGGGTTGGAATGATGATGATAGTGTGGCACGATGCTGATAGAGTGGGACATTGCTGACAGAGTGGGACGGTGCTGATAGAGTGGGCCGATGCTGATAGGGAGGGACGATGGTGCCAGAGTGGGACAATGATGATAGAGAGGGACAATTCTAATAGAATTGGACGATACTGATAGTGCGGCACGATGCTGATAGAGTGGGACATTGCTGACAGAGTGTGACAATGCTGATAGAGAGGATGATGCTGATAGAGTGGGACAGTGCTGATAGAGTGGGATGATGCTGATAGACAGGAAGGATGATGATAGAGTGGAACGATGCTGATAGAGTGGGATGATGCTGATAGAGTGGGACAATGCTGATTCAGTGGGACGATGATGATTCAGTGGGATGATGCTGACAGTGTGGGACAATACTGACAGAGTGGGATGATGCTGATAGACAGGAACGATGATGATAGAGTGGAATGATGCTGATAGAGTGGGATGATGCTGATAGAGTGGGACGATGCTGATTCAGTTCGACGATGTTCACAGTGTGGGATAATACTGACAGAGTGAGACAATACTGACAGAGTGGGACAATGATGATAGAGTGGAACGATGCTGATAGAGTGGGACGATGCTGACAGAGCGGGACAATGATGGTAGAGAGGGACAATTCTAAAAGATTAGGACGATGCTGATAGTGTGGCACGATGCTGATAGAGTGGGACATTGCTGACAGAGTGGGACGATGCTGATAGAGTAGGACAATTCTCATATTTTAGGACGATGCAGATAGAGTGGGACAATTCTGATTGAGTGGGAGAATGCTGTTTCAGTGGGACTATGCTAATAGAGTGGGACAATTCCCATAGATTAGGACGATGCTGATGGTGTGGCACGATGCTGACAGAGTGGGACATGGCTGACAGAGTGGGATGATGCTGATAGAGTGGGACAATTCTAATAGATTAGGACGATGCTGATAGAGTGGGACAATTCTGATTGAGTGGGAGAATGCTATTTCCGTGGAACTATGCTGATAGAGTGGGACTATGTTAATAATGTGGGATGATGATGATAGAGTGGGACGACTGAGATAGAGTGGGCCAATGTTGATTCAGTGGGATGATGTGGATAGGGTGGGACAATTGTGACAGAATGGAACATTGCTGATAGAGTGGTACATTGAGATATAGTGGATCGATACTGATGGTTTTTGACGATGCTGATAAGATGGGACGATACTGATATTGTGTGACGTTGTTGATAGAGTGGGACGACGGAGATAGAGTGGGACAATGCTGATAGAGTTGGACGATGCTGATATAGTGGGACGATGCTGATAGAGAGGGACAATTGTCATAGATTAGGTCGAGGCTGACAGAGTGGGAAAATGCTGATAGAGTGGGACAATGCTATTTCAGTGGGACTATGCTGATTCAGTGGGATGATGCGGATAGAGTAGGACAATTCTGAAAGAATGGGAGGATGCTGATAGAGTCTGACATTTTTGGTAGGGTGGGATGATGATGATAGTGTGGCACGATGCTGATAGAGTGGGACATTGCTGACAGAGTGGGACGACGCTGATAGAGAGGGATGATGCTGATAGAGTGGGACAGTGCTGATAGAGTGGGATTATGCTGATAGCGTGGGATGATGCTGATACAGTGGGGCGATGCTGATTGAGTGTAACGATGCTGATAGACTGTGGCGACGCTGATAGTGTGGGACGGTGGTGATAGAGAGGGACGATGCTGATAGAGAGGAATGATGCTGATAGAGTGGGACTATGCTGATAGAGTGGGACAATTCTAATAGGTTAGGACGACGCTGATAGAGTGGGATGCGGCTGATGGAGTGGAATGATGCTGATACATTGGGGCAATGCTGATAGAGTGGGACGATGCTGATAGAGAGGGATTATGCTGATAGAGTTGGACGATGCTAATAGAGTGGGACAATTCTAGTAGATTAGGAAGATTCTGATAGAATGGGACGATGCTGATAGAGTGGGACAATGCTGATAGACTGGGATGACGCTGATAGAATGGTAAAATGCTGATTCACTGTGACAATGCTGATCGCGTGGGACAATGCTGATAGAGTGGGATGATGTGGGTAGAGTGGGACGATTCTGATCGAGTGGGACATTGTGATAGACTGGATCGATACTGATAGTTTGGAATGATGTTTATAGGGTGGGACGATGCTGATAGTGTGGGACGACGCTGATAGAGTGGGACGATGCTGATCGAGTGGGACATTGTTGATAGAGTGGAACAATGCTGATAGATTGGGACGATGCTAGTAGAGTGGGACGATGTTGATTCAGTGGGATGATGCTGACAGTGTGGGACAATATTGACAGAGTGGGACGATGCTGATAGAGAGGGACGATGATGATAGAATGGAACGATGCTGATAGAGTGGGACGATGCTGATAGAGAGGGACAATTCTAATAGATTAGGACGATGCTGATAGAGTGGGACGATGCTGATTCAGTGGGACGATGCTGGCAGTGTGGGACAATACTGACAGAGTGGGACAATGCTGACAGAGTGTGATAATGCTGTTAGAGAGAGACGATGCTGGCAGAGAGGGACAATGACGATAGAGAGGGAAATTCTAATAGATTAGGACGATGCTGATTGTGTGTCACGATGCTGATAGAGTGGGACATTGCTGATAGAGTGGATCGATGCTGAGAGAGTGGGACAATTCTAATAGACGATGGAGACAAAGTGGGACAATGCTGATAGAGTGGGACAATACTGATAGGGTTGGACGTTGCTGATATAGTGGGACGATGCTGATAGAGAGTGACAATTGTCATAGATTATGTCGATGCTGATAGAGTGGGACAATACTGATTCAGTGGGATGATGCGGATAGAGTGGGACAATTCTGAAAGAATGGGAGGATGCTGATAGAGTGGGACATTTTTGATAGGTAGGGATTATTATGATAGTGTAGCACGATGCTGATAGACTGGTACATTGCTGACAGAGTGGGACGATACTGATAGAGTGTGACGATGCTGATAGAGTGGGACAATGGTGATAGACTGGGACAATACTGATAGAGTAGGACGATGCTGATAGAGTGGGATGATGCTGACAGAATTGGACGATGCTGATAGAGTGGGACATTTCTGATTGAGTGGGACAATGCTGATAGACAGCGACGATGCTGGTCGAGTGGGACAATGCTGACTCAGCTGGGCAATGCGAATAAAGTTGAATGATACTGATAGAGTGGGACGATACTGATCGTGTGGGACGACGCTGATTTAGTGGGACATTGCTGATAGAGTGGGATAGTGCTGATTCATTGGGACGATGCTGATTGAGTGGGGCAATGCTGATAGAGTGGGACGATGCTGATAGAGTGGGACGATGCTGATTGAGAGGGATGATTCTGATAGAGTAGGACGATGCTCATAGAGTGCGTCGTTTCTGATAGTGTGGGCAATGCTGATAGATTGGGACATTGCTGATAGATTGGGACATTGCTGATAGAGTGGGGCATTGCTGACAGAGTGGGGCATTGCTGACAGAGTAGGACGATGTTGATTGAGTGGGACGGTGCTGACAGAGTTGGACGATGCTGATTGTGTGGGACATTGCTGATAGCGTGGGACGATGCTGATAGACAGCGACGATGCTGATCGAGTGGGACAATGCTGATTCAGTGCGGCAATGCAAATAAAGTTGAATGATACTGATAGAGTGGGATGATACTAATAGAGTGTGACGATGCTGAAGGAGTGGGACGACACTGATTTAGTGGGACATTGCTGATAGAGTGGGATAATGCTGATTCTTTGGGACGATGCTGATTGAGTAGGACAATGCTGATAGAGTGGGACGATGCTGATAGAGTGGGACGATGGTGATAGAATGGGACGATGCTGTTAGAGTGGGACATTGCTGATAGAGTAGGACAATGCTATAGAGTGGGACAATGCTGACAGAATGGGAGATGCTGATAGAGTGCGTCGTTACTGATAGAGTGGGCAATGCTGATAGAGTGGGACAATGCTGATAGTGTGCGACATTGCTGATAGAGTGGGACGATGCTGATCGAGTGGGACAATGCTGACTCAGTGGCGCAATGCGAATAAAGTTGAATGATCCTGATAGAGTGGGACGATACTGATAGAGTGTGATGATGCTGATAGAGTGGGACGACGCTGATTTAGTGGGACATTGCTGATAGAGTGGGATAGTGCTGATTCATTGGGACGATGCTGATTGAGTGGGACAATGCTGATAGAGTGGGACCAGGCTGATAGAGTGAGTCGTTACTGATAGAGTGGGCAATGCTGATAGATTGGGACAATGATGATAGAGTGGGACAATGGTGATATAGTGGGACAATGCTGATCGAGTGGGACGATGTTGATCGAGAGGGATGATGTGGGTAGAGTGGGAAGATGCTGATCGAGTGAGACATTGCTGATAGAGTGGGACGATGCTGATCGAGTGGAACAATGCTGATAGAGTGTGTCAATGCTGATATAGTTGCATGATACTGATCGAGTGGGGCGATGCTGATCGAGTAGAACGATGCTGATCGAGTGGGACGATGCTGATTAAGTGGGATGATGCTGTTAGATTGGGACAATGCTGATCGAGTGGGGCGAAGCTGATAGAGTGGGTCGTGGCTGATAGAGTGGGCCATTCCTGATAGCGCGGCATATTGCAGATAGAGAGGTACGATGTTGATCGAGTGGGACGAAGCTGATACATTGGGACAAGGCTGATAGGGTGGACCATTGCTGATAGAGCGGTTCATTGCAGATAGCGTGGGACAATGCTGATCGAGTGGGACGATGCTGATAGAGTGGGTTAATGCTGGCAGAGTGGGATGATGCTGATCGAGTTGGTCGATGATGATCGAGTGGGACGATGTTGATAGATTGTGACAATGCTGATTCAGGGGGACGATGCTGGTAAAGTGGGACAATGCTGATAGAGTGGGATGCTACTGATAGAGTGGAACGACGCTGATCGAGTGGGACATTGCTGATAGAGTGGGATGATGCTGATAGATTGGGTCAATGCTGATATAGTAGGATAATGCTGATCGAGTGGGATGATGCTAATCGAGTGGGACGATGCTGATCGACTGGGATGATGCTGCTAGACTTGGATAATGCTGATACATTGGGACGATGCTGATGGAGAGGGATATTGCTGATCGAGTGGGACAATTCTGATTCATTGGGACGATGCTAATAGAATGAGACGATGCTGGCATAGAGGAATGATGCTGATAGAGTGGGACGATGCTGATAGATTGGGAGATTGCTGATAGAGTGTGTCGACACTGATAGAGTGGGACAATGCTGACAGAATGGGATGATGTTGATAAAGTGGGACATTTTTGATAGTGTGGGACGATGATGATATTGTGGATCGATGCTAATAGAATGAGACAATGCTGATAAAGTGAGACGATGCTGACAGAGTGGGACAATACTGGTAGAGTGGGACAATGCTGAATGAGTGGGACATGGCTGATAGACGGCGAAAACGCTGAAAGAATGGTGCAATGCTGATTCGGGGGGTCGATGCTGATAGAGTGGGACAATGCTGACAGAGTGAGATGATGCTGGTAGAGTGGGACATTTTAGACAGTGTAGGACGATAGTGTGTAATGATGCGGATAGAGTGGGACATTGCTGACAGAGTGGGACAATGCTAATAGAGTGGAAAGATGCTGCTAGATTGGGACAATCCTGATAGAGTTCGACGATATTGATAGAGTGGGACGATGCTTGACACAGTGGGATGATGATGATAGAGAGGGATGATGCTGATAGATTGGGACGATGCTGATAGTGTGGATCGATGCTAATAGAATGAGACAATGCTGATAAAGTGAGACGATGCTGGCAGAGTGGGGCAATACTGGTAGAGTGGGACATTGCTGAATGAGTGGGACATGGCTGATAGACAGCAACGACGCTGAAAGAATGGGAAAATGCTGATTCGGGGGGTCGATGCTGATAGAGTGGGACAATGCTGACAGAGTGAGATGATGCTGATAGAGTGGGACATTTTAGATAGTGTAGGATGATAGTGTGTAATGATGCGGATAGAGTGGGACGATGCTGACAGAGTGGGACAATGCTGACAGAGTGGAAAGATGCTGCTAGATTGGGACAATGCTGATAGAGTCAGACGATACTGATAGGGTGGGACGATGCTTGACACAGTGGGACGATGCTGATAGAGAAAAATTGCTGATCGCATGGGACGATGCTGGTAGAGAGGAATGATGCTGAGAGAGTGGGACGATGCTGAGAGAGTGGGATGATGGTGATAGATAGGGAATATGCTGATAGAGTGGGACGATGCTGATAAAGTGGGACGATGCTGATAGAGAGGGTTGATGCTGAGAGAGTGAGACGATGCTGATAAAGAGGGACATTGCTAATAGTGTGGGACGATGCTGATAGAGTGGGACGATGCTGATCGAGTGGGACGGTGCTGATTCAGTGGGATGATGCTGTTAGATTGGGACGATGCTGATCGAGTGGGGCGAAGCTGATAGAGTGGGTCATGGCTGATAGAGTGGGCCATTGCTGATAGCGCGGCATATTGAAGATAGAGAGGGACGATGTTGATCGAGTGGGACGAAGCTGATACATTGGGACAAGGCTGATAGGGTGGACCATTGCTGATAGAGTGGCTCATTGCAGATAGCATGGGACGATGCTGATCAAGTGGGACGATGCTGATAGAGTGGGATGATGCTGACAGAGTGGGACGATGCTGATAAAGTGGAATGATACTGATAGAGTGGAACAATACTGATCGAGTGGGACGATGCTGTTAGACTGGGAAGACGCTGATAGAGTGGTAAAATTCTGTTGGACAATGCTGATCGAGTGGGACGATGCTGATAGAGTGGAACGATGCTGATCATGTGGGACATTGCTGATAGAGTGGGGTGATGCTGATCGAGTGGGACAATGCTGATAGAATGGGTCAAAGCTGATATAGAGGGATGATGCTGATCGAGTGGGACAATGCTGATAGAGTGGGTTAATGCTGATATAGTGGGTTGATGCTGATCGAGTTGGTCGATGATGATCGAGTGGGACGATGTTGATAGATTGTGACAATGCTGATTCAGGGGGACGATGCTGGTAGAGTGGGACAATGCTGATAGAGTGGGATGCTACTGATAGAGTGGAACGACGCTGATCGAGTGGGACATTGCTGATAGAGTGGGATGATGCTGATAGATTGGGTCAATGCTGATATAGTAGGATGATGCTGCTCGGTCCCTTGCATCGCTGTGCCCTCCCTCTCTGTCTCACTCCTCTGCATCACTGTGCTCTCTCTATCTCTCTCTCGTTCCCCTGCATCGCCGTGGCCTCTCTGTCTCTCGTTCCCCTGCAGCGCATGCCCTCTCTGTCTCTTTCTCTCATTCCCCTGTGTCGCTATGCCCTCTGTGCCTCTCTATCTCTCTCCCCTGCATCGCTCTGCCCTCTCTGTAAATCTCGTTTCCTTCCATCACTGTGCCCTCTCTGTCTCACTCTCGTTCCGCTGCATCGCTGTGCCCTCTCTCTGTCTGCACTGCATCGCTTTGCCCTCTCTTTCTCTCCCTCATTCCCCTGCATCGCTGTGCCCTATCAATCTCGTTCCCCTGCATCGCTGTGCCCTTCCTCTCTGTCTCTCCTTCCCTTGCATCGCTGGACCCTCTCTGTCTCTCATTCCGCTGCATCGTTGTGCTCTCTCTCTCACACACATTCTCCTGCATCACTGCATCCTCTCTGTCTCTCTCTCTCTCTCTCTCTCGATCCCCTGCATCGCTGTGCCCCGTCTGTCTCTCTCCCTCATTCCTCTGCATCACTTTGCCCTGTCTCTCTCTATGTCTCGTTCCCCTGCATCGCTGTGCCCTGTCTCTCTCTCTCTCGTTCCCCTGCATCACTGTGCCCTCTCTGTCTCTCCCTCTCATTCGCCTGCATCACTGTGCGCTCTCTCTCTCACACATTCTCCTGTATCACTGCGCACTCTCTCTCGATCCTCTGCATCTCTATGCCCTCTCTGTCTTTCTCTCTCGATCCCTTCATCTCTATGGGCTCTCTGTCTCTATCTCCCGTTCCCCTGCTTCGCTGTGCACTCTTTGTCTCTCTCTCTCTCTCGTTCCCCTGCATCGCTGTGCCCTTCTCTCTCTGTCTCTCTCTCTCGTTCTCCTGCATTGCTGTGCCCTCTCTGTCACTCTCTCTCTCTCCAGTTCCCCTGCATCGCTGTGCCCTCTCCATCTCTTCTTCATTCTCCTGCATCGCTGTGGACTCTGTCTCTCTCCCTCATTGCCATGCATCGCTGTGCCCTGTCTCTCTATCTCTCTCGTTCCCTGCATCGCCGTACCCGCTCTCTCTCATTCCCCTGCATCGCTGTTCCCTCTCTGTCTGTCTCTCTCGTTCCCCTGCATCGCTGTGCTCTCTCTGGCTCTCACTCTCGTTCCCCTGCATCGCTGTGCCCTCTCTGTCTCTCTCTCTTTCTCGATCCCCTGCATCTCTGTGCTCTCTCTGTCTCTCTCTCGATCCCCTGCATCGCTGTGCCCTCTCTGTCTCACTCTCGTTCCGCTGCATCGCTGTACTCTCTCTCTCACACATTCCGCTGGATCACTGCGCCCTCTCTGTGTCTCTCTCTCTCTCGATCCCCTGCATCTCTATGCCCTCTCTGTCTCTCTCTCTTTCTCGATCCCCTGCATCTCTGTGCTCTCTCTGTCTCTCTCTCGATCCCCTGCATCGCTGTGCCCTCTTTGTCTCACTCTCGTTCCGCTGCATCGCTGTACTCTCTCTCTCACACATTCCGCTGGATCACTGCGCCCTCTCTGTGTCTCTCTCTCTCTCGATCCCCTGCATCTCTATGCCCTCTCTGTCTCTCTCTCTTTCTCGATCCCCTGCATCTCTGTGCTCTCTCTGTCTCTCTCTCGATCCCCTGCATCGCTGTGCCCTCTTTGTCTCACTCTCGTTCCGCTGCATCGCTGTACTCTCTCTCTCTCACATTCCGCTGGATCACTGCGCCCTCTCTGTGTCTCTCTCTCTCTCGATCCCCTGCATCTCTATGCCCTCTCTGTCTCTCTCTCTTTCTCGATCCCCTGCATCTCTGTGCTCTCTCTGTCTCTCTCTCGATCCCCTGCATCGCTGTGCCCTCTCTGTCTCTCTCTCGTTCCCCTGCATCGCTGTGCTCTCTCTCTCTCACATTCTGCTGCATCACTGCGCCCTCTGTGTGTGTGTGTCTCTCTCGATCCCCTGCATCTCTAAGCCCTCTCTCTCTCTCTTTCCCCTGCATCGCTGTGCCCTCTCTCTGTCTGCACTGCATCGCTTTGCCCTCTCTTTCTCTCCCTCATTCCCCTGCATCGCTGTGCCCTATCAATCTCGCTCCCCTGCATCGATGTGCCCTTCCTCTCTGTCTCTCGTTCCCCTGCAGCGCATGCCCTCTCTGTCTCTGTCTCTCATTCCCCTCTATCGCTATGCCCTCTGTCTCTCTCTCTCTCTCCCCCTGCATCGCTCTGCCCTCTCTGTAAATCTCGTTTCCTTCCATCACTGTGCCCTCTCTGTCTCACTCTCGTTCCGCTGCATCGCTGTACTCTCTCTCTCACACATTCCGCTGGATCACTGCGCCCTCTCTGTGTCTCTCTCTCTCTCGATCCCCTGCATCTCTATGCCCTCTCTGTCTCTCTCTCTTTCTCGATCCCCTGCATCTCTGTGCTCTCTCTGTCTCTCTCTCGATCCCCTGCATCGCTGTGCCCTCTCTGTCTCTCTCTCGTTCCCCTGCATCGCTGTGCTCTCTCTCTCACATTCTGCTGCATCACTGTGCCCTCTCTGTGTGTGTGTCTCTCTCGATCCCCTGCATCACTAAGCCCCCTCTCTCTCTCTCTCTTTCTCGATCCCCTGCATCTCTATGCTCTCTCTGTCTCTCTCTCTCTCGTTCCCCTGCATCGCTGTGCTCTCTTTATCAATCTCGTTCCCCTGCATCGCTGTGCCCTCTCTGTCTCTCTCCTTCCCTTGCATCGCTGGACCCTCTCTGTCTCTCTGTCTCTCTCTCATTCCGCTGCATCGTTGTGCTCTCTCTCTCACACACATTCTCCTGCATCACTGCGTCCTCTCTGTCTCTCTCTCTCTCTCGATCCCCTGCATCGCTGTGCCCCGTCTGTCTCTCTCCCTCATTCCTCTGCATCACTTTGCCCTGTCTCTCTCTATGTCTCGTTCCCCTGCATCGCTGTGCCCTGTCTCTCTCTCTCTCTCGTTCCCCTGCATCACTGTGCCCTCTCTGTCTCTCCCTCTCATTCGCCTGCATCACTGTGCGCTCTCTCTCTCACACACATTCTCCTGTATCACTGCGCACTCTCTCTCGATCCTCTGCATCTCTATGCCCTCTCTGTCTTTCTCTCTCGATCCCTTCATCTCTATGGGCTCTCTGTCTCTATCTCCCGTTCCCCTGCTTCGCTGTGCACTCTTTGTCTCTCTCTCTCTCGTTCCCCTGCATCGCTGTGCCCTTCTCTCTCTGTCTCTCTCTCGTTCTCCTGCATTGCTGTGCCCTCTCTGTCACTCTCTCTCTCTCCAGTTCCCCTGCATCGCTGTGCCCTCTCCATCTCTTCTTCATTCTCCTGCATCGCTGTGGACTCTGTCTCTCTCCCTCATTCCCATGCATTGCTGTGCCCTGTCTCTCTATCTCTCTCGTTCCCTGCATCGCTGTACCCGCTCTCTCTCATTCCCCTGCATCGCTGTTCCCTCTCTGTCTGTCTCTCTCGTTCCCCTGCATCGCTGTGCTCTCTCTGGCTCTCACTCTCGTTCCCCTGCATCGCTGTGCCCTCTCTGTCTCTCTCTCTCTTTCTCAGTCCCTTGCATCGCTGTGCCCTCCCTCTCTGTCTCACTCCCCTGCATCACTGTGCTCTCTCTGTGTGTCTCTCTCTCTCATTCTCCTACATCGCTGTGCCCTCTCTCTCTCTGGCCCTCGCTCCCCTGCATCACTGTTCCCTCTCTATCTCTCTCTCTCGTTCCCCTGCAGCGCATGCCCTCTCTGTCTCTGTCTCTCATTCCTCTGTATCGCTATGCCCTCGGTGTCTCTCTCTCTCCCCCCCCCCCCCCGCATCGCTCTGCCCTGTCTGTGAATTTCATTCCCTTGCATCGCTGTGCCCTCTCTGTCTCACTCTCGCTCTCGTTCCTTTGCATCGCTGTGCCCTACCTCTGTCTCCACTGCATCGCTTTGCCCTCTCTTTCTCTCCCTCATTCCCCTGCATCGCTGTGCCCTCTCTATCAATCTCGCTCCCCTGAATCACTGTGCCCTCTCTCTCTCTCTCTCGTTCCGCTGCATCGCTGTGCCCTCTCTCTCTCTCTGATTCTCCTGCATCACTGCGCACTCTCTCTCTCTCTCTTGATCCCGTGCATCTCTATGCCCTCTCTGTCTCTCTCTCTTTCTCGATCCCCTGCATCTCTATGCTCTCTCTGTCTCTCTCTCTCTCGATCCCCTGCATCGCTGTGCCCTGCCTCTCTCTCTCGTTCTCCTGCATCACTGTGCCCTGTATCTCTTTCGTTCTCATGCATTGCTCAGCCCTCTCTATCTCTCTCTCATTCCGCTGCATCGTTTTACCCTCTCTCTCTGACTCTCTCTCTCATTCCCCTTGATTGCTGTATCCTCTCTGTCTCTCTCTCTCTCACTCTCTCTCACACCCCTGCATCGCTGTGCCCTCTCTGTCTCTCTCTCATTCCCCTGCATCGCAGTGCCCTTTAACTCTCTGCCTCTTTCTCTCTCTCATTCTCCTGCATCGCTGGATCTTTGTCTCTTTCTCTCTCTCTCTCTCTGTGTCTCTCTCTCTTTCATTCCCCGGTATCACTGTGCCCTCTCTGTCACTCTCTCTTTCTCTCGTTCGCCTGCATCTCTATGCCATCTCTTTCTTTCTCTCTCGATTCCTTCAGCTCTATGCATTCTCTGTCTCTCTCTCTCGATCCCCTGCATCTCTATGCATTATCTGTCTCTCTCTCTCGATCTCCTGCATCGCTGTGTCCTCTCTGTCTCTCTCTCTATCTCTCGTTCCCCTGCATCGCTGTGCACTCTTTGTGTCTCTCTCTCTCTCTCGTTCTCTGGCATTGCTGTGCCCTCTCTGTCTGTCTCTCTCTCTCTCTAGTCCCCCTGCATCGCTGTGCCTTCTCCATCTCTTCTTCATTCGCCTGCATCGCTGTGCCCTCTCTGTCTCTCTCTCTCTCTCCACTGCATCGCTGTGCCCTCTTTGTTTCTCACTTGTCCCCCTGCATGGCCGTGTCCTCTGTCTCTCTTTATCTCTCGTTCCCCTGCATCGCCGTGTCCTCTCTCTCTATATCTCTCGGTTCTCCTGCATCGCTGTGCCCTCTCTGTCTCTCTCTCGTTCCCCTGCATCGCTGTGCCCTGCCTCTCTCTTTCATTTTCCTGCATCACTGTGCGCTCTCTGTCTCTCTATCTCTCTCGTTCCCTGCATTGCTGTGCCCTCTCTCTCTCCTTCCCCTGCATCACTGTGCGCTCTCTTTCTCTCTCTCTCATTCTCCTGCATTGCTGTGCCCTGTAGCTCTCTGTCTCTCTCTCTCTCTCTCTCGTTCTCCTGCATTGATATGCCCTCTCTGTCTCTCTCTTGTTCCCCTGCATTGCTGTGCCATCCCAGTCTCTCTCTTTCTCGCTCCCCTGCGTCACTGTGCTCTCTCTGTCTCTCTCTCCCATTCCCCTGCATCGCTGTGCCCTCTCTGTCTCTCTCTCTCATTCTCCTGCATCTCTGTTCCCTCTCTGTCTCTCTCTTGTTCCCCTGCATAGCTGTGCCCTCTCCATCTCTTCATTCGCCTGCATTGCTGTGACCTCTCTGTCTCTCTCTCACTCTCCACTGCCTCGCTCTGCCCTCTCTGTTTCTCACTCGTCCCCCTGCATTGCCATGTCCTCTCTCTCTCTATCTCTCGTTCCCCTGCATCGCTGTGCACTCTCTCCATCTCATTCCCCTGCATCGCTGTGCACTCTCTCTCTCTCATTCACCTGCGTCACTGCGCCCTCTTATCTCTCTCTCTCTCTCTCTCTCTCTCTCTCGAGCCCCTGCATCTCTATGCCCTCTCTGTCTCTCTGTCTTTCTCGATCCCCTGCATCTCTATGCTCTTTCTGTCTATCTCTCTCGATCCCCTGCATCACTGTGCCCTCTCTGTCTCTCTCCCTTATTCCCATGCATCGCTGTGCCCTGACTCTCTCTCATTTTCCTGCATCACTGTGCGCTCTCTGTCTCTCTATCTCTCTCGTTCCCTGCATCGCTGTGCCCTCTCTCTCTCTCTCCTTCCCCTGCATCGCTGTGCCCTCTCTGTCTCTCTCTCTCTCCTTCCCCTGCATCGCTGTGCCCTCTCTGTCTCTCTCTCTCTCACATTCCCCTGCATCGCAGTGCCCTTTAACTCTCTGCCTCTTTCTCTCTCTCATTCTCCTGCATCGCTGGATCTTTGTCTCTTTCTCTCTCTCTCTCTCTGTGTCTCTCTCTCTTTCATTCCCCGGTATCACTGTGCCCTCTCTGTCACTCTCTCTTTCTCTCGTTCGCCTGCATCTCTATGCCATCTCTTTCTTTCTCTCTCGATTCCTTCAGCTCTATGCATTCTCTGTCTCTCTCTCTCGATCTCCTGCATCGCTGTGTCCTCTCTGTCTCTCTCTCTATCTCTCGTTCCCCTGCATCGCTGTGCACTCTTTGTGTCTCTCTCTCTCTCTCGTTCTCTGGCATTGCTGTGCCCTCTCTGTCTGTCTCTCTCTCTCTCTAGTCCCCCTGCATCGCTGTGCCTTCTCCATCTCTTCTTCATTCGCCTGCATCGCTGTGCCCTCTCTGTCTCTCTCTCTCTCTCCACTGCATCGCTGTGCCCTCTTTGTTTCTCACTTGTCCCCCTGCATGGCCGTGTCCTCTGTCTCTCTTTATCTCTCGTTCCCCTGCATCGCCGTGTCCTCTCTCTCTATATCTCTCGGTTCTCCTGCATCGCTGTGCCCTCTCTGTCTCTCTCTCGTTCCCCTGCATCGCTGTGCCCTGCCTCTCTCTTTCATTTTCCTGCATCACTGTGCGCTCTCTGTCTCTCTATCTCTCTCGTTCCCTGCATTGCTGTGCCCTCTCTCTCTCCTTCCCCTGCATCACTGTGCGCTCTCTTTCTCTCTCTCTCATTCTCCTGCATTGCTGTGCCCTGTAGCTCTCTGTCTCTCTCTCTCTCTCTCGTTCTCCTGCATTGATATGCCCTCTCTGTCTCTCTCTTGTTCCCCTGCATCGCTGTGCCATCCCAGTCTCTCTCTTTCTCGCTCCCCTGCGTCACTGTGCTCTCTCTGTCTCTCTCTCCCATTCCCCTGCATCGCTGTGCCCTCTCTGTCTCTCTCTCTCATTCTCCTGCATCTCTGTTCCCTCTCTGTCTCTCTCTTGTTCCCCTGCATAGCTGTGCCCTCTCCATCTCTTCATTCGCCTGCATTGCTGTGACCTCTCTGTCTCTCTCTCACTCTCCACTGCCTCGCTCTGCCCTCTCTGTTTCTCACTCGTCCCCCTGCATTGCCATGTCCTCTCTCTCTCTATCTCTCGTTCCCCTGCATCGCTGTGCACTCTCTCCATCTCATTCCCCTGCATCGCTGTGCACTCTCTCTCTCTCATTCACCTGCGTCACTGCGCCCTCTTATCTCTCTCTCTCTCTCTCTCTCTCTCTCTCTCTCGAGCCCCTGCATCTCTATGCCCTCTCTGTCTCTCTGTCTTTCTCGATCCCCTGCATCTCTATGCTCTTTCTGTCTATCTCTCTCGATCCCCTGCATCACTGTGCCCTCTCTGTCTCTCTCCCTTATTCCCATGCATCGCTGTGCCCTGACTCTCTCTCATTTTCCTGCATCACTGTGCGCTCTCTGTCTCTCTATCTCTCTCGTTCCCTGCATCGCTGTGCCCTCTCTCTCTCTCTCCTTCCCCTGCATCGCTGTGCCCTCTCTGTCTCTCTCTCTCTCCTTCCCCTGCATCGCTGTGCCCTCTCTGTCTCTCTCTCTCTCACATTCCCCTGCATCGCTGTGCCCTCTCTCTCTGTCTCTCTCTGTCTCTCTCTCACTCTCTCTCTCGTTCTCCTGCATTGCTGTGCCCTCTCTCTTTCTCCTTCCCCTGCATCGCTGTGCACTCTCTCTCTCTGTCTCTCTCTGTCTCTCTCTGTCTCTCTCTCTCATTCTCCTGCATCGCTGTGCCCTCTCTCTCTCTGTCTCTCTCTGTTTCTCTCTCTCTCTCGTTCTCCTGCATTGATGTGCCCTCTCTGTCTCTCTCTTGTTCCCCTGCATCGCTGTGCCATCCCTGTCTCTCTCTTTCTCGCTCCCCTGCGTCACTGTGCTCTCTCTGTCTCTCTCTCCCATTCCCCTGCATCGCTGTGCCCTCTCTGTCTCTCTCTCTCATTCTCCTGCATCTCTGTTCCCTCTCTCTCTTTGTCTCTCTCTGTCTCTCTCTCTCTCGTTCTCCTGCATTGCTGTGCCCTCTCTGTCTCTCTCTTGTTCCCCTGCATAGCTGTGCCCTCTCCATCTCTTCATTCGCCTGCATTGCTGTGACCCCTCTGTCTCTCTCACTCTCCACTGCCTCGCTCTGCCCTCTCTGTTTCTCGCTCATTCCCCTGCATCACTGTACGGTCTCTGTCTCTCTATCTCTCTCGTTCCCTGCATCGCTGTGCCCTCTCTCTCTCTCCTTCCCCTGCATCGCTGTGCCCTCTCTCTCTGTCTCTCTCTCTCTCACTCTCTCTCGTTCTCCTGCATTGCTGTGCCCTCTCTCTTTCTCCTTCCCCTGCATCGCTGTGCCCTCTCTCTCTCTGTCTCTCTCTGTCTCTCTCTCACTCTCTCTCGTTCTCCTGCATTGCTGTGCCCTCTCTCTTTCTCCTTCCCCTGCATCACTGTGCCCTCTCTCTCTGTCTCTCTCTGTCTCTCTCTCACTCGTTCTCCTGCATTGCTGTGCCCTCTCTGTCTCTCTCTTGTTCCCCTGCATCGCTGTGCCCTCTCCATCTCATCTTCATTCGCCTGCATCGCTGTGACCTCTCTGTCTCTCCAACTCTCCACTGCCTCGCTCTGCCCTCTCTGTTTCTCGCTCATTCCCCTGCAATGCCGTGTCCTCTCTCTCTATCTCTCGTTCCCCTGCATCGCTGTGCACTCTCTCCATCTCATTCCCCTGCATCGCAGTGCACTCTCTCTCTCATTCTCCTGCATCACAGTGCCCTCTTGTCTCTCTCTCGCTCTCTCTTTCTCGATCCCCTGCATCTCTATGCTCGTTCTGTCTATCTCTCTCGATCCCCTGCATCGCTGTGCCCTCTCTGTCTCTCTCCCTTATTTCCATGCATCGCTGTGCCCTCTCTCTCTCTCCCTCGTTCCCTGCATCACTGTGCCCTCTCTGTCTCTCCCTCATTCCCCTGCATCACTGTGCTCTCTCTGCCTCTCTCTCTCATTCCCCTGCATCGCTGTGCCCTCTCTCTCTCTCCCTCGTTCCCTGCATCACTGTGCCCTCTCTGTCTCTCCCTCATTCCCCTGCATCGCTGTGGCATCTCTGTCGCTCTCCCTTATTCCCCTGCATCGCCGTGCCATGACTCTCTCTCTCTCTCATTTTCCTGCATCACTATGCGCTCTCTGTCTCTCTATCTCTTGTGTTCCCTGCATCGCTGCGCCGTCTCCCTCTCTCTCCTTCCCCTGCATCACTGTGCCCTCTCTGTCTCTCTCTCTCATTCTCCTGCATCACTATGCGCTCTGTCTCTCTATCTCTCGCGTTCCCTGCATCGCTGTGCCCTCTCTCTCTCTCTCCTTCCCCTGCATCGCTGTGCCCTCTCTGTCTCTCTCTCTCATTCTCCTGCATTGCTGTGTCCTCTCTCTCTCTGTCTCTCTCTGTCTCTTTCTCTCTCATTCTCATGCATTGCTGTGCCTTCTCCATCTCATCTTCATTCGCCTGCATCGCTGTGCCCCCTCTGTGTCTCTCCCTCATTCCTCTGCATCAGTTTGCCCTGTCGCTCTCTCTCTCATTCTCCTGCATCACTTGCGCTCTCTGTCTCTCTATCTCTCGTTCCCCTTCATCACTGTGCCCTGTCTCTCTATCGCTCTCCTGCATCGCTGTGCCCTCTTCTCTGTCTCTCTCTCTCTCTCATTCCCCTTGATTACTGTCTCCTCTCTGTCTCTCTCTCTCTCTCACCCCTGCATCGCTGTGCCCTGCCTCTCTCTCTCATTTTCCTGCATCGCTGTGTCCTCTCGGTCTCTCTCTCTCTCGTTCCCCTGCATTGCTGTGCCCTCTGTCTGTCTCCACTGCATCACTTTGCCCTCTCTTTCTCTCCCTCATTCCCCTGCATCGCTGTGCCCTCTCAGTAAATCTCACTCCCCTGCATCGCTGTGCCCTCTCTCTCTCTTGTTCTGCCTCATTGCTGTGCTCTCTCTCTCTCACACATTCTCCTGCATCACTGCGCCCTCTCTGTCTCTCTCTATCTCTCGATCCCCTGCATCTCTATGCTCTCCCTGTCTCTCTCTCTCGTTCCCCTGCATCGCTGTGCCCTCTCTGTCTCTCTTGTTCCCTTGCATCGCTGAACCCTCTCTGTCTCTCTCTCTCTCTCATTCCGCTGCATCGCTGTGCTCTCTCTCTCTCACATTCTCCTGCATCACTGCGCCCTCTCTGTCTCTCTCTCTCTGTCTCTCGATCCCCTGCATCGCTGTGCCACCTGTCTCTCTCCCTCGTTCCTCTGCAACACTTTGCCTTGTCTCTCTCTCTATCTCTCGTTCCCCTGCATTGCTGTGCCCTGTCTCTCTCTCTCTCGTTATCCTGCATCACTTGCGCTCTCTGTCTCTCTATCTCTCTCGTTCCCTGCATCGCTGTGTTCTCTCTATCTCTCTCTCTCTCATTCCACTTCATTGCTGTGTCCTCTCTGTCTCTCTCTCTCTCGTTCCCCTGCATCGCTGTGCCCACTGTCTGTCTCCACTGCATCACTTTGCCCTCTCTTTCTCTCCCTCATTCCCCTGCATCGCTGTGCCCTCTCAGTCAATCTCACTCCCCTGCATCGCTGTGCCCTCTCTCTCTCTTGTTCTGCCTCATTGCTGTGCTCTGTCTCTCTCTCACACATTCTCCTGCATCACTGCGCCCTCTCTGTCTCTCTCTATCTCTCGATCCCCTGCATCTCTATGCCCTCCCTGTCTCTCTCTCTCGTTCCCCTGCATCGCTGTGCCCTCTCTGTCTCTCTTGTTCCCTTGCATCGCTGAACCCTCTCTGTCTCTCTCTCTCTCTCATTCCGCTGCATCGCTGTGCTCTCTCTCTCTCACATTCTCCTGCATCACTGCGCCCTCTCTGTCTCTCTTTCTCTGTCTCTCGATCCCCTGCATCGCTGTGCCACCTGTCTCTCTCCCTCGTTCCTCTGCAACACTTTGCCTCGTCTCTCTCTCTATCTCTCGTTCCCCTGCATTGCTGTGCCCTGTCTCTCTCTCTCTCGTTATCCTGCATCACTTGCGCTCTCTGTCTCTCTATCTCTCTCGTTCCCTGCATCGCTGTGTTCTCTCTATCTCTCTCTCTCTCTCATTCCACTTCATTGCTGTGCCCTCTCTGTCTCTCTCTCTCTAGTTCCCCAGCATCGCTGTGCCCTCTCCATCGCATCTTGCGCTCTTTGTCTCTCTATCTCTCTCGATCCCCTGTATCTTTGTGCCTTGTCTCTCTCTCGTTCTTCTGCATCGCTGTGCCCTCTCTGTCTCTCTCTCATTCCCCTGCATCGCAGTGCCCTCTCACTCTCTGTCTCTCTCTCTCTCGTTCTCCTGCATTGCTGTGCCCTCTTTGTCTCTCTCTCTCTCTGTCATTTCCCGGTATCACTGCACCCTCTCTCTCTCTCTCTCGTTCGCCTGCATCACTGTACTCTTTCTCTCTCACATTCTCCTCTATCACTGCGCCATCTCTGTCTCTCTCTCTCTCTCTTGATCCCCTGCATCTCTATGCCCTCTCTGTCTTTCTCTCTTGATCCCCTGAATCTCTTTGTGCTCTCTGTCTCTGTCTCTCGATCTCCTGCATCACTGCGTCCTCTCTGTCTCGTTCCCCAGCATCACTGTGCACTCTTTGTCTCTCTCTCTCTCTCTCGTTCCCCTGCATTTGCTTTGCCCTCTCTCTCTCTCTCTCTCATTCCCCTGCATCGCTGTGCCCTCTCTGTCTCGTTCACTCTCTTTCCCCAGCATCGCTATGCCCTCTCTCTCTCTCTCTCGTTTCCCTGCATCACTGTGCTCTCTCTGTCTCTCTCTCTCTCCCATTCTCCTGCATCGCTGTGCTCTCTCTCTCTCCCTTGTTCCCCTGCATCACTGTGCCCTCTCTGTCTCTCTCTCGTTCCCATGCAGCGCATGCCCTCTCTATCTCTGTCTCTCATTCCCCTGTATCGCTATGCCCTCTGTGTCTCTCTCTCTCTCTCCCCTGCATCGCTGTGCCCTCTCTGGCAATCTCATTCCCTTGCATCGCTGTGCCCTCTCTGTCTCACTCTCGCTCTTGATCCCCTGCATCGCTGTGCCCTCTCTGTCTCTCTCATTCCCCTGCATCGCTGTGTCCTCTCTCTCTCTCGTTCCCCTGCATCGCTGTGCCCTCTCTTTCTCTCCCTCATTCCCCTGCATCGCTGTGCCCTCTCTATCAATCTCGCTCCCCTGCATCGCTGTGCTCTCTCACTCTCACATTCTCCTGCATCACTGCGCCCTCTCTGTCTCTCTCTATCTCTCATTCCCCTGCATCTCTATGCTCTCTCTGTCTCTCTCTCTCATTCCCCTGCATCGCTGTGCCCTCTCTGTCTCTCTCGTTCCCTTGCATCGCTGGACCTTCTCTGTCTCTCTCTCTCTGTCTCTCTCTCTCATTCCGCTGCATCGCTGTGCTCTCTCTCTCTCACATTCTCCTGCATCACTGTGCCCTCTCTGTCTCTCTCTCTCGATCCCCTGCATCGCTGTGCCCCCTCTGTCTCTCTCCCTCATTCCTCTGCATCACTTTGCCCTGCCTCTCTCTCTCTATGTCTCGTTCCCCTGCATCGCTGTGCCCTGTCTCTCTCTCTCTCGTTCTCCTGCATTGCTGCGCCCTCTTTGTCTCTCTCTATCTCTCGTTGCCTTGCATTGCTGTGCTCTCTCTCTCTCTCGTTCCCCTGCATCGCTGTGCCATCTCTGTCTCTCTCTCTCTCTCTTTCTTGGTCCCTTGCATCGCTGTGTCCTCTCTCTCTGTCTCGCTCCCCTGCATCACTGTGCTCTCTCTGTCTCTCTCTCTCTCCCATTCTCCTGCATCGCTGTGCTCTCTCTCTCTCTCTCCCTTGTTCCTCTGCATCACTGTGCCCTCTCTGTCTCTCTCTCATTCCCCTGCAGCGCATGCCCCCTCTATCTCTGTCTCTCATTCCCCTGTATCGCTATGCCCTCTGTGTGTGTGTCTCTCTCTCCCCTGCATCGCTCTGCCCTCTCTGTCAATCTCATTCCCTTGCATCGCTGTGCTCTCTCTGTCTCTCTCATTCCCCTGCATCGCTGTGTCCTCTCTCTCTCTCTCATTCCCCTGCATCGTTGTGCCCTCTCTCTGTCTCCACTGCATCGCTTTGCCCTCTCTTTCTCTCCCTAATTCCCCTGCATCGCTGTGCCCTCTCTCTCTCTCTCTCGTTCCGCTACATCGCTGTGCTCTCTCACTCTCACATTCTGCTGCATCACTGCGCCCTCTCTGTCTCTCTCTATCTCTCATTCCCCTGCATCTCTATGCCCTCTCTGTCTCGCTCTCTTTCTCGATCTCGTGCATCTCTATGCTCTCTCTGTCTCTCTCTCTCTCGTTCCCCTGCATCGCTGTGCTCTCTTTATCAATCTCATTCCCATGCATCGCTGTGCCCTCTCTGTCTCTCTCGTTCCCTTGCATCGCTGGACCTTCTCTGTCTCTCTCTCTCTCATTCCGCTGCATCGCTGTGCTCTCTCTCTCACACACATTCTCCTGCATCACTGCGCCCTATCTTTCTCTCTCTCTCGATCCCCTGCATCGCTGTGCCCCCTCTGTCTCTCTCCCTCATTCCTCTGCATCACTTTGCCCTGTCTCTCTCGCTCTATGTCTCGTTCCCCTGCATCGCTGTGCCCTGTCTCTCTCTCTCTCTCGTTCTCCTGCGTCACTTGCGCTCTCTGTCTCTCTATCTCTCTCGATCCCCTGTATCTTTGTGCCTTGTCTCTCTCTCATTCCCCTGCATCGCAGTGCCCTCTCACTCTCTGTCTCTCTCTCTCTCTCGTTCTCCTGCATTGCTGTGCCCTCTTTGTCTCTCTCTCTCTCTCTCTCTCTGTCATTTCCCGGTATCACTGTGCCCTCTCTTTCTCTCGTTCACCTGCATCACTGTGCGCTTTCTCTCTCACATTCTCCTCTATCACTGTGCCATCTCTGTCTCTCTCTATCTCGCTCGCTCCCCTGCATCTCTATGCCCTCTCTGACTGTCTCTCTTGATCCCCTGAATCTCTATGCGCTCTCTGTCTCTCTCTCTCTCTCTCTCGTTCCCCTTGCATCGCTGTGCCCTCTCTGTCTCGTTCACTCTCTTTCCCCAGCATCGCTATGCCCTCTCTCTCTCTCGTTTCCCTGCATCGCTGTGCACTCTTTGTCTCTCTCTATCACTCGTTCCCCTGCATCGCTTTGCCCTCTCTCTCCCTCGTTCCGCTGCATCGCTGTGCCTCTCTGTCTCTCGCTCGTTCCCCTGCATCGCTGTGCCCTCTCTGTCTCGCTCTCGTTCCCCTGCATTGCTGTGCCCTCTCTGTTTCTCGCTTGCCCCCTACATCGCCGTGTCCTCTGTCTCTCTATCTCTATCTCTCATTCCCCTGCAGCGCTGTGCCCTCTCGATCTCGTTCTCTCTGTTTCCCCTGCAACACTATGCCCTCTCTCTCTCTCGCTCTCTCTCTAATTCCCCTGCATCGCCCTGTCCTCTCTCTTTCTCTATCTCTCGTTCCCCTGCATCGCTTTGCCCTCTCTCTCTTTCTCATTCCCTTGCATCGCTATGTCCTCTCTGTCTCGTTCCCATGCATTGCTGCGCCCTGTCTCTCTTCCATTGCACCGCTGTGCCCTCTCTGTCTCTCTCTCTGTCCCTCTCATTCCCCGGCATCGCTGTGCCCTCTCTCTCTATCTCCACCGCATGCTGTCCCCTCCCTGTCTCTATCTCTCGTTCCCCTGCATCGCTCTGCCCTCTCTGTCTCCCCCTCATTCCCCTGCATCGCTGTGCCCTCTCTGTCTCTCTCTCTCGTTTCCCTGCATCGCTGTGCCCTCTCAGTCTTTCTCTCTCGCTCCCCTGCATCACTGTGCCCTCTCTGTCTCTCTCTCTCTTTCTTGTTCCATTGCATCGCTGTGTCCTCACTGTCTCTCTAATTCCCCTGCACCGCTGTGCCCTCTCTCTCTGTCTCGCTCCCCTGCATCACAGTGCTCTCTCTGTCTCTCTCCCTCATTCCCCTGCATCGCTGTGTCCTTTCTCCCTATGTCTCTCTCTCTCTCTCGTTCCCCTGCATTGCTGTGCCCTCTCTGTCTCCCTCTCTCTCTCGTTCTCCTGCATCGCTGTGTCCTCTCTGTCTCTCTCTATGTCCGGATCCCCTGCATCACTATGTCCTCTCTGTCTCTCTCTCTCTCCACTGCATCGCTGTGCCCTCTCTGTCTCTCACTCATCCCCCTGCATCGTTGTGCCCTCTCTGTCTCTCTCCATCTCTCGTTATCCTGCATCGCTGTGCCCTCTCTCTCTCTCCCTCATTCCCCTGCATCGCTGTACTTTGTCTCTCTCTCTCTATCTCTCTCGTTCCCCTGCATTGCTGTGCCCCTCTCTCTCTCTCCTTCTCCTGCATCACTGTGCACTCTCTGTGTATCTATCTTTCTCGTTCCCCTGTCTCACTTTCGTTCTGCTACACCACTGTACCGTCTATGTCTCTCACTCATTCCCCTGCATCGCTGTGCCCTCTCTCTCTCTGTCTCTCCCTCTCTCGTTCCCCTGCAATGCTGTGACCTCTCTGTCTCTTCTTCATTCGCTTGCATCGCTGTGCCCTCTCTCTCTCATTCCCTCTCTGTCTCTCTCTCACAATCCCCTGCATCGCTGTGCCTTCGCTGTCTCTCTCTCCACTGCATCGCTACGCCCTCTCTACCTCTCGCTCATCCCACTGCATCACTGTGCCCTCTCTGTCTCTCTCTATCGTTCCCCTGCATCGCTGTGCCCTCTCTCTCTCGTTCCACAACATCGCTGTGCACTCTTTCTCTATCTCTATCACTCGTTCTCCTGCATCGCTGTGCCCTCTTTGTCTCTCTTTATGTCGCGTTCCCTTGCATTGCTGTGCACTCTCTTTCTGATTCCCCTGCATCACTGCGCCATCTCTGTCTCTCTCTCTCTCTTCTCGTTCCATTGCATCGCTGTTTCCTCACTGTCTCTCATTCCCCTGCATCGCTGTGCCCTCTCTCTGTCTCTCTCGTTCCCCTACATTGCTGTGCCCTCTCTATCTCTCCACTGCAAAGCTATGCCCTCTCTGTCTCTATGTCTCGAACCCCTGCATTGCTGTGCCCTCTCTGTCTTTCTCTCTCTCTCATTCCCCTGAATCGCTGTGCCCTCTCTCTCTCCCTCGTTCTCCTGCATCACTGTGCCCTCTCTGTCTGGCTCTCGTTCCCCTACATCGCTGTGCCCTCTCTGTCTCCCTCTCTCATTCTCCTTTATTGCTGTGCCCTGCACCCTCTGTCTCTCTCTCTCTCATTCCCCTGCATCGCTGTGGCCTCTCTGTCTGTCTCGCTCTCTCATTTCCCTCTCTTCTTCATTCGCTTGCATCATTCCCCTGTATCACTGTGCCCTGACTCTCTCTCTCTCTCGTTGTCCTGCATTACTGTGCACTCTCTGTCTATCTATCTCTCTCATTCCCCTGCATCGCTGTGCCCTGTCTCTCTCTCATTCTGCTGCATCACTGTACCCTCTCTGTCTCTCTCTCTCATTCCCCTCTCTTCTTCATTCGCTTGCATCGCTGTGCCCTCTCTCTCTATCGTTCCCTTGCATCACTATGCCCTCTCTCTCTCTCTCTCTCTCGATCTCCTGCATCGCTGTGTCCTCTCTGCCTCTCTCTATCTCCTGATCCCCTGCATCTCTCTGCCCTCTCTCGATCTCCTGCATCGCTGTGCCCTCTCTGTCTCTGACTCTCTCTCTCCACTGTATCGCTGTGTTCTCTCTCTCTCTCGTTCCCCTGCATCGCTGTGCCCTCTTTGTCTCTCTCTATCTCGCATTCCCTTGCATTGCTGTGCCCTCTCTCTCTCATTCCCCTGCATCGCTGTGACATCGCTGTCTGTCTCTCTCTCTCTTTCTCATTCCATTGCATCGCTGTGTCCTCACTGTCTCTCTCATTCCCCTGCATTGCTGTGCACTCTCTGTCTCTCCATTCCACGACTATGCCCTCTCTGTCTCTCTGTCTAGATCCCCTGCATCGCTGTGCCCTCCCTCTCTCTCTCAATCCCCTGCGTCTCTTTGCCCTCTCTGTCTCTCTCTCTCTCTCTCGATCCCCTGCATCGCTGTGCCCCCTCTGTCTCTCTCTATCTCTCTCGTTCCCCTGCATCGCTGTGCCCTGACTCTCTCTCTCATTTTCCTGCATCACTCTGCGCTCTCTGTCTCTCTATCTATCTCGTCCCTGCATCGCTGTGCCCTCTCACTTTCTCCTTCCCCTGCATCGCTGTGCCCTCTCTGTCTCTCTCTCTCATTCTCCTGCATCGCTGTGCCCTCTCTCTCTCCGTCTCTCTCTGTCTCTCTCTCTCTTGTTCCCCTGCATCGCTGTGCCCTCTCCATCTCATTTTCATTCGCCTGCATTGCTGTGACGTCTCTGTTTCGCTCACTCTCCACTGCCTCGCTCTGCCCTCTCTGTTTCTTGCTCGCCCCCCTGCATTGCCGTGTCCTCTCTCTCTCTATCTCTCGTTCCCCTGCATCGCTGTGCACTCTCTCCGTCTCATTCCCCTGCATCGCTGTGCACTCTCTCTCTCATTCTCCTGCATCACTGTGCCCTCTTGTCTCTCTCTCGCTCTCTCTTTCTCGATCCCCTGCATGTCTATGCTCTTTCTGTCTATCTCTCTCGATCCCCTGCATCGCTGTGCCCTGTCTCTCTCTCTCTCTCATCTTCCTGCATCACTGTGCGCTCTCTGTCACTCTATGTCTCTCGTTCCCTGCATCGCTATGCCCTCTCCATCTCATCTTCATTCGCCTGCATCGTTGTGACCTCTCTGTCTCTCTCTCTCTTTCCACTGCCTCGCTGTGCCCTCTCTGTTTCTCGCTCGTCCTCCTGCATCGCCCTGTCCTCTCTCTTTCTCTATCTCTCGTTCCCCTGCATCGCTGTGCTCTCTCTCTTTCTCATTCCCCTGCATTGCTGTGCCCTATCTCTTTCTCCACTGCATCGCTTTGCCCTCTCTTTCTCTCCCTCCTTCCCCTGCATTGCTGTGCCCTCTCTATCAATCTCGCTCCCCTGCGTCGCTATGCCCTCTCTGTCTCTCTCTCTCTCTCGTTCCCCTGCATCGCTGTGTTCTCTTTATCAATCTCATTCCCCTGCATCGCTGGACTCTCTCTGTCTCTCTCTCTCAGTCTCATTCCGCTGCATGGCTATGCTCTCTCTATCTCACACACATTCTCCTGCATCACTGCGCCCTCTCTGTCTCTCTCTCTCTCTCTCGATCCCCTGCATCGCTGTGCCCCCTCTGTCTCTCTCCCTCATTCCTCTGCATCACTTTGTCCTGTCTCTCTCTCTCTCTATCTCTCGTTCCCCTGCATCGCTGTGCCTGTCTATCTCTCTCGTTCTCCTGCATCACCTGCACTCTCTGTCTCTCTATCTCTCTCGTTCCCCTGCATCACTGTGCCCTGTCTCTCTATCATTCTCTTGCATCGGTGAGCCCTCTCTGTCTCTCTCTCATTCCGCTGCATTGCTGTGCCCTCTCTCTGTGTGTCCCTCTCTCTCGTTCCACTGGATTGCTGTATCCTTTCTGTCTGTGTGTGTCTCTCTCTCTCGCACCCCTGCATCACTGTGCCCTCTCTGTCCCTCTCCCTCATTCCCCTGCATCGCTGTACACTCTCTCTCTCATTCTTCTGCATCGCTGTGCGCTATCTGTCTCTCTATCTCTCTCGATCCCCTGTATCTCTGTGACTTGTCTCTCCCTCGTTCTTCTGCATCGCTGTACCCTCTCTGTCTCTCTCTCATTCAACTGCATCGCAGTGCCCTGTCTCTCTCTCTCTCATTTTCCTGCATCACTGTGCGCTCTCTGTCTCTCTATCTCTCTCGTTCCCTGCATCGCTGTGCCCTCTCTCTCTTTCACCAGCATCGCTGTGCCCTCTCTGTCTCTCTCTCTCTCTCGTTCTCCTGCATTGCTGTACCCTCTCTGCCTCTCTAGTTCCCCAGCATCGCTGTGCCCTCTCCATCTCATCTTCATTCGCCTGCGTCGCTGTGTCCTCTCTGTCTCTCTCTCTCTCTCCACTGCATCGCTGTGCCCTCTCTCTCTCTCGTTCCCCTGTATCGCTGTGCCCTCTTTTTCTCTCTCTATCTGTCGTTCCCTTGCATTGCTGTGCCCTCTCTCTCGTTCCCCTGCATTGTTGTCCCCTCTCTCTCTCGCTCCCCTGCATCGCTGTGCCCTCTCTGTTTTCTCTCTCGTTCCCCTGCATCGCTGTGTCCTCTTTGTCCCTCTCTATCTCACGTTCCCTTGCATTGCTCTGCCCTCTCTCTCGTTCCCCTGCATTGTTGTCCCCTCTCTCTCTCTCTCTCCCCTGCATCGCTGTTTCCCCTCTCTGTCTCTCTCTTTCCCCTGCATCGCTGTGCCCCCTCTCTGTCTCTCTCTCTCCCCTGCATCGCTGTGCCCCCTCTCTGTCTCTCTCTTTCCCCTGCATCGCTGTGCCCCCTCTCTGTCTCTCTCTCTCCCCTGCATCGCTGTGCTCTCTCTGGCTCTCACTCTCGTTCCCCTGCATTGCTGTGCCCTCTCTGTCTCCCTCTCTCTCTCGTTCTCCTGCATCGCTGTGTCCTCTCTGTCTCTCTCTATGTCCGGATCCCCTGCATCACTATGTCCTCTCTGTCTCTCTCTCTCTCCACTGCATCGCTGTGCCCTCTCTGTCTCTCACTCATCCCCCTGCATCGTTGTGCCCTCTCTGTCTCTCTCCATCTCTCGTTATCCTGCATCGCTGTGCCCTCTCTCTCTCCCTCATTCCCCTGCATCGCTGTACTTTGTCTCTCTCTCTCTATCTCTCTCGTTCCCCTGCATTGCTGTGCCCCTCTCTCTCTCTCCTTCTCCTGCATCACTGTGCACTCTCTGTGTATCTATCTTTCTCGTTCCCCTGTCTCACTTTCGTTCTGCTACACCACTGTACCGTCTATGTCTCTCACTCATTCCCCTGCATCGCTGTGCCCTCTCTCTCTCTGTCTCTCCCTCTCTCGTTCCCCTGCAATGCTGTGACCTCTCTGTCTCTTCTTCATTCGCTTGCATCGCTGTGCCCTCTCTCTCTCATTCCCTCTCTGTCTCTCTCTCACAATCCCCTGCATCGCTGTGCCTTCGCTGTCTCTCTCTCCACTGCATCGCTACGCCCTCTCTACCTCTCGCTCATCCCACTGCATCACTGTGCCCTCTCTGTCTCTCTCTATCGTTCCCCTGCATCGCTGTGCCCTCTCTCTCTCTCGTTCCACAACATCGCTGTGCACTCTTTCTCTATCTCTATCACTCGTTCTCCTGCATCGCTGTGCCCTCTTTGTCTCTCTTTATGTCGCGTTCCCTTGCATTGCTGTGCACTCTCTTTCTGATTCCCCTGCATCACTGCGCCATCTCTGTCTCTCTCTCTCTCTTCTCGTTCCATTGCATCGCTGTTTCCTCACTGTCTCTCATTCCCCTGCATCGCTGTGCCCTCTCTCTGTCTCTCTCGTTCCCCTACATTGCTGTGCCCTCTCTATCTCTCCACTGCAAAGCTATGCCCTCTCTGTCTCTATGTCTCGAACCCCTGCATTGCTGTGCCCTCTCTGTCTTTCTCTCTCTCTCATTCCCCTGAATCGCTGTGCCCTCTCTCTCTCCCTCGTTCTCCTGCATCACTGTGCCCTCTCTGTCTGGCTCTCGTTCCCCTACATCGCTGTGCCCTCTCTGTCTCCCTCTCTCATTCTCCTTTATTGCTGTGCCCTGCACCCTCTGTCTCTCTCTCTCTCATTCCCCTGCATCGCTGTGGCCTCTCTGTCTGTCTCGCTCTCTCATTCCCCTCTCTTCTTCATTCGCTTGCATCATTCCCCTGTATCACTGTGCCCTGACTCTCTCTCTCTCTCGTTGTCCTGCATTACTGTGCACTCTCTGTCTATCTATCTCTCTCATTCCCCTGCATCGCTGTGCCCTGTCTCTCTCTCATTCTGCTGCATCACTGTACCCTCTCTGTCTCTCTCTCTCATTCCCCTCTCTTCTTCATTCGCTTGCATCGCTGTGCCCTCTCTCTCTATCGTTCCCTTGCATCACTATGCCCTCTCTCTCTCTCTCTCTCTCTCGATCTCCTGCATCGCTGTGTCCTCTCTGCCTCTCTCTATCTCCTGATCCCCTGCATCTCTCTGCCCTCTCTCGATCTCCTGCATCGCTGTGCCCTCTCTGTCTCTGACTCTCTCTCTCCACTGTATCGCTGTGTTCTCTCTCTCTCTCGTTCCCCTGCATCGCTGTGCCCTCTTTGTCTCTCTCTATCTCGCATTCCCTTGCATTGCTGTGCCCTCTCTCTCTCATTCCCCTGCATCGCTGTGACATCGCTGTCTGTCTCTCTCTCTCTTTCTCATTCCATTGCATCGCTGTGTCCTCACTGTCTCTCTCATTCCCCTGCATTGCTGTGCACTCTCTGTCTCTCCATTCCACGACTATGCCCTCTCTGTCTCTCTGTCTAGATCCCCTGCATCGCTGTGCCCTCCCTCTCTCTCTCAATCCCCTGCGTCTCTTTGCCCTCTCTGTCTCTCTCTCTCTCTCTCTCGATCCCCTGCATCGCTGTGCCCCCTCTGTCTCTCTCTATCTCTCTCGTTCCCCTGCATCGCTGTGCCCTGACTCTCTCTCTCATTTTCCTGCATCACTCTGCGCTCTCTGTCTCTCTATCTATCTCGTCCCTGCATCGCTGTGCCCTCTCACTTTCTCCTTCCCCTGCATCGCTGTGCCCTCTCTGTCTCTCTCTCTCATTCTCCTGCATCGCTGTGCCCTCTCTCTCTCCGTCTCTCTCTGTCTCTCTCTCTCTTGTTCCCCTGCATCGCTGTGCCCTCTCCATCTCATTTTCATTCGCCTGCATTGCTGTGACGTCTCTGTTTCGCTCACTCTCCACTGCCTCGCTCTGCCCTCTCTGTTTCTTGCTCGCCCCCCTGCATTGCCGTGTCCTCTCTCTCTCTATCTCTCGTTCCCCTGCATCGCTGTGCACTCTCTCCGTCTCATTCCCCTGCATCGCTGTGCACTCTCTCTCTCATTCTCCTGCATCACTGTGCCCTCTTGTCTCTCTCTCGCTCTCTCTTTCTCGATCCCCTGCATGTCTATGCTCTTTCTGTCTATCTCTCTCGATCCCCTGCATCGCTGTGCCCTGTCTCTCTCTCTCTCTCATCTTCCTGCATCACTGTGCGCTCTCTGTCACTCTATGTCTCTCGTTCCCTGCATCGCTATGCCCTCTCCATCTCATCTTCATTCGCCTGCATCGTTGTGACCTCTCTGTCTCTCTCTCTCTTTCCACTGCCTCGCTGTGCCCTCTCTGTTTCTCGCTCGTCCTCCTGCATCGCCCTGTCCTCTCTCTTTCTCTATCTCTCGTTCCCCTGCATCGCTGTGCTCTCTCTCTTTCTCATTCCCCTGCATTGCTGTGCCCTATCTCTTTCTCCACTGCATCGCTTTGCCCTCTCTTTCTCTCCCTCCTTCCCCTGCATTGCTGTGCCCTCTCTATCAATCTCGCTCCCCTGCGTCGCTATGCCCTCTCTGTCTCTCTCTCTCTCTCGTTCCCCTGCATCGCTGTGCTCTCTTTATCAATCTCATTCCCCTGCATCGCTGGACTCTCTCTGTCTCTCTCTCTCAGTCTCATTCCGCTGCATGGCTATGCTCTCTCTCTCTCACACACATTCTCCTGCATCACTGCGCCCTCTCTGTCTCTCTCTCTCTCTCTCGATCCCCTGCATCGCTGTGCCCCCTCTGTCTCTCTCCCTCATTCCTCTGCATCACTTTGTCCTCTCTCTCTCTCTCTCTATCTCTCGTTCCCCTGCATCGCTGTGCCTGTCTATCTCTCTCGTTCTCCTGCATCACCTGCACTCTCTGTCTCTCTATCTCTCTCGTTCCCCTGCATCACTGTGCCCTGTCTCTCTATCATTCTCTTGCATCGGTGAGCCCTCTCTGTCTCTCTCTCATTCCGCTGCATTGCTGTGCCCTCTCTCTCTGTGTCCCTCTCTCTCGTTCCACTGGATTGCTGTATCCTTTCTGTCTGTGTGTGTCTCTCTCTCTCGCACCCCTGCATCACTGTGCCCTCTCTGTCCCTCTCCCTCATTCCCCTGCATCGCTGTACACTCTCTCTCTCATTCTTCTGCATCGCTGTGCGCTATCTGTCTCTCTATCTCTCTCGATCCCCTGTATCTCTGTGACTTGTCTCTCCCTCGTTCTTCTGCATCGCTGTACCCTCTCTGTCTCTCTCTCATTCAACTGCATCGCAGTGCCCTGTCTCTCTCTCTCTCATTTTCCTGCATCACTGTGCGCTCTCTGTCTCTCTATCTCTCTCGTTCCCTGCATCGCTGTGCCCTCTCTCTCTTTCACCAGCATCGCTGTGCCCTCTCTGTCTCTCTCTCTCTCTCGTTCTCCTGCATTGCTGTGCCCTCTCTGCCTCTCTAGTTCCCCAGCATCGCTGTGCCCTCTCCATCTCATCTTCATTCGCCTGCGTCGCTGTGTCCTCTCTGTCTCTCTCTCTCTCTCCACTGCATCGCTGTGCCCTCTCTCTCTCTCGTTCCCCTGTATCGCTGTGCCCTCTTTTTCTCTCTCTATCTGTCGTTCCCTTGCATTGCTGTGCCCTCTCTCTCGTTCCCCTGCATTGTTGTCCCCTCTCTCTCTCTCTCGCTCCCCTGCATCGCTGTGCCCTCTCTGTTTTCTCTCTCGTTCCCCTGCATCGCTGTGTCCTCTTTGTCCCTCTCTATCTCACGTTCCCTTGCATTGCTCTGCCCTCTCTCTCGTTCCCCTGCATTGTTGTCCCCTCTCTCTCTCTCTCCCCTGCATCGCTGTGCCCCCTCTCTGTCTCTCTCTTTCCCCTGCATCGCTGTGCCCCCTCTCTGTCTCTCTCTCTCCCCTGCATCGCTGTGCCCCCTCTCTGTCTCTCTCTTTCCCCTGCATCGCTGTGCCCCCTCTCTGTCTCTCTCTCTCCCCTGCATCGCTGTGCTCTCTCTGGCTCTCACTCTCGTTCCCCTGCATCGCTGTGCCCTCTCTGTCTCTCTCTCTTTCTCGATCCCCTGCATCTCTGTGCTCTCTCTGTCTCTCTCTCGATCCCCTGCATCGCTGTGCCCTCTCTGTCTCACTCTCGTTCCGCTGCATCGCTGTACTCTCTCTCTCACACATTCCGCTGGATCACTGCGCCCTCTCTGTGTCTCTCTCTCTCTCGATCCCCTGCATCTCTATGCCCTCTCTGTCTCTCTCTCTTTCTCGATCCCCTGCATCTCTGTGCTCTCTCTGTCTCTCTCTCGATCCCCTGCATCGCTGTGCCCTCTTTGTCTCACTCTCGTTCCGCTGCATCGCTGTACTCTCTCTCTCACACATTCCGCTGGATCACTGCGCCCTCTCTGTGTCTCTCTCTCTCTCGATCCCCTGCATCTCTATGCCCTCTCTGTCTCTCTCTCTCCCTGCATCGCTGTGCCCCCTCTCTGTCTCTCTCTTTCCCCTGCATCGCTGTGCCCCCTCTCTGTCTCTCTCTCTCCCCTGCATCGCTGTGCCCCCTCTCTGTCTCTCTCTTTCCCCTGCATCGCTGTGCCCCCTCTCTGTCTCTCTCTCTCCCCTGCATCGCTGTGCCCCCTCTCTGTCTCTCTCTCTCCCCTGCATCGCTGTGCCCCCTCTCTGTCTCTCTCTTTCCACTGCATCGCTGTGCCCCCTCTCTGTCTCTCTCTCTCCCCTGCATCGCTGTGCCCCCTCTCTGTCTCTCTCTTTCCCCTGCATCGCTGTGCCCCCTCTCTGTCTCTCTCTTTCCCCTGCATCGCTGTGCCCCCTCTCTGTCTCTCTCTTTCCCCTGCATCGCTGTGCCCTCTATGTCTCGCCATTGCACCACTTTGCCCAGTCTGTCTCTCTGTCTAGATCCCCTGCATCGCTGTGCCCTCTCTCTCTCTCTCAATCCGCTGTGTCGGTGTGCCCTCTCTGTCTCTCTCTTTCTCCTATGCATTGCCGTGCCCTCTCTGTCTCTCTCTCCACTGCATCGCTGTGACCTCTCTCTCTTTCTCTTGTTCCCCTGCATCACTGTGCACTCTTTCTCTCTATCACTCATTCCCCTGCTTCGCTGTGCCCTCTCTCTCTCTCATCCCCCTGCATCGCTGTACCCTCTCTGTCTCTCTCTATCTCTCGTTCTCCTGCATCGCTGTGCCCTCTATCTCTCGTTCCCCTGCATCGCTGTGCCCTCTTTCACCCTCTCTATCTCACGTTCCCTTGCCTTGCTGTGCACTCTCTCTTGTTCCCCTGCATCGCTGTGCCCTCTCTGTCTCCCTCTCTCATTCTCCTTTATTGCTGTGCTCTGCACCCTCTGTCTCTCTCTCTCTCGTTCCCCTGCATCGCTGTGGCCTCTCTGTCTGTCTCGCTCTCTCATTCCATTGCATCGCAGTGTCCTCACTTTCCCTCTCATTCCCCTGCATCGCTGTGCCCTCTCTCTGTCTCTCTTGTTCTCCTGCATCGCTGTGCCCTCTCTGTCTCTCCACTGCATCACTATGCCCTCTCTGTCTCTCTATCTCGATCCCCTGCATTGCTGCGCCCTTTCTGTCTTTCTCTCTCTCTCATTCACCTGCATCGCTGTGCCCTCTCTCTCTCTCTCGATTCCCTGCATCGCCGTGCCCTCTCTACCACTCTCTCTCTCTCTCGATCCCCTGCATCGCTGTGCCCTCCCTGTCTCTCACTCCAATGCATCACTGTGCCCTCTCTCTCTCTCTCTTGTTCCCCTGCATCGCTGTGCCCTCTCTCTCTCGATTCCCTGCGTCGCCGTGCCCTCTCTATCACTCTCTCTCTCTCGTTCCCCTGCATCGCTGTGCCCTCCCTGTCTCTCACTTCACTGCATCGCTGTGCCCTCTCTCCCTCTCCCTCTGTCATTCCCCCGCATCGCTGTGCCCTCGCTCTCTCTCTGATTGACCTGCATCGCTCTGCCCTCTCTGTCTTTCCCTCTCTCCACTGCATCGGTGTGCCCTCTCTGTCTCTCACCCATCCTCCTCTATCGCTGTGCAATCTCCGTCTTTCTCTACCTCTGGTTCCCCTGCATCGGTTTGCCCTTTGTCTCTCTCTATCTGTCGATCCCTTGCATTGCTGTGCCCTCTCTCTCTCGTTCCCCTGCATCACTGTACCCTCTCTGTCTCTCTCTCTCATTCCCCTGCATCGCTGTGCCCTCTTTCTCTCTCTTGTTCCCCTGCATCGTTATGCCATCTCTGTCTCTCTCTCTCTTTTATGATCCATTGCATCACTGTGTCCTCACTCTCTCTCTCATTCCCCTGCATCGCTGTGCCCTCTCTCTCTCCCTCGTTCCCCTGCATCACTGTGCTCTCTCTGTCTCTCTCTCTCATTCCCCTGCCTCGTAGTGCCCTCTCTCTCTCCCTCGTTCCCCTGCATCACTGTGCCCTCTCTGTCTCTCTCTCGTTCCCCTGCATCGCTGTGGCCTCTCTGTCTCCCTCCCTCATTCCACTGTATCGCTGTGCCCTTTCTCCCTCTGCCTCTCTCTCTGTCTCGGTCCCCTGCATTTCTGTGCCCTTTCTGTCTCTCTCTCTTTCTCATTCCCCTGCCTCGTAGTGCCCTCTCTCTCTCTCTCGTTCCACTGCATCACTGTGCCCTGTCTCTCTCTCTCATTCCACTGCGTTGCTGTGCACTCTTTCTCTCTCTCATTCCCCTGCATCGCTGTGCCCTCTCTCTCTCGTTCCACTGCATCGCTGTGCACTCTTTCTCTCTCTCTCTCATTCCCCTGCATCGCTGTGTCCTCCCTGTCTCTCTCTCTCTCTCGTTCCACTGCATCGCTGTGCACTCTTTCTCTCTCTCTCTCTCATTCCCCTGCATCGCTGTGCCCTCTCTGTTTTCTCTCTCGTTCCCCTGCATCGCTGTGCCCTCTTTGTCCTTCTCTATCTCACGTTCCCTTGCATTGCTCTGCCCTCTCTGTATTTCTCTCTCTCTCGTTCACGTGCATCGCTGTGCCCTCTCTGTCTCTCTCTCCACTGCATTGCTTTGCCCTCTCTCTCTCTCTCTCTCTCTCATTCCCCTGCATTGCTGTGCCCTCGCTCTCTCTCTCATTGACCTTCATCACTGTGCCCTCTCTGTCTCTCGCTCATCCCCCTGCATCGTTGTGCCATCTCTGTCTCTCTCTATCTTTCTCGTTCCATTGCATCGCTTTGTCCTCACTCTGTCTCTCATTCCCCTGCATCGCTGTGCCCTCTCTCTGTCTCGCTCCATTGCATCACTGTGCTCTCTCTGTCTCTCTCTCTCTCATTCCCCTGCATCGTTGTGCCCTCTCTCTCTCCAGTTCTACTGCATCACTGTGCACTCTTTCGCAATCTCTATCTTTCATTCCCCTGCATCGCTGTGCCCTCTCTCTGTCTCGCTCCATTGCATCACTGTGCTCTCTCTGTCTCTCTCTGTCTCTCTCTCTCTCATTCCCCTGCCTCGTAGTGCCCTCTCTCTCTCCCTCGTTCCCCTGCATCACTGTGCCCTCTCTGTCTCTCTCTCGTTCCCCTGCATCGCTGTGGCCTCTCTGTCTCCCTCCCTCATTCCACTGTATCGCTGTGCCCTTTCTCCCTCTGCCTCTCTCTCTGTCTCGGTCCCCTGCATTTCTGTGCCCTTTCTGTCTCTCTCTCTTTCTCATTTCCCTGCCTCGTAGTGCCCTCTCTCTCTCTCTCGTTTCCCTGCATCGCTGTGCTTTGTCTCTCTCTCTCTTTATCTCTCTCATTCCACTGCATCACTGTGCCCTGTCTCTCTCTCTCATTCCACTGCGTTGCTGTGCACTCTTTCTCTCTCTCGTTCCACTGCATCGCTGTGCACTCTTTCTCTCTCTCTCTCTCATTCCCCTGCATCGCTGTGCCCTCTCTCTCTCTCGTTCCACTGCATCGCTGTGCACTCTTTCTCTCTCTCTCTCATTCCCCTGCATCGCTGTGTCCTCCCTGTCTCTCTCTATCTCTCGTTCTCCTGCATCGCTGTGCCCTCTCTCTCTCATTCCACTGCATCGCTGTGCACTCTTTCTCTCTCTCTCTCTCATTCCCCTGCATCGCTGTGCCCTCTTTGTCCCTCTCTATCTCACGTTCCCTTGCATTGCTCTGCCCTCTCTGTATTTCTCTCTCTCTCGTTCACGTCCATCGCTGTGCCCTGTCTGTCTCTCTCTCCACTGCATTGCTTTGCCGTCTGTCTCTCTCTCTCTCTCTCTCTCTCGTTTCCCTGCATTGCTGTGCCCTCGCTCTCTCTCTCATTGACCTTCATCGCTGTGCCCTCTCTGTCTCTCTGTCTCTCTGTCTCCACGGCATCGCTGTGCCCTCTCTGTCTCTCGCTCACCCCCCTGCATCGTTGTGCCATCTCTGTCTCTCTCTATCTTTCTCGTTCCATTGCATCGCTTTGTCCTCACTCTCTCTCTCATTCCCCTGCATCGCTGTGCCCTCTCTCTGTCTCGCTCCATTGCATCACTGTGCTCTCTCTGTCTCTCTCTCATTCCCCTGCATCGTTGTGCCCTCTCTCTCTCCAGTTCTACTGCATCACTGTGCACTCTTTCGCAATCTCTATCTCTCATTCCCCTGCATCGCTGTGCCCTCTCTGTCTCTCTCTCTCCACTGCATTGCTGTGCCCTCTGTCTCTCTCTCCCTCTCTATCCCCTGCATCGCTGTGCCCTCTCTCTGTCTCGCTCCATTGCATCACTGTGCTCTCTCTGTCTCTCTCTGTCTCTCTCTCTCTCATTCCCCTGCATCGTTGTGCCCTCTCTCTCTCTCCAGTTCTACTGCATCACTGTGCACACTTTCGCGATCTCTATCTCTCATTCCCCTGCATCGCTGTGCCTCTCTGTTTTCTCTCTCGTTCCCCTGCATCGCTGTGCCCTCTTTGCCTCTTTGTCCCTCTCAATCTCGCGTTCCCTTGCATTGCTGTGCACTCTCTTTCTCGATTCCCTGCATCGCCGTGTCCGCTCTGTCTTTCTCTCTCTCTCGTTCACTTGCATCGCTGTGCCCTCTCTGTCTCTCTCTCTCCACTGCATTGCTGTGCCCTCTGTCTCTCTCTCTCTCTCTCCCTCTCATCCCCCTGCATCGCTGTGCCCTCACTCTCTCTCTCATTGACCTGTATCGCTGTGCCCTCTCTGTCTCTCTCTCTCTCTCTTCACGGCATCGCTGTGCCCTCTCTGTCTCTCGCTCATCCCCCTGCATCGCTGTGCCATCTCTGTCTCTCCACTGCATCACTACGTCCTCTCGATCTCTCAATCTCGATCCCCTGCATTGCTCTGCCCTCTCTGTCTTTCTCTCTCTTGTTCACCTGCATTGCTGTGCCCTCTCAGTCTCTCTCTCCCCACTGCATTGCTGTGCCCTCTGTCTCTCTCTCTCTCTCGTTCCCCTGCATCGCTGTGCCCTCGTTCTCTCTCTCATTGACCTGCATCGCTGTGCCCTCTCTGTCTCTCTCTCTCTCTCTCCACAGCATTGCTGTGCCCTCTCTGACTCTCGCTCATTCCCCTGCATCACTGTGCCATCTCGGTCTCTCTGTCTCTCTCTCTCCATGGCATCGCTGTGCCCTCTCTGTCTCTCGCTCATCCCCCTGCATCGTTGTGCCATCTCTGTCTCTCTCTCTCTTTCTCGTTCCATTGCATCGCTTTGTCCTTACTCTCTCTCATTCCCCTGCATCGCTGTGCCCTCTCTCTGTCTCGCTCCATTGCATCACTGTGCTCTCTATGTCTCTCTCTCTCTCTCTCATTCCCTTGCATCGCTGTGCCCTCTCTCTCCAGTTCTACTGCATCGCTGTGCACTCTTTCGCAATCTCTATCTCTCATTCCCCTGCATCGCTGTGCCCTCTCTCTGTCTCGCTCCATTGCATCACTGTGCTCTCTCTGTTTGTCTGTCTCTCTCTCTCTCTCTCATTCCCCTGCATCGTTGTGCCCTCTCTCTCCAGTTCTACTGCATTGCTGTGCACTCTTTCGTGATCTCTATCTCCCATTCCCCTGCATCGCTGTGCCCTCTCTCTGTCTCACTCCATTGCATCACTGTGCTCCCTCAGTCTCTCTTTCATTCCCCTGCATCGCTGTGCCCTCTCTCTCTCTCCCTCGTTCCCCTGCCTCCCTATGCCCTCTCTGTCTCTCTCTCTCGTTCCCCTGCATCGCTGTGGCCTCTCTGTCTCCCTCCCTCATTCCCCTGTATTGCTGTGCCCTTTCTCCCTCTGTCTCTCTTTCTCTCTCTCGTTCCCCTGCATTGCTCTGCCCTCTCTGTCTCTCTCTATGTCGTTCCCCTGCATCACTGTGCCCTCTCTGTCACTCTCCCTCATTCCCCTGCATCGCTGTGCTTTGTCTCTCTCTCTCTATCTCTCTCATTCCCCTGCCTCCCTGTGCCCTCTCTGTCTCTCTCTCTCGTTCCCCTGCATCGCTGTGGCCTCTCTGTCTCCCTCGCTCCTTCCTCTGTATTGCTGTGCCCTTTCTCCCTCTGTCTCTCTCTCTCTCTCTCGTTCCCCTGCATTGCTGTGCCCTCTCTGTTTCTCTCTCCCACATTCCCCTGCATCGCTGTGCATTGTTTCTCTCTCTCTCTATCTCTTTCGTTCCCCTGCATCACAGTGCACTCTCTGTCTATCTCTCTCGTTCCCCTGCATTGCTGTGCCCTCTGTCTCTCTCTCTCTCGTTCGCCTGCATCACTGTGCCCTTGCTCTGTCTCTCATTGACCTGCATCGCTGTGCCCTCTCTGTCTCTCTCTCTCTTTCTCGTTCCATTGCATCACTTTCTCCTCACTCTCTCTCTCATTCCCCTGCATCGCTGTGCCCTCTCTCTGTCTCGCTCCATTGCATCGCTGGGCTCTCTCTGTCTCTCTCTCTCTCTCTCCAATGCATCACTGTGCCCTCTCTGTCTCATTGTACTGTATCTCTGCGACCGCTTTCTCTCTATCTCTCGTTCCCCTGCATCTCTGTGTCTTCGCTGTCTCGCTCTCTCTCATTCCCCTGCATCGCTGTGCCCTCTCTCTGTCTCTCTCGTTCCCCTGCATTGCTGTCACCTCTCTGTCTCTCCATGGCATCACTATGCCCTCTCTGTCTCTCTCTCTCGTGTCCCCCTGCATCGCTGCGCCCTCTTTGTCTCTCTCTATCTGTCGATCCCTTGCATTGCTGTGCCCTCGCTCTCTCGTTCTCTGCATCGCTGTGCCCTCTCTCTCTGTTGTTCCCCTGCATCGCTGTGCCATCTCTCTGTCTCTCTCGTTCCCCTGCATTGCTGTCACCTCTCTGTCTCTCCATGGCATCACTATGCCCTCTCTGTCTCTCTCTCTCGTGTCCCCCTGCATCGCTGCGCCCTCTTTGTCTCTCTCTATCTGTCGATCCCTTGCATTGCTGTGCCCTCGCTCTCTCGTTCTCTGCATCGCTGTGCCCTCTCTCTCTGTTGTTCCCCTGCATCGCTGTGCCATCTCTCTCTCTCTCTCTTTCTCGCTCCATTGCATCGCTGTGTCCTCACTCTCGCTCATTCCCCTGCATCGCTGTGCCCCCTCTCTCTCTCACTCGTTCCCCTGCATCACTGTGCCCTCTCTGTCTCTCTCTCGTTCCCCTGCATTGTTGTGGCCTCTCTGTCTCCTTCCCTCATTCCGCTGTATATCTGTGCCCTTTCTCCCTCTGTTTCTCTCTCTCTCTCGTTCCCCTGCATTGCTGTGCCCTTTCTGTCTCTCTCTCTGTCTCTCGTTCCCCTGCATCACTGTGCCCTGTCTCTCTCTCGTTCTGCTGCATCGCTGTACCCTCTCTGTCTCTCTCTCATCCCCCTGCATCGCTGTGCCCACTCTCTCTATCTCTCTCTCTCTCGTTCCCCTGCAATGTTGTGTCCTCTCTGTCTCTCTGTATCTCCTGATCCCCTGCATCTCTATGCCCGCTCTTTCTCGCTCTCTCGAACCCCTGCATCGCTGTGCCCTCTCTGTCTCTCGCTCATCCCCTTGCATCGCTGTGCCCTTTCTGTCTCTCTCTATCTCTCCTTCTCCAGCATCGCTGTGCCCTCTCTCTCTCGTTCCTCTGCATCGCTGTGCCCTCTGTCTCTCTCTCTCTCATTCCCCTATATCACTGTGCCCTCTGTCTCTCTCTCTCTCTCATTCCCCTGCATTGCTGTGCCTTCTCTGTCTCTCCACAGCATCACTATGTCCTCTCTGTCTCTCTCTCTCGTTCACCTGCTTCGCTCTGCCCACTCTGTCTCTCTCTCTCCACTGCATTGCTGTGCCCTCTGTCTCTCTCTCTCTCTCTCGTTCGCCTGCATCGCTGTGCCCTCACTCTGTCTCTCATTGACCTGCATCGCTGTGCCCTCTCTGTCTCTCTCTCTCTCTTTCTCGTTCCATTGCATCGCTTTCTCCTCACTCTCTCTCATTCCCCTGCATCGCTGTGCCCTCTCTCTGTCTCGCTCCATTGCATCACTGTGCTCTCTCTGTCTCTCTCTCTCTCGATCCCCTGCATCGCTGGGCTCTCTCTGTCTCTCTCTCTCTCTCTCCACTGCATCGCTGTGCCCTCTCTGACTCTCGCTCATCCCTCTGCATCACTGTGTCCTCCCTCTCTCTCTCTATCTCTCGTTCTCCTGCATCGCTGTGCCCTCTCTCTCTCGTTCCACTGCATTGCTGTGCACTCTTTCCCTATCTCTATCTCTCATTCCCCTACATCGCTGTGCCCTCTGTTTTCTCTCTCGTTCCCTTGCATCGCTGTGCCCTCTTTGTCTCTATCTCGCGTTCCCTTGCATTGCTGTGCACACTCTTTCTCGTTCCCCTGCATCGCTGTGTCCTCACTATCCCTCTCATTCCCCTGCATTGCTGTGCCCTCTCTGTCTCTCCACTGCATCACTATGTCCTCTCTGTATCTCTGTCTCGATCCCCTGCATTGCTCTGCCCTCTCTGTCTTTGTCTCTTTCTCGTTCACCTCCATGCTGTGCATTCTCTGTCGCTCTCTTTCCACTGCATTGCTGTGCCCTCTGTCTCTCTCTCTCTCTCGTTCCCCTGCATCGCTGTGCCCTCGCTCTCTATCTCATTGACCTGCATCGCTGCGCGCTCTCTGTCTCTCGCTCATCCCCCTGTATCGCTGTGCCCTCTGTGTTTTCTCTCTCGTTCCCCTGCATCGCCGTGGCCTCTCTCTGTCTCGCTCCATTGCCTCTCTGTTTTCTCTCTCGTACCCCTGCATCGCTGTGCCCTCTCTCTCTTGTTCCACTGCATCGCTGTGCCATCTCTGTCTCTCTCTCTCTTTCTTGCTCCATTGCATCACTGTGTCCTCACTCTCTCTCTCATTCCCCTGCATCGCTGTGCCCGCTCTCTCTCGTTCCACTGCATCGCAGTGCCATCTCTGTCTCTGTCTCTCTCTTTCTTGTTCCATTGCATCGTTGTGTTCTCACTGTCCCTCTCATTCCCCTGCATCGCTGTGCCCTCTCTCTGTCTCTCTTGTTCCCCTGCATCGCTGTGCCCTCTTTGTCCCTCTCTATCTCACGTCCCCTTGCATTACTGTGCACTCTCTCTCGCGTTCCCCTGCATCGCTGTGCCCTCTCTGTCTCTCTCCTTCCTATGCATCGCTGTGCCCTCTCTGTCTCTCTCGTTCCCCTGCATTGCTGTGCCCTCTCTGTCTCGATCCCCTGCATTGCTCTGCCCTTTCTGTCTTTCTCTCTCTCTCTCATTCACCTGCATCGCTGTGCCCTCTCTCTCTCTATTCCCTGCGTCGCTGTGCCCTCTCTATCACTCTCTCTCTCGCGCGATCCTCTGCATCGCTGTGCCCTCCCTGTCTCTCACTCCACTGCATCGCTGTGCCCTCTCTTTTCTGTCTCTCTCTCTCTCGTTCCCCTGCAATGCTGTGCCCTCTTTGTCTCTTCTTCATTCCCTTGCATCGCTGTGCCCTCTCTCTCTCATTCCTTTGCATCACTATGCCCTCTCTGTCTCTCTCTCTCTGTCTCGATCTCCGGCATTGCTGTGTCCTCTCTGTCTGTCTGTCTGTCTCGATCCCCTGCATCGCTGTGCCCTCTGTGTTTTCTCTCTTGTTCCCCTGCATCGCTGTGCTCTCTTTGTCCCTCTCTATCTCGCATCCCCTTGCATTGCTGTGCACTCTCTCTCGCGTTCCCCTTCATTGCTGTGCCCTCTCTGTCTCTCTCCTTCCTATGCATCGCTGTGCCTTCTCTGTCTCTCTCATTCCCCTGCATTGCTGTGCCCTCTCTGTCTCTCTGTCTCGATCCCCTGCATTGCTGTGCCCTTTCTGTCTTTCTCTCTCTCTCATTCACCTGCATCGCTGTGCCTTCTCTCTCTCTCTCGATTCCCTGCATCGCCGTGCCCTCTCTACCACTCTCTCTCTCTCTCTCGATCCCCTGCATCGCTGTGCCCTCCCTGTCTCTCACTCCACTGCATCGCTGTGCCCTCTCTCTCTCTCTCTTGTTCCCCTGCATCGCTGTGCCCTCTCTGTCTCTCTCTCTCTCTGTTGTTCCCCCGCATCGCTGTGCCCTCGCTCTCTCTCTGATTGACCTGCATCGCTCTGCCCTCTCTGTCTTTCCCTCTCTCCACTGCATCGGTGTGCCCTCTCTGTCTCTCGCCCATCCTCCTGTATCGCTGTGCAATCTCCGTCTTTCTCTACCTCTGGTTCCCCTGCATCGGTTTGCCCTCTTTGTCTCTCTCTATCTGTCGCTCCCATGCATTGCTGTGCCCTCTCTCTCTCGTTCCCCTGCATCACTGTGCCCTCTCTCTCTGTCTCGCTCCCGTGCATCACTGTGCTCTCTCTGTCTCTCTCTCTCTCATTCCCCTGCATCGCTGTGCCCTCTTTCTCTCTCTTCTTCCCCCGCATCGTTATGCCATCTCTGTCTCTCTCTCTCTTTTATGGTCCATTGCATCGCTGTGTCCTCGCTCTCTCTCTCATTCCCCTGCATCGCTGTGCCCTCTCTCTCTTGTTCCCCTGAATCGCTGTGCCTCTCTGTCTCCCTCCCTCATTCCCCTGTCACGCTGTGCCCTGTCTCCCTCTGTCTCTCTCTCTCGTTCCCCTGCATCACTGTGCCCTCTCTGTCTCTCTCCCTCATTCCCCTGCATCGCTGTGCTTTGTCTCTCTCTCATTCCCCTGCATCGCTGTCCCCTGTCTCTCTCTCTCTCGTTCCCCTGCATCGCTGTCCCCTGTCTCTCTCTCGTTCTCCTGCATCGCTATGCCCTCTCTGTCTCTCTCTCTCTCTCGATCTCCTGCATCGCTGTGTCCTCTCTGTCTGTCTGTCTCTCTCTCTCCACTGCATCGCTGTGCCCTGATTCTCGCTCATCCCCCTCCATCATTGTGCCCTCTCTGTCTCTCTCTATCTCTCGTTCTCCTGTATCGCTGTGCCCTCTCTCTCTCTCGTTTCACTGCATTGCTGTGCACACTTTCTCTCTCTCGATCTCTTGTTCCCCTCCATCGCTGTGCCCTCTCTGTCTCTGTCTCTCTCACGTTACCCTGCATTGCTGAGCCCTTGCTCTCTCTCTCATTGAACTGCATCGCTGTGCCCTCTCTGTCTCTCTGTCTCTCTCTCTCGATCTCCTGCATCGCTGTGTCCTCTCTGTCTGTCTGTCTGTCTCTCTCTCCACTGCATCGCTGTGCCCTCTCTGTTTCTCGCTCATCCCCCTCCAGCATTGTGCCCTCTCTGTCTCTCTCTCTATCTCTCGTTCTCCTGCATCGCTGTGCCCTCTCTCTCTCTCGTTCCACTGCATTGCTGTGCTCTCTGTTTTCTCTCTCGATCCCCTCCATCGCTGTGCCCTCTTGGTCTTTCTCTAGCTCGCGTTCCCTTGCATTGATGTGCACTCTCTCTCTCGTTCTCCTGCATCGCTGTCCCCTCTCTCTCTCCCTCGATCCCCTGCATCACTGTGCCCTCTCTGTCTCCTTCCCTCATTCCCCTGTATCGCTGTGACCTGTCTCTCTCTCTCTCATTCTCCTGCATCGCTGTGCTCTCTCTCTCTCCCTCGTTCCCCTGCATCACTGTGCTCTCTCTGTCTCCTTCCTTTATTCCCCTGTATCGCTGTGCCCTGTCTCCCACTGTCTCTCTCATTCTCTCTCGTTCCCCTGCATCACTGTGCCCTCTCTGTCTCTCTCTCTCTCTCCAATGCATTGCTGTGTTAAGTCTGTCTCTCTCTCCCTGCATCGCTGTGCCCTCTCTGTTTCTCTCTCTTTCTTGTTCCCCTGCTTCGACGTGCCTTCTCTCTGCCTCGTTCCCCTGCATCGCTGTGCCCTCTCTGTCTCTCTCCCTCTTTCCCCTGCATCGCTGTGCACTCTGTCTGTCTCTCTCTCCACTGCATCGCTGTGCCCTCTCTGTCTATCGCTCATCCCCCTGCATCGCTGTGCCCTCTCTGTCTCTCTCCCCTGCATCATTGTGCCCTCTCTGGCTTTCTCTATCTCTCGTTCCCTTGCATTGCAGTGCCCTCTCTCTCTCGTTCCCCTGCATCGCTGTGCCCTCTCTCTCTCTCGTACCCCTGCATCGCTGTGCCCTCTCTGTCTCTCTCTCTCTTTCTCATTCCCTGCATCGCTGTGTCCTCTCTCTCTGACTCGCTCCCCTGCATCGCTGTGCACTCTCTGTCTCTCTCGCTCGTTCTCCTGCATCGCTGTGCCCTCTCCATCTCTTCTTCATTCGCTTGCATCGCTGTGCCCTATGTCTCTCTCTCATTCTCCTGCATCGCTGTGCCCTCTCTGTCTCTCTCTCTCTTATTCCTCTGCATCGCTTTGCCTTCTCTTTCTCTCTCTCTCTCACCCCACTGCATCGCTGTGCTCTCTCTGCCTCTCTCAATTGTTCCCCTGCATCACTGTGCCCTCTCTATCTCTCGTTCCCCTGCATCGCTGTGCCGTCTCTCTCTCTCTCTCTTATTCCCCTGCATCGCTGTGCCCCCTCTGTCTGTCTCTCTCTCCAATGCATTGCTGTGCCCTCTCTGTCTCTCTCTGTCTCTCATTCCCCTGCATCTCCATGCCCTCTCCGTCTCTCTCGTTTTCCTCTGCATCGCTGTGCCCTCTCTGTCTCTATCTCTCTTTCCCCTGCATCGCTGAGCCCTCTCCTTTTCGCTCTCTCTCGTTCTACTGCATCGCTGTGACCTCTCTCTGTCTCTCTCGTTCCCCTGCATTGCTGTGCCCTCTCTGTCTCTCCACGGCATCACTATGCCCTCTCTGTCTCTCTCTCGAACCCCTGCATCGCTGTGTCCTCTCTGTCTCTCCCTCTCTTTCTCCAATGCATCTCTGTGCCCACTCTCTCTCGTTCCCCTACATCGCTGTGCCCTCTCTCTGTCTCTCTTGTTCCCCTGCATCGCTGTGCCCTCTTTGTCCCTCTCTATCTCGCATCCCCTTGCATTGCTGTGCACTCTCTCTCACGTTCCCCTGCATCGCTGTGCCATCTCTGTCTCTCTCCTTCCTATGCATCGCTGTGCCCTCTCTGTCTCTCTCGTTCCTCTGCATTGCTGTGCCCTCTCTGTCTCGATCTCCTGCATTGCTGTGCCCTTTCTGTCTTTCACTCTCTCTCGATTCCCTGCATCGCCATGCCCTCTTTATCACTCTCTCTCTCTCTCGATCCCCTGCATCGCTGTGCCCTCCCTGTCTCTCACTCCACTGCATCGCTGTGCCCTCTCTCTTCTGTCTCTCTCTCTCGTTCCCTTGCAATGCTGTGCCCTCTCTGTCTCTTCTTCATTCGCTTGCATCGCTGTGCCCTCTCTCTCTCGTTCCTTTGCATCACTATGCCCTCTCTGTCTCTCTCTCTCTGTCTCGATCTCCTGCATTGCTGTGTCCTCTCTGTCTGTCTGTCTCTCTCGACCCCCTGCATCGCTGTGCCCTCTCTGTCTCTCGCTCATCCCCCTGTATCGCTGTGCCCTCTGTGTTTTCTCTCTCGTTCCCCTGCATCGCTGTGGCCTCTCTCTGTTTTGCTCCATTGCCTCTCTGTTTTCTCTCTCGTAACCCTGCATCGCTGTGCCCTCTCTCTCTTGTTCCACTGCACCGCTGTGCCATCTCTGTCTCTCTCTCTCTCTTTCTTGCTCCATTGCATCGCTGTGTCCTCACTCTCTCTCTCATTCCCCTGCATCGCTGTGCCCTCTCTCTCTCGTTCCACTGCATCGCAGTGCCATCTCTGTCTCTGTCTCTCTCTTTCTTGTTTCATTGCATCGTTGTGTTCTCACTGTCCCTCTCATTCCCCTGCATCGCTGTGCCCTCTCTCTGTCTCTCTTGTTCCCTGCATCGCTGTGCACTCTTTGTCCCTCTCTATCTCTCGTCCCCTTGCATTACTGTGCATTCTCTCTCGCGTTCCCCTGCATCGCTGTGCCCTCTCTGCCGCTCTCCTTCCTATGCATCACTGTGCCCTCTCTGTCTCTCTCATTCCCCTGCATCGCTGTGCCCTCTCTGTCTCGATCCCCTGCATTGCTGTGCCCTCCCTGTCTCTCACTCCACTGCATCGCTGTGCCCTCTCTCTTCTGTCTCTCTCTCTCTCGTTCCCTTGCAATGCTGTGCCCTCTCTGTCTCTTCTTCATTCGCTTGCATCGCTGTGCCCTCTCTCTCTCGTTCCTTAGCATCACTATGCCCTCTCTGTCTCTCTCTCTCTCTCTCTCTGTCTCGACCCCCTGCATCGCTGTGCCCTCTCTGTCTCTCGCTCATCCCCCTGTATCGCTGTGCCCTCTGTGTTTTCTCTCTCGTTCCCCTGCATCGCTGTGGCCTCTCTCTTTCTCGCTCCATTGCCTCTCCGTTTTCTCTCTCGTACCCCTGCATCGCTGTGCCCTCTCTCTCTTGTTCCACTGCACCGCTGTGCCATCTCTGTCTCTCTCTCTCTCTTTCTTGCTCCATTGCATCGCTGTGTCCTCACTCTCTCTCTCATTCCCCTGCATCGCTGTGCCCTCTCTCTCTCGTTCCACTGCATCGCAGTGCCATCTCTGTCTCTGTCTCTCTCTTTCTTGTTTCATTGCATCGTTGTGTTCTCACTGTCCCTCTCATTCCCCTGCATCGCTGTGCCCTCTCTCTGTCTCTCTTGTTCCCCTGCATTGCTGTGCCCTTTCTGTCTTTCTCTCTCTCTCATTCACCTGCATCGCTGTGCCCTCTCTCTCTCTCTCGATTCCCTGCATCGCCGTGCCCTCTCTACCACTCTCTCTCTCTCTCTCGATCCCCTGCATCGCTGTGCCCTCCCTGTCTCTCACTCCACTGCATCGCTGTGCCCTCTCTCTCTCTCTTGTTCCCCTGCATCGCTGTGCCCTCTCTGTCTCTCTCTCTCTCTGTCGTTCCCCCGCATCGCTGTGCCCTCGCTCTCTCTCTGATTGACCTGCATCGCTCTGCCCTCTCTGTCTTTCCCTCTCTCCACTGCATCGGTGTGCCCTCTCTGTCTCTCACCCATCCTCCTGTATCGCTGGGCAATCTCTGTCTTTCTCTACCTCTGGTTCCCCTGCATCGGTTTGCCCTCTTTGTCTCTCTCTATCTGTCGATCCCTTGCATTGCTGTGCCCTCTCTCTCTCGTTCCCCTGCATCACTGTGCCCTCTCTCTCTGTCTCGCTCCCGTGCATCACTGTGCTCTCTCTGTCTCTCTCTCTCTCATTCCCCTGCATCGCTGTGCCCCCTTTCTCTCTCTTCTTCCCCTGCATCGTTATGCCATCTCTGACTCTCTCTCTCTTTTATGATCCATTGCATCACTGTGTCCTCGCTCTCTCTCTCATTCCCCTGCATCGCAGTGCCCTCTCTCTCATGTTCCCCTGAATCGCGGTGCCTCTCTGTCTCCCTCCCTCATTCCCCTGTCACGCTGTGCCCTGTCTCCCTCTGTCTCTCTCTCTCGTTCCCCTGCATCACTGTGCCCTCTCTGTCTCACTCCCTCATTCCCCTGCATCGCTGTGCTTTGTCTCTCTCTCGTTCCCCTGCATCGCTGTCCCCTGTCTCTCTCTCTCTCTCTCGTTCCCCTGCATCGCTGTCCCGTCTCTCTCTCGTTCTCCTGCATCGCTATGCCCTCTCTGTCTCTCTCTCGATCTCCTGCATCGCTGTGTCCTCTCTGTCTGTCTGTCTCTCTCCACTGCATCGCTGTGCCCTCTCTGTCTCTCTCCCTCTTTCCCCCGCATCGCTGTGCACTCTGTCTGTCTCTCTCTCTCCACTGCATCGCTGTGCCCTCTCTGTCTATCGCTCATCCCCCTGCATCGCTGTGCCCTCTCTCTCTCGTTCCCCTGCATCGCTGTGCCCTCTCTGTCTCTCTCTCTCTTTCTCATTCCCTGCATCACTGTGTCCTCTCTCTCTGACTCGCTCCCCTGCATCGCTGTGCTCTCTCTGTCTCTCTCGCTCGTTCTCCTGCATCGCTGTGCCCTCTCCATCTCTTCTTCATTCGCTTGCATCGCTGTGCCCTCTCTGTCTCTCTCTCTCTTATTCCTCTGCATCGCTTTGCCTTCTCTTTCTCTCTCTCTCGCCCCACTGCATCGCTGTGCTCTCTCTGCCTCTCTCAATTGTTCCCCTGCATCACTGTGCCCTCTCTATCTCTCTCTCTCTCGTTCCCCTGCATCGCTGTGCCGTCTCTCTCTCTCTCTCTTATTCCCCTGCATCGCTGTGCCCCCTCTGTCTGTCTCTCTCTCTCCAATGCATTGCTGTGCCCTCTCTGTCTCTCTCTGTCTCTCATTCCCCTGCATCTCCATGCCCTCTCTGTCTCTCTCGTTTTCCTCTGCATCGCTGTGCCCTTTCTGTCTCTATCTCTCTTTCCCCTGCATCGCTGAGCCCTCTCCTTTTCGCTCTCTCTCGTTCTACTGCATCGCTGTGACCTCTCTCTGTCTCTCTCGTTCCCCTGCATTGCTGTGCCCTCTCTGTCTCTCCACGGCATCACTATGCCCTCTCTGTCTCTCTCTCGAACCCCTGCATCGCTGTGCCCTCTCTGTCTCTCTCTCTCTCTGTCGTTCCCCCGCATCGCTGTGCCCTCGCTCTCTCTCTGATTGACCTGCATCGCTCTGCCCTCTCTGTCTTTCCCTCTCTCCACTGCATCGGTGTGCCCTCTCTGTCTCTCACCCATCCTCCTGTATCGCTGGGCAATCTCTGTCTTTCTCTACCTCTGGTTCCCCTGCATCGGTTTGCCCTCTTTGTCTCTCTCTATCTGTCGATCCCTTGCATTGCTGTGCCCTCTCTCTCTCGTTCCCCTGCATCACTGTGCCCTCTCTCTCTGTCTCGCTCCCGTGCATCACTGTGCTCTCTCTGTCTCTCTCTCTCTCATTCCCCTGCATCGCTGTGCCCCCTTTCTCTCTCTTCTTCCCCTGCATCGTTATGCCATCTCTGACTCTCTCTCTCTTTTATGATCCATTGCATCACTGTGTCCTCGCTCTCTCTCTCATTCCCCTGCATCGCAGTGCCCTCTCTCTCATGTTCCCCTGAATCGCGGTGCCTCTCTGTCTCCCTCCCTCATTCCCCTGTCACGCTGTGCCCTGTCTCCCTCTGTCTCTCTCTCTCGTTCCCCTGCATCACTGTGCCCTCTCTGTCTCACTCCCTCATTCCCCTGCATCGCTGTGCTTTGTCTCTCTCTCGTTCCCCTGCATCGCTGTCCCCTGTCTCTCTCTCTCTCTCTCGTTCCCCTGCATCGCTGTCCCGTCTCTCTCTCGTTCTCCTGCATCGCTATGCCCTCTCTGTCTCTCTCTCGATCTCCTGCATCGCTGTGTCCTCTCTGTCTGTCTGTCTCTCTCCACTGCATCGCTGTGCCCTCTCTGTCTCTCTCCCTCTTTCCCCCGCATCGCTGTGCACTCTGTCTGTCTCTCTCTCTCCACTGCATCGCTGTGCCCTCTCTGTCTATCGCTCATCCCCCTGCATCGCTGTGCCCTCTCTCTCTCGTTCCCCTGCATCGCTGTGCCCTCTCTGTCTCTCTCTCTCTTTCTCATTCCCTGCATCACTGTGTCCTCTCTCTCTGACTCGCTCCCCTGCATCGCTGTGCTCTCTCTGTCTCTCTCGCTCGTTCTCCTGCATCGCTGTGCCCTCTCCATCTCTTCTTCATTCGCTTGCATCGCTGTGCCCTCTCTGTCTCTCTCTCTCTTATTCCTCTGCATCGCTTTGCCTTCTCTTTCTCTCTCTCTCGCCCCACTGCATCGCTGTGCTCTCTCTGCCTCTCTCAATTGTTCCCCTGCATCACTGTGCCCTCTCTATCTCTCTCTCTCTCGTTCCCCTGCATCGCTGTGCCGTCTCTCTCTCTCTCTCTTATTCCCCTGCATCGCTGTGCCCCCTCTGTCTGTCTCTCTCTCTCCAATGCATTGCTGTGCCCTCTCTGTCTCTCTCTGTCTCTCATTCCCCTGCATCTCCATGCCCTCTCTGTCTCTCTCGTTTTCCTCTGCATTGCTGTGCCCTCTCTGTCTCTATCTCTCTTTCCCCTGCATCGCTGAGCCCTCTCCTTTTCGCTCTCTCTCGTTCTACTGCATCGCTGTGACCTCTCTCTGTCTCTCTCGTTCCCCTGCATTGCTGTGCCCTCTCTGTCTCTCCACGGCATCACTATGCCCTCTCTGTCTCTCTCTCGAACCCCTGCATCGCTGTGTCCTCTCTGTCTCTCCCTCTCTTTCTCCAATGCATCTCTGTGCCCACTCTTTCTCGTTCCCCTACATCGCTGTGCCCTCTCTCTGTCTCTCTTGTTCCCTAACATCGCTGTGCCCTCTTTGTCCCTCTCTATCTCGCGTCCCCTTGCATTGCTGTGCACTCTCTCTCGCGTTCCCCTGCATCGCTGTGCCCTCTCTGTCTCTCTCCTTCCCATGCATCGCTGTGCCCTCTCTGTCTCTCTCGTTCCCCTGCATTGCTGTGCCCTCTCTGTCTCGATCTCCTGCATTGCTGTGCCCTTTCTGTCTTTCTCTCTCTCTCATTCACCTGCATCGCTGTGCCCTCTCTCTCTCTCGATTCCCTGCATCGCCATGCCCTCTTTATCATTCTCTCTCTCTCTCGATCCCCTGCATCGCTGTGCCCTCCCTGTCTCTCACTCCACTGCATCGCTGTGCCCTCTCTCTTCTGTCTCTCTCTCTCTCGTTCCCTTGCAATGCTGTGCCCTCTCTGTCTCTTCTTCATTCGCTTGCATCGCTGTGCCCTCTCTCTCTCGTTCCTTTGCATCACTATGCCCTCTCTGTCTCTCTCTCTCTGTCTCGATCTCCTGCATTGCTGTGTCCTCTCTGTCTGTCTGTCTCTCTCGACCCCCTGCATCGTTGTGCCCTCTCTGTCTCTCGCTCATCCCCCTGTATCGCTGTGCCCTCTGTGTTTTCTCTCTCGTTCCCCTGCATCGCTGTGGCCTCTCTCTGTCTCTCTTGTTCCCTAACATCGCTGTGCCCTCTTTGTCCCTCTCTATCTCGCGTCCCCTTGCATTGCTGTGCACTCTCTCTCGCGTTCCCCTGCATCGCTGTGCCCTCTCTGTCTCTCTCCTTCCCATGCATCGCTGTGCCCTCTCTGTCTCTCTCGTTCCCCTGCATTGCTGTGCCCTCTCTGTCTCGATCTCCTGCATTGCTGTGCCCTTTCTGTCTTTCTCTCTCTCTCATTCACCTGCATCGCTGTGCCCTCTCTCTCTCTCGATTCCCTGCATCGCCATGCCCTCTTTATCATTCTCTCTCTCTCTCGATCCCCTGCATCGCTGTGCCCTCCCTGTCTCTCACTCCACTGCATCGCTGTGCCCTCTCTCTTCTGTCTCTCTCTCTCTCGTTCCCTTGCAATGCTGTGCCCTCTCTGTCTCTTCTTCATTCGCTTGCATCGCTGTGCCCTCTCTCTCTCGTTCCTTTGCATCACTATGCCCTCTCTGTCTCTCTCTCTCTGTCTCGATCTCCTGCATTGCTGTGTCCTCTCTGTCTGTCTGTCTCTCTCGACCCCCTGCATCGTTGTGCCCTCTCTGTCTCTCGCTCATCCCCCTGTATCGCTGTGCCCTCTGTGTTTTCTCTCTCGTTCCCCTGCATCGCTGTGGCCTCTCTCTGTCTCTCTTGTTCCCTAACATCGCTGTGCCCTCTTTGTCCCTCTCTATCTCGCGTCCCCTTGCATTGCTGTGCACTCTCTCTCGCGTTCCCCTGCATCGCTGTGCCCTCTCTGTCTCTCTCCTTCCCATGCATCGCTGTGCCCTCTCTGTCTCTCTCGTTCCCCTGCATTGCTGTGCCCTCTCTGTCTCGATCTCCTGCATTGCTGTGCCCTTTCTGTCTTTCTCTCTCTCTCATTCACCTGCATCGCTGTGCCCTCTCTCTCTCTCGATTCCCTGCATCGCCATGCCCTCTTTATCATTCTCTCTCTCTCTCGATCCCCTGCATCGCTGTGCCCTCCCTGTCTCTCACTCCACTGCATCGCTGTGCCCTCTCTCTTCTGTCTCTCTCTCTCTCGTTCCCTTGCAATGCTGTGCCCTCTCTGTCTCTTCTTCATTCGCTTGCATCGCTGTGCCCTCTCTCTCTCGTTCCTTTGCATCACTATGCCCTCTCTGTCTCTCTCTCTCTGTCTCGATCTCCTGCATTGCTGTGTCCTCTCTGTCTGTCTGTCTCTCTCGACCCCCTGCATCGTTGTGCCCTCTCTGTCTCTCGCTCATCCCCCTGTATCGCTGTGCCCTCTGTGTTTTCTCTCTCGTTCCCCTGCATCGCTGTGGCCTCTCTCTGTCTCGCTCCATTGCCTCTCTGTTTTCTCTCTCGTACCCCTGCATCGCTGTGCCCTCTCTCTCTTGTTCCACTGCACCGCTGTGCCATCTCTGTCTCTCTCTCTCTCTTTCTTGCTCCATTGCATCGCTGTGTCCTCACTCTCTCTCTCATTCCCCTGCATCGCTGTGCCCTCTCTCTCTCGTTCCACTGCATCGCAGTGCCATCTCTGTCTCTGTCTCTCTCTTTCTTGTTTCATTGCATCGTTGTGTTCTCACTGTCCCTCTCATTCCCCTGCATCGCTGTGCCCTCTCTCTGTCTCTCTTGTTCCCCTGCATTGCTGTGCCCTTTCTGTCTTTCTCTCTCTCTCATTCACCTGCATCGCTGTGCCCTCTCTCTCTCTCTCGATTCCCTGCATCGCTGTGCCCTCTCTACCACTCTCTCTCTCTCTCTCGATCCCCTGCATCGCTGTGCCCTCCCTGTCTCTCACTCCACTGCATCGCTGTGCCCTCTCTCTCTCTCTTGTTCCCCTGCATCACTGTGCCCTCTCTGTCTCTCTCTCTCTCTGTCGTTCCCCCGCATCGCTGTGCCCTCGCTCTCTCTCTGATTGACCTGCATCGCTCTGCCCTCTCTGTCTTTCCCTCTCTCCACTGCATCGGTGTGCCCTCTCTGTCTCTCACCCATCCTCCTGTATCGCTGGGCAATCTCTGTCTTTCTCTACCTCTGGTTCCCCTGCATCGGTTTGCCCTCTTTGTCTTTCTCTATCTGTCGATCCCTTGCATTGCTGTGCCCTCTCTCTCTCGTTCCCCTGCATCACTGTGCCCTCTCTCTCTGTCTCGCTCCCGTGCATCACTGTGCTCTCTCTGTCTCTCTCTCTCTCATTCCCCTGCATCGCTGTGCCCCCTTTCTCTCTCTTCTTCCCCTGCATCGTTATGCCATCTCTGACTCTCTCTCTCTTTTATGATCCATTGCATCACTGTGTCCTCGCTCTCTCTCTCATTCCCCTGCATCGCAGTGCCCTCTCTCTCATGTTCCCCTGAATCGCGGTGCCTCTCTGTCTCCCTCCCTCATTCCCCTGTCACGCTGTGCCCTGTCTCCCTCTGTCTCTCTCTCTCGTTCCCCTGCATCACTGTGCCCTCTCTGTCTCACTCCCTCATTCCCCTGCATCGCTGTGCTTTGTCTCTCTCTCGTTCCCCTGCATCGCTGTCCCCTGTCTCTCTCTCTCTCTCTCGTTCCCCTGCATCGCTGTCCCGTCTCTCTCTCGTTCTCCTGCATCGCTATGCCCTCTCTGTCTCTCTCTCGATCTCCTGCATCGCTGTGTCCTCTCTGTCTGTCTGTCTCTCTCCACTGCATCGCTGTGCCCTCTCTGTCTCTCTCCCTCTTTCCCCCGCATCGCTGTGCACTCTGTCTGTCTCTCTCTCTCCACTGCATCGCTGTGCCCTCTCTGTCTATCGCTCATCCCCCTGCATCGCTGTGCCCTCTCTCTCTCGTTCCCCTGCATCGCTGTGCCCTCTCTGTCTCTCTCTCTCTCTTTCTCATTCCCTGCATCACTGTGTCCTCTCTCTCTGACTCGCTCCCCTGCATCGCTGTGCTCTCTCTGTCTCTCTCGCTCGTTCTCCTGCATCGCTGTGCCCTCTCCATCTCTTCTTCATTCGCTTGCATCGCTGTGCCCTCTCTGTCTCTCTCTCTCTTATTCCTCTGCATCGCTTTGCGTTCTCTTTCTCTCTCTCTCGCCCCACTGCATCGCTGTGCTCTCTCTGCCTCTCTCAATTGTTCCCCTGCATCACTGTGCCCTCTCTATCTCTCTCTCTCGTTCCCCTGCATCGCTGTGCCCTCTCTCTCTCTCTCTCTTATTCCCCTGCATCGCTGTGCCCCCTCTGTCTGTCTCTCTCTCTCCAATGCATTGCTGTGCCCTCTCTGTCTCTCTCTGTCTCTCATTCCCCTGCATCTCCATGCCCTCTCTGTCTCTCTCGTTTTCCTCTGCATCGCTGTGCCCTCTCTGTCTCTATCTCTCTTTCCCCTGCATCGCTGAGCCCTCTCCTTTTCGCTCTCTCTCGTTCTGCTGCATCGCTGTGACCTCTCTCTGTCTCTCTCGTTCCCCTGCATTGCTGTGCCCTCTCTGTCTCTCCACGGCATCACTATGCCCTCTCTGTCTCTCTCTCGAACCCCTGCATCGCTGTGTCCTCTCTGTCTCTCCCTCTCTTTCTCCAATGCATCTCTGTGCCCACTCTTTCTCGTTCCCCTACATCGCTGTGCCCTCTCTCTGTCTCTCTTGTTCCCTAACATCGCTGTGCCCTCTTTGTCCCTCTCTATCTCGCGTCCCCTTGCATTGCTGTGCACTCTCTCTCGCGTTCCCCTGCATCGCTGTGCCCTCTCTGTCTCTCTCCTTCCTATGCATTGCTGTGCCCTCTCTGTCTCGATCTCCTGCATTGCTGTGCCCTTTCTGTCTTTCTCTCTCTCTCATTCACCTGCATCGCTGTGCCCTCTCTCTCTCTCTCGATTCCCTGCATCGCCATGCCCTCTTTATCATTCTCTCTCTCTCTCGATCCCCTGCATCGCTGTGCCCTCCCTGTCTCTCACTCCACTGCATCGCTGTGCCCTCTCTCTTCTGTCTCTCTCTCTCTCTCGTTCCCTTGCAATGCTGTGCCCTCTCTGTCTCTTCTTCATTCGCTTGCATCGCTGTGCCCTCTCTCTCTCGTTCCTTTGCATCACTATGCCCTCTCTGTCTCTCTCTCTCTGTCTCGATCTCCTGCATTGCTGTGTCCTCTCTGTCTGTCTGTCTCTCTCGACCCCCTGCATCGTTGTGCCCTCTCTGTCTCTCGCTCATCCCCCTGTATCGCTGTGCCCTCTGTGTTTTCTCTCTCGTTCCCCTGCATCGCTGTGGCCTCTCTCTGTCTCGCTCCATTGCCTCTCTGTTTTCTCTCTCGTACCCCTGCATCGCTGTGCCCTCTCTCTCTTGTTCCACTGCACCGCTGTGCCATCTCTGTCTCTCTCTCTCTCTTTCTTGCTCCATTGCATCGCTGTGTCCTCACTCTCTCTCTCTCATTCCCCTGCATCGCTGTGCCCTCTCTCTCTCGTTCCACTGCATCGCAGTGCCATCTCTGTCTCTGTCTCTCTCTTTCTTGTTTCATTGCATCGTTGTGTTCTCACTGTCCCTCTCATTCCCCTGCATCGCTGTGCCCTCTCTCTGTCTCTCTTGTTCCCTGCATCGCTGTGCCCTCTTTGTCCTTCTCTATCTCGCGTCCCCTTGCATTACTGTGCATTCTCTCTCGCGTTCCCCTGCATCGCTGTGCCCTCTCTGCCTCTCTCCTTCCTATGCATCACTGTGCCCTCTCTGTCTCTCTCATTCCCCTGCATTGCTGTGCCCTCTCTGACTCTCTGTCTCGATCCCCTGCATTGCTGTGCCCTACCTGTCTCTCACTCCACTGCATCGCTGTGCCCTCTCTCTTCTGTCTCTCTCTCTCGTTCCCTTGCAATGCTGTGCCCTCTCTGTGTCTTCTTCATTCGCTTGCATCGCTGTGCCCTCTCTCTCTCGTTCCTTTGCATCACTATGCCCTCTCTGTCTCTCTCTCTCTCTGTCTCGATCTCCTGCATTGCTGTGTCCTCTCTGTCTGTCTCTCTCGATCCCCTGCATCGCTGTGCCCTCTCTGTCTCTCGCTCATCCCCCTGTATCGCTGTGCCCTCTGTGTTTTCTCTCTCGTTCCCCTGCATCGCTGTGGCCTCTCTCTGTCTCGCTCCATTGCCTCTCCGCTTTCTCTCTCGTACCCCTGCATCGCTGTGCCCTCTCTCTCTTGTTCCACTGCATCGCTGTGCCATCTCTGTCTCTCTCTCTCTCTTTCTTGCTCCATTGCATCGCTGTGTCCTCACTCTCTCTCTCATTCCCCTGCATCGCTGTGCCCTCTCTCTCGTTCCACTGCATCGCAGTGCCATCTCTGTCTCTGTCTCTCTCTTTCTTGTTTCATTGCATCGTTGTGTTCTCACTGTCCCTCTCATTCCCCTGCATCGCTGTGCCCTCTCTCTGTCTCTCTTGTTCCCCTGCATTGCTGTGCCCTTTCTGTTTTTCTCTCTCTCTCATTCACCTGCATCGCTGTGCCCTCTCTCTCTCTCTCTCTCGATTCCCTGCATCGCCGTGCCCTCTCTACCACTCTCTCTCTCTCTCTCGATCCCCTGCATCGCTGTGCCCTCCCTGTCTCTCACTCCACTGCGTCGCTGTGCCCTCTCTCTCTCTCTCTTGTTCCCCTGCATCGCTGTGCCCTCTCTGTCTCTCTCTCTCTCTCTGTCATTCCCCCGCATCGCTGTGCCCTCGCTCTCTCTCTGATTGACCTGCATCGCTCTGCCCTCTCTGTCTTTCCCTCTCTCCACTGCATCGCTCTGCCCTCTCTGTCTTTCCCTCTCTCCACTGCTTCGCTGTGCCCTCTCTGCCTCTCTCCTTCCTATGCATCACTGTGCCCTCTCTGTCTCTCTCATTCCCCTGCATTGCTGTGCCCTCTCTGTCTCTCTGTCTCGATCCCCTGCATTGCTGTGCCCTTTCTGTCTTTCTCTCTCTCTCATTCACCTGCATCGCTGTGCCTTCTCTCTCTCTCTCGATTCCCTGCATCGCCGTGCCCTCTCTACCACTCTCTCTCTCTCTCTTGTTCCCCTGCATCGTTGTGCCCTCCCTGTCTCTCACTCCACTGCATCGCTGTGCCCTCTCTCTCTCTCTCTTGTTCCCCTGCATCGCTGTGCCCTCTCTGTCTCTCTCTCTCTCTGTTGTTCCCCCGCATCGCTGTGCCCTCGCTCTCTCTCTGATTGACCTGCATCGCTCTGCCCTCTCTGTCTTTCCCTCTCTCCACTGCATCGGTGTGCCCTCTCTGTCTCTCGCCCATCCTCCTGTATCGCTGTGCAATCTCCGTCTTTCTCTACCTCTGGTTCCCCTGCATCGGTTTGCCCTCTTTGTCTCTCTCTATCTGTCGCTCCCATGCATTGCTGTGCCCTCTCTCTCTCGTTCCCCTGCATCACTGTGCCCTCTCTCTCTGTCTCGCTCCCGTGCATCACTGTGCTCTCTCTGTCTCTCTCTCTCTCATTCCCCTGCATCGCTGTGCCCTCTTTCTCTCTCTTCTTCCCCCGCATCGTTATGCCATCTCTGTCTCTCTCTCTCTTTTATGGTCCATTGCATCGCTGTGTCCTCGCTCTCTCTCTCATTCCCCTGCATCGCTGTGCCCTCTCTCTCTTGTTCCCCTGAATCGCTGTGCCTCTCTGTCTCCCTCCCTCATTCCCCTGTCACGCTGTGCCCTGTCTCCCTCTGTCTCTCTCTCTCGTTCCCCTGCATCACTGTGCCCTCTCTGTCTCTCTCCCTCATTCCCCTGCATCGCTGTGCTTTGTCTCTCTCTCGTTCCCCTGCATCGCTGTGCTTTGTCTCTCTCTCTCTCTCGTTCCCCTGCATCGCTGTCCCCTGTCTCTCTCTCTCGTTCTCCTGCATCGCTATGCACTCTCTGTCTCTCTGTCTCTCTCTCTCTCCACTGCATCGCTGTGCCCTCTCTGTCTATCGCTCATCGCCCTGCATCGCCGTGCCCACTCTGTTTGTCTCTCTCGTTCCCCTGCATCGCTGTGCCCTCTCTGGCTTTCTCTATCTCTCGTTCCCTTGCATTGCTGTGCCCTCTCTCTCTCGTTCCCCTGCATCGCTGTGCCTTCTCTTTCTCTCTCTCTCACTCCCCTGCATCGCTGTGCCCCCCCCTCTCGCCCCACTGCATCGCTGTGCTTTCTCTGTCTCTCTCACTCGTTCCCCTGCATCACTGTGCCCTCTCTATCTCGCTTTCGTTCCCATGCATCGCTGTGCCCTCTCTCTCTCTTGTTCCCCTGCATCACTGTGCCCTCTCTATCTCGCTTTCGTTCCCATGCATCGCTGTGCCCTCTCTCTCTCTTGTTCCCCTGCATCGCTGTGCCCTCTCTGTCTCTCTCTCTCGCCCATTCCCCTGTATCTCTGTGCCCTCTCTGTCTCTCGCTCCCCTGCATCTCTGTACCCTCTCTCTCGTTCTCCTGCATCGCTGTGCCCATTCTGTCTCTCTCTCTCTCTCCAATGCATCGCTGTGCCCTGTCTCTCATTCCCCTGCATCTCCATGCCCTCTCTGTCTCTCTCATTTTCCCCTGTATCGCTGTGCCCTCTCTCTCTCATTCCCCTGCATTGCTGTGCCTTCTCTGTCTCTCTCTCTCGTTCCCCCGCATCACTGTGCCCTCTCTCTATCTCGTTCCCCTGCATCGCTGTGCCCTCTCTGTCTTTCTCTCTCATTCCCCTGCATTGCTGTGCCCTCTCTCTCGTTCTTCTGCAACGATGTGCCCTCTCTATCTCTCTGACTGCCATTCCCCTGCATCGCTGTGCCCTCTCTGTCTCTCTCTCTCCATCTCTCGTTCCCCTGCATCGCTGTGCCCTCTCTGTCTCTCTCTCTCGTTCCCCCGCATCACTGTGTCCTCTCTGTCTGTGTCTCTCTCTCGTTCCCCTGCCTCGCTGTGCTCTCGCTGTCTCTCTCTCATTCCCCTGCATTGCTGTGCCCTCTCTCTCTCTCTCCGACAGCATGTTGCCTGGCATTAATAATTTGGACTGGGTGATGGCATGGTGGTGATCCTCTCCATTAACTCCGCAAAGAATGCCTGGTCAATGGAAAGCAGACTTTACTGACTGAATGGTGTTTCAAACCAAGACCGGTTTTTGAGCGAGAAACGAGCAGCTCATGTTTCCAATGTAGCATAGGTATGTGACATGGGGAATACAGGACAGTTGGTTTCAGGATAAGAGCCAGGGTTGAATGTGAGGAGATTGGGAGAAGGAGACAGCTGGGAGACCAGGAGAGTCACAGTATTAACTGGTTGAATTGCACAGCTCTTTAACTGGTACAGCACTGGCTCAATGGGAAGAATAGCCTCCGTTTGTCTGAGATGATTCAAGGACAGGAACAAAGTCCAAGTGTTAAACTTTCAAATCTTACAATTGCAACATAGTGGGCGGCACGGTGGCACAGTGGTTAGCACTGCTGCCTCACAGCACCTGAGACCCGGGTTCAATTCCCGACTCAGGTGACTGACTGTGTGGAGTTTGCACGTTCTCCCCGTGTCTGCGTGGGTTTCCTCCGGGTGCTCCGGTTTCCTCCCACAGTCCAAAGATGTGCGGGTCAGGTGAATTGGCCATGCTAAATTGCCCGTAGTGTTAGGTAAGGGGTAAATGTAGGGGTATGGGTGGGTTTCGCTTTGGCGGGTCGGTGTGGACTTGTTGGGCCGAAGGGCCTGTTTCCACACTGTAAGTCTAATCTAAGTCTAAAAAAAAATTTAAGAGGCATTTGGATGGGTATATGAATAGGAAGGGTTTGGAGGGATTTGGGCTGGGTGCTGGCAGATGGCACTCGACTGAGCTGGGATATCTGGTCGGCATGGACAGGTTGGACCAAAGGGTCTGTTTCCATGCTGTACATCTCAATGACTATGATTCCCTGTCTCTCGCTTTCTGTCTTTCTGTCTGTCTGTCTCTCGCTCTCTGTCTGTCTCTTGCTCTCTATCTCTCGCTCTCTGTCCCTCTCGGGCTCCCTCTGTCTCTCTCTGCCTCTCCCTTTCTCTGTCTCTCTCTCTCGCCTTCCCTCTGTCTCTCTGTCCCACTCTCTGTCAGTCCCTCATTTCACTCACTCTCTCTCTGTCTGTCTCTCTTTCCACCCCTCTTCCCCCATTTCAGTTTCTCTCTCTCTCTCTCTGTGTCTCACTCTATGTCTCTGGCACCCTCCCCTTTGTCTACATCTCTCCGTTCTTCTCTCTCTATCGCGCTCCCCCCCGGCTCCCATCTCTCTCCCTCTCTCCCTCTCTCTGCCTCTATCGCCCCCACTCTCTGTCTCCCTTCCCCTCCCTCTGTCTCCCTCCCCCTCCCTCTGTCTCTCTCTCCCCCCTCTCTCTCTCCCTCTCTCTCTCCCCCACTCTGTCTCCCTCTCCCCCCCTCTCTCTCTCCCCCCTTCTCTGTCTCTCTCCTCCCTTCTCTGTCTCTCTCCCCCCTTCTCTGTCTCTCCCTCTCTCTGTCTCCCCCCTCTCTGTCTCTCTCTCTCTCTGTCTCTCTCCCCCCTTCTCTGTCTCGCCCTCTCGCCCCCCTTCTCTATTTCTCTCTGTGTGTCTCTCTCCCACCGCCTCTCTTCCTCTCTCTCTGTGTCTCTCCCTCTCTCTCACTCCCTGTGTCTCTGTCCCTCTCTTTCTCTGACTCTCCCTCACTATCTCTCCATTTCTCCCTGCCCTCTTTACTCTCTCTCCCCCCCTCTCTCTGTCTCCCTTTCTCTCTCCCTCCCCCTCCGCCCTCTCTCTGTCTTTCCCCCTCCCCCCTCTCTGTCTCTGTCTGTCTCGCTCCCCCTCTTTCTCTGTCTCTCCTTCTCTCTGTCTCTCTCTCTCTCTGTCTGGCTCACTCCCCTCTCTCTCTCTCTCTCTCTCTCTGTCTGTCACTCTCCCCCCCCCCGTCTCTCCCTCTCTCCCTCTCCCCCCTTCTCTGTCTCTCTCCCCCCTTCTCTGTCTCTCCCTCTCTCTGTCTCTCCCCACTTCTCTGTCTCTCTCTCTCTCTGTCTGTCACTCTCCCCCCCTCTCTCTCTGGCTCTCCCTCTCTCTCTCTACCCCCTCTCTGTCTCTCTCCCCCGTCTCTCTCTGTCTGTCTCTCTCCCCCCTTCTCTGTCTCGCCCTCTCTCTCCCTCTCTCTTTCTCTCTCTCTGTCTCTCTCTCTCTCCCACCGCCTCTCTTCCACTCTCTCTGTGTTACTCCCTCTCTCTCTCCCCGTCTCTTTTTTCCTCTCTATCTCTCCCTCTCCTCCTCTCTCTCTATCTCTACCCCCTCTCTGTCTCTCCCCCCTCTATCTCTGTCTTTCCCTCCTCTCTGTGTCTCTCTCTCTGTCTTTCCTTCTCCCTCCCCCTACCCCTCTGTCACTCCCTCTCTCTCCACCTTGCCCTCTCGCTGTCGCTCCCTCTCTGTCTCTCCCCCCTCTGAGTCTCCCTCTCTCTCCTCTCTCTCTCTCTGTCTCTTCTCCTCTCTGTCTCTCCCCCTCCCCTCTCTCTGTCTCTCTCCCACTCTTTCTGCCTCCCTTCCCCTCTCTCTGCTTCTCTCTCTCTCTCTCTGTCTCTCCCTCCTCCCTCTCTCCCTGTGTCTCTCTCACCCCCTCCCCCCTCTCTGTCTCTCTCCCCTTCCCCCTCCCCCTCTCTGTCTCGCTCCTCTCTGTCTCTCTCCCCCTCCCTCCCTCTCCCCCCTCTCTGTCTCTCCCTTTCTCCCTCCCCCTCTCTGTTTCTCTCCTCTCTGTCTCTCCCCCCTCCTTCCCTCTCCCCCCTCACTGTCTCTCTCCCCCTCTCTGTCTTGCTCCCTCCTCCTCTCCCCCCCTCTGTCTCTCTCTCCTTCCTCTCTCCCCCCTCTCCTCTCCCCCCTCTCTGTTTCTCTCCCCCTCCCGCCCTCTCTCCCTCCCCCCTCTCTGTCTCTCTCTTCCCTCCCTCTTTCCCTCTGTCTCTCTCCCCTCCCTCTCCCCCCTCTTTGTCTCTCTCACCCCTCCCTCTCCCCCCTCCCTCTGTCTCTCTCCCCCTCCCTCCCTCTCTGTCTCTCTCCTCCTTCCATCGTTCCCTCTGTCTCTCTCCCCCCCCGTCTCTCTCCTCCCTCCCTCTCCCCCCTCTCTGTCTCTCTTCCCCCTCCCTCCCACTCCCCCCACTGTCTCTCTCCCCCCTCCCTCCCTCTCACCTCTCTCTCCCCTCCCTCCCACCAGCAGGAAGCAGATTTTAAAATGTTAGAATGCCAACTGTGTTGAGAACCAACCCTTCTGTAATCCGACTGAACTTCCAACCCACTGTCTCTCCCTCCCTCCGCCCCCGTCTCTCTGTCTCCCCCTCCCCCCCTCTCTCTCTCGGTCTGTCCTTCCCTCTCTCCCACCTCCCCCCCCCGTCTCTCTCCCTCTCTCCCATTTCCTCTCTCAGTCCATCCTCTTCCTCTCCTGTTGCTGCTGTTTTCCTTCTCTCTCTGGTTTTTTGGCGACGTGTCCGCTGTGGCGCCGAGCTCCTGTCCTCCTGGGATTGAGGATATGGCGACGCCGCCGCTGCTGCTGCTACTGCTGCTATTCGGCAGCGGGGACCATCACAGTTCGCTGCCGGAGCCCTCTCTGAGGGAGCCCTATGACCTCCTGTTCACGAGTGGCGTGCGGCACTACCTCCGGGCAGACTGGGAACAGGCAGCTGCGATGTTGGAACGCTCCCTGCTCGGCCGCTCGGCCGTGCGCCGCCTACTAGCTCACTGCCGCCGCCTGTGTCAGGGACCGCACTCCCAGCATGGAGGAGGCTTGTTTGCCGAGCTCCAGGGCAAAGCCAACTGCTTGGGCAGCTGCCTGGCACCGAGCCTGCACTCCCCGGGCACCCGGCACAGGGTCAGCCAGCAAATTCGCGATGCCTTCCACAGCCGAGCAGCCTACAACTACCTGCAGCTCTCCTACTTCAAGGTGAGGGAGACCAGGAGCTAGGAGCAGGTTTTGAGGATGAACAGAAAACTGGGACACACGGGCAGGGTCTCCATTTCAGAGACCTGTGCTGCCTTCCACCAACCGAACAGCAATGGGAGGAAATGGGGGTGAGGACACAGCTCCCTGGGGTGAGGACATGGGGAGGGTTCCTGTTACACAGCCCGACGCTGCCTTCCAAAGCCGAGTGGCCTGCAGGGTGAGGGGATAGGATGGGGCTGAAGGGCAGTTTGGTGACATAGACAAGGTAATAAGTGAGGTCTGCAGATGCTGGAGATCAGAGCTGAAAATGTGTTGCTGGTTAAAGCACAGCAGGTCAGGCAGCATCCAAGGAACAGGAGATTCGACTTTTCGGGCAAAAGCCCTTCATTAGGAGTGAGGAAAGTGTGTCCAGCAGGCTAAGATAAAAGGTAGGGAGGAGGGACTTGGGGGAGGGGCGATGGAGATGTGATAGGTGGAAGGAGGTCAAGGTGAGGATGATAGGCCGGAGTGGGGTGGGGGCGGAGAGGTCAGGAAGAAGATTGCAGGTTAGGAGGGCGGTGCTGAGTTCGAGGGAATGGACTGAGACAAGGTGGGGGGAGGGGAAATGAGGAAACTGGAGAAATCTGCGTTCATCCCTTGTGGTTGGAGGGTTCCCAGGCGGAAGATGAGGCGTTCTTCCTCCAACCGTCGTGTTGTTATGTTCTGGCGATGGAGGAGTCCAAGGACCTACGTGTCCTTGGTGGAGTGGGAGGGAGAGTTAAAGTGTTGAGCCACGGGGTGGCTGGGTTGGTTGGTCCAGGCGTCCCAGAGGTGTTCCCTGAAGCCTTCCGCAAGTAGGCGGCCCGTCTCCCCAATATAGAGGAGGTCACATCAGGTGCAGTGGATGCAATAGATGATGTGTGTGGAGGTGCAGGTGAATTTGTGGCGGATATGGAAGGATCCCTTGGGGCCTTGGAGAGAGGTAAGGGAGGAGGTGTGGGCGCAAGTTTTGCGTTTCCTGCGGTTGCAGGGGAAGGTGCCGGGAGTGGAGGTTGGGTTGGTGGGGGGTGTAGACCTGACAAGGGAGTCACGAAGAGAGTGGTCTTTGCGGAACGCTGATAGGGGAGGGGAGGGAAATATATCCCTGGTGGTGGGGTCCGTTTGGAGGTGGCAGAAATGACGGCGGATGATACGCTGTATATGGAGGTTGGTGGGTGGTAGGTGAGAACTAGTGGGGTTCTGTCCTGGTGTCGGTTGGGGGGGCGGGGCTCAAGGGCGGAGGAGCGGGAAGTGGAGAAGATGCGGTAGAGAGCATCGACAACCACGTCTGGGGGGAATCTGCAGTCTTTGAAGAAGGAGGCCATCTGGGCTGTACGGTATTGGAACTGGTCCTCCTGGGAGCAGATGCGGCGGAGACGAAGGAATTGGGAAAATGGGATGGAGTTTTTACAGGGGGCAGGGTGGGAGGAGGTGTAGTCCAGGTAGCTGTATAGACAAGGTCCCTGTTACACAGCCTCACACCACTTTCTGTAGGTACATAGCTGCTGCTGGTACAGGGAGAGGGGCTGAAGGGACTAGTGGGGCTTTTTGGGGTGAATGGTCAGCCCCTGAGGGTGAGGGAAGGACTGGGGACAGAGGCAGAGTCTGTATGACACAGATCTACATTGTGTTCAGTAACCAAACAGCCCCTGCTAGAGTAAAGTGAGAGCTGAAGCTCACCTTCCTGGGGCTGAGGGGAGCATTTACAACATCAGGAGGGTATCTTCGGGCATAGGCCTGTGCCGGCTTCCACAGACGAACAGCTGAGGACTACCCACAGCTGCCTGACACACGGTGGTTCTGGCTCTCAAACCACAACTGGGTGTGTGGAGAGATCGCTGTCGGCTGGGGTCAGGCTGCAGAATCGCAGAGATTGTCAGGAGACAGGGACAGAGAGAGAGAGAGAGACAAAGGGAGAGAGACAGGGAGACAGAGAGAGAGAGACAGAGATGGACAGAGAGAGAGACAGAGACAGAGACACGGAGAGAGAGAGAGAGACAAAGGGAGAGAGACAGGAAGACAGAGAGAGAGAGAGACAGAGACAGAGACGGACAGAGAGAGACAGAGAGACACGTGACAGTGAGGCAAGGAATAGGGAGAGAGTGCAGTTGAACACGTGGCTGCAAGGATGGTGTAGGAGGGAGGGCTTCAGGTATTTGGACAATTGGACTGCATTCTGGGGTAGGTGGGACCTGTACAAACAGGACGGGTTGCACCTTAACCAGAAGGGCACCAATATCCTGGGGGGTAGGTTTGCTAGCACTCTTCAGGGGGGTTTAAACTAATTTGACAGGGGGATGGGATCCGGACTTGCAGTCCAGCAAGTAAGCTAGCTGTTTGTCAGGATGTCCAAGAATGTAGGAAGGCTGTGGAGAAGGTAGCACTGACAGGGAATACTTGCGGACACAGAGATGGGCTCAAGTGCGTATACTTCAACGCAAGGAGTATCAGAAATAAGGTGGGTGAACTTAAGGCGTGGATCGGTACCTGGGACTACGATGTTGTGGCCATCACGGAAACGTGGATAGATGAGGGACAGGAATGGTTGTTGGAGGTTCCTGGTTACAGATGTTTCAGTAAGACTAGGGAGGGTGGTAAAAAAGGAAGGGGGGGGGTGGCATTGCTAATTAGAAATGGTATAACGGCTGCAGAAAGGAAGTTTGAGGGGGATCTGCCTTTGGAGGTAGTATGGGCTGAAGTCAGAAATAGGAAAGGTGCAGTCACCTTGTTGGGTGTTTACTATAGGCCCCCCAATAGCAGCAGAGATGTGGAGAAACAGATTGGGAAACAGATTTTGGAAAGGTGCAGAAGCCACAGGGTCGTAGTCATGGGCGACTTCAACTTCCCAAATTTTGATTGGAAGCTCTTTAGATCAAGTAGATTGGATGGGGCGGTGTTTGTGCAGTGTGTCCAGGAAGCTTTTCTAACTCAGTATGTAGATTGTCCAACCAGAGGGGAGGCCATATTGGATTTGGTACTCGGTAATGAACCGGGCCAAGTGATGGGCTTGTTAGTGGGTGAACATCTTGGTGATAGTGACCACAATTTTGTGACTTTCACCTTGGTTATGGAGAGAGATAGGTGCGCACAACAGGGTAGATTTGACAATTGGGGGAAGGGAAATTACGATGCTGTAAGACAGGATTTGAGGAGCATAAGTTGGGAGCATCGGCTGTCAGGGAAGGATGTGGTGGAAATGTGGAACTTTTTCAAGGAGCAGATACGAAGTGTCCTTGATATGTATGTACCTATCAGGCAGGAAAGAAATGGTCGTGTGAGGGAGCCTTGGTTGACGAGGGAGGTTGAATGTCTAGTAAAGAGGAAGAAGGAGGCTTACATAAGGTTGAGGAAACAAGGTTCAGACAGAACAGTGGAGGGATACAGGATAGCCAGAAGGGACCTGAAGAAAGGGATTAGGAGAGCTAAGAGAGGGCATGAAAAATCCTTGGCGGATAGGATCAAGGATAACCCCAAGGCATGTGAGAAACATGAGAATGACGAGAACGAGAGTAGGTCCGATCAAGGACAGTAGTGGGAGATTGTGTATAGAGTCGGAAGAGATAGGAGAGGTCTTGAATGAGTACTTTTCTTCAGTAGTTACGAACGAGAGGGACTGTATTGTTGAAGAGGAGAGTGTGAAACGGACTGGTAAGCTAGAAGAGATACTTGTTAGGAAGGAAGATGTGTTGGACATTTTGAGCAACTTGAGGATAGACAAGTCCCCCAGGCCTGACGGGATATATCCTAGGATTATGTGGGAAGCAAGAGAGGAAATTGCAGTACCGTTGGCAATGATCTTTTCGTCTTCACTGTCAACGGGGGTGGTACCAGGGGACTGGAGAGTAGCGAATGTTGTGCCCCTGTTCAAAAAAGGGAATAGGGATAACCTCGGGAATTACAGGCCAGTTAGTCTTACTTCTGTGGTAGGCAAAGTAATGGAAAGGGTACTGAGGGATAGGATTTATGAGTATCTGGAAAGACATTGCTTGATTAGGGACTGCCAGCACGGATTTGTGAAGGGTAGGTCTTGCCTTACAAGTCTTATTGAATTCTTCGAGGAGCGGCACGGTGGCACAGTGGTTAGCACTGCTGCCTCACAGCGCCTGAAGACCCGGGTTCAATTCCCGACTCAGGCGACTGACTGTGTGGAGTTTGCACGTTCTCCCCGTGTCTGCGTGGGTTTCCTCCGGGTGCTCCGGTTTCCTCCCACAGTCCAAAGATGTGCGGGTCAGGTGAATTGGCCATGCTAAATTGTCCATAGTGTTAGGTAAGGGGTAATGTAGGGGTATGGGTGGGTTTCGCTTCGGCGGGTCGGTGTGGACTTGTTGGGCCGAAGGGCCTGTTTCCACACTGTAAGTCTAAGTCTAAGTCTAAGTCTAAGGTGACCAACCATGTGGATGAGGGTAGAGCAGTGGATGTAGTGTACATGGATTTTAGTAAGGCATTTGATAAGGTTCCCCATGGTAGGCTTATGCGGAAAGTCAGGAGGCATGGGATAGAGGGAAATTTGGCCAATTGGATAGAAAACTGGCTAACCGGTCGAAGTCAGAGAGTGGTAGTAGATGGTAAATATTCAGCCTGGAGCCCAGTTACAATTGGAGTTCCGCAGGGATCAGTTCTGGGTCCTCTGCTGTTTGTAATTTTTATTAATGACTTGGATGAGGGAGTCGAAGGGTGGGTCAGTAAATTTGCAGATGATACGAAGATTGGTGGAGTTGTGGACAGTGAGGAGGGCTGTTGTCGGCTACAAAGGGACTTAGATATGATGCAGAGCTGGGCTGAGGAGTGGCAGATGGAGTTCAACCCTGCCAAGTGTGAGGTTGTCCATTTTGGAAGAACAAATATCTCTGTCTTTCCCTCCTCTCTGTGTCTCTCTCTCTGTCTGTCTTTCCTTCTCCCTCCCCCTACCCCTCTGTCACTCCCTCTCTCTCCACCTTGCCCTCTCGCTGTCGCTCCCTCTCTGTCTCTCCCCCCTCTGAGTCTCCCTCTCTCTCCTCTCTCTCTCTCTGTCTCTTCCCCTCTCTGTCTCTCCCCCTCCCCTCTCTCTGTCTCTCTCCCACTCTTTCTGCCTCTCTTCCCCTCTCTCTGCTTCTCTCTCTCTCTCTCTGTCTCTCCCTCCTCCCTCTCTCCCTGTGTCTCTCTCACCCCCTCCCCCGTCTCTGTCTCTCTCCCCTCCCCCTCTCCGTGTCTCTCCTCTCCCCCCTCTCTGTCTCTCTCCTCTCCGTCGCTCAGCCCCCTCCCTCCCTCTCCCTCTCTGTCTCTCTCCCCTTCCCCCTCCCCCTCTCTGTCTCGCTCCTCTCTGTCTCTCTCCCCCTCCCTCCCTCTCCCCCCACTCTGCCTCTCTCCCCTCCCTCTCTCCCACTCTGTCTCTCCTCTCCCCCCTCTCTGTCGCTCCCTTTCTCCCTCCCCCCTCTCTGTTTCTCTCCTCTCTGTCTCTCCCCCCTCCTTCCCTCTCCCCCCTCACTGTCTCTCTCCCCCTCTCTGTCTTGCTCCCTCCTCCTCTCCCCCCCTCTGTCTCTCTCTCCTTCCTCTCTCTCCCCCTCTCCTCTCCCCCCTCTCTGTTTCTCTCCCCCTCCCGCCCTCTCTCCCTCCCCCCTCTCTGTCTCTCTCTTCCCTCCCTCTTTCCCTCTGTCTCTCTCCCCTCCCTCTCCCCCCTCTTTGTCTCTCTCACCCCTCCCTCTCCCCCCTCCCTCTGTCTCTCTCCCCCTCCCTCCCTCTCTGTCTCTCTCCTCCTTCCATCGTTCCCTCTGTCTCTCTCCCCCCCCGTCTCTCTCCTCCCTCCCTCTCCCCCCTCTCTGTCTCTCTTCCCCCTCCCTCCCACTCCCCCCACTGTCTCTCTCCCCCCTCCCTCCCTCTCACCTCTCTCTCCCCTCCCTCCCACCAGCAGGAAGCAGATTTTAAAATGTTAGAATGCCAACTGTGTTGAGAACCAACCCTTCTGTAATCCGACTGAACTTCCAACCCACTGTCTCTCCCTCCCTCCGCCCCCGTCTCTCTGTCTCCCCCTCCCCCCCTCTCTCTCTCGGTCTGTCCTTCCCTCTCTCCCACCTCCCCCCCCCGTCTCTCTCCCTCTCTCCCATTTCCTCTCTCAGTCCATCCTCTTCCTCTCCTGTTGCTGCTGTTTTCCTTCTCTCTCTGGTTTTTTGGCGACGTGTCCGCTGTGGCGCCGAGCTCCTGTCCTCCTGGGATTGAGGATATGGCGACGCCGCCGCTGCTGCTGCTACTGCTGCTATTCGGCAGCGGGGACCATCACAGTTCGCTGCCGGAGCCCTCTCTGAGGGAGCCCTATGACCTCCTGTTCACGAGTGGCGTGCGGCACTACCTCCGGGCAGACTGGGAACAGGCAGCTGCGATGTTGGAACGCTCCCTGCTCGGCCGCTCGGCCGTGCGCCGCCTACTAGCTCACTGCCGCCGCCTGTGTCAGGGACCGCACTCCCAGCATGGAGGAGGCTTGTTTGCCGAGCTCCAGGGCAAAGCCAACTGCTTGGGCAGCTGCCTGGCACCGAGCCTGCACTCCCCGGGCACCCGGCACAGGGTCAGCCAGCAAATTCGCGATGCCTTCCACAGCCGAGCAGCCTACAACTACCTGCAGCTCTCCTACTTCAAGGTGAGGGAGACCAGGAGCTAGGAGCAGGTTTTGGGGATGAACAGAAAACTGGGACACACGGGCAGGGTCTCCATTTCAGAGACCTGTGCTGCCTTCCACCAACCGAACAGCAATGGGAGGAAATGGGGGTGAGGACACAGCTCCCTGGGGTGAGGACATGGGGAGGGTTCCTGTTACACAGCCCGACGCTGCCTTCCAAAGCCGAGTGGCCTGCAGGGTGAGGGGATAGGATGGGGCTGAAGGGCAGTTTGGTGACATAGACAAGGTAATAAGTGAGGTCTGCAGATGCTGGAGATCAGAGCTGAAAATGTGTTGCTGGTTAAAGCACAGCAGGTCAGGCAGCATCCAAGGAACAGGAGATTCGACTTTTCGGGCAAAAGCCCTTCATTAGGAGTGAGGAAAGTGTGTCCAGCAGGCTAAGATAAAAGGTAGGGAGGAGGGACTTGGGGGAGGGGCGATGGAGATGTGATAGGTGGAAGGAGGTCAAGGTGAGGATGATAGGCCGGAGTGGGGTGGGGGCGGAGAGGTCAGGAAGAAGATTGCAGGTTAGGAGGGCGGTGCTGAGTTCGAGGGAATGGACTGAGACAAGGTGGGGGGAGGGGAAATGAGGAAACTGGAGAAATCTGCGTTCATCCCTTGTGGTTGGAGGGTTCCCAGGCGGAAGATGAGGCGTTCTTCCTCCAACCGTCGTGTTGTTATGTTCTGGCGATGGAGGAGTCCAAGGACCTACGTGTCCTTGGTGGAGTGGGAGGGAGAGTTAAAGTGTTGAGCCACGGGGTGGCTGGGTTGGTTGGTCCAGGCGTCCCAGAGGTGTTCCCTGAAGCCTTCCGCAAGTAGGCGGCCCGTCTCCCCAATATAGAGGAGGTCACATCAGGTGCAGTGGATGCAATAGATGATGTGTGTGGAGGTGCAGGTGAATTTGTGGCGGATATGGAAGGATCCCTTGGGGCCTTGGAGAGAGGTAAGGGAGGAGGTGTGGGCGCAAGTTTTGCGTTTCCTGCGGTTGCAGGGGAAGGTGCCGGGAGTGGAGGTTGGGTTGGTTTTTCAAGGAGCAGATACGAAGTGTCCTTGATATGTATGTACCTATCAGGCAGGAAAGAAATGGTCGTGTGAGGGAGCCTTGGTTGACGAGGGAGGTTGAATGTCTAGTAAAGAGGAAGAAGGAGGCTTACATAAGGTTGAGGAAACAAGGTTCAGACAGAACAGTGGAGGGATACAGGATAGCCAGAAGGGACCTGAAGAAAGGGATTAGGAGAGCTAAGAGAGGGCATGAAAAATCCTTGGCGGATAGGATCAAGGATAACCCCAAGGCATGTGAGAAACATGAGAATGACGAGAACGAGAGTAGGTCCGATCAAGGACAGTAGTGGGAGATTGTGTATAGAGTCGGAAGAGATAGGAGAGGTCTTGAATGAGTACTTTTCTTCAGTAGTTACGAACGAGAGGGACTGTATTGTTGAAGAGGAGAGTGTGAAACGGACTGGTAAGCTAGAAGAGATACTTGTTAGGAAGGAAGATGTGTTGGACATTTTGAGCAACTTGAGGATAGACAAGTCCCCCAGGCCTGACGGGATATATCCTAGGATTATGTGGGAAGCAAGAGAGGAAATTGCAGTACCGTTGGCAATGATCTTTTCGTCTTCACTGTCAACGGGGGTGGTACCAGGGGACTGGAGAGTAGCGAATGTTGTGCCCCTGTTCAAAAAAGGGAATAGGGATAACCTCGGGAATTACAGGCCAGTTAGTCTTACTTCTGTGGTAGGCAAAGTAATGGAAAGGGTACTGAGGGATAGGATTTATGAGTATCTGGAAAGACATTGCTTGATTAGGGACTGCCAGCACGGATTTGTGAAGGGTAGGTCTTGCCTTACAAGTCTTATTGAATTCTTCGAGGAGGTGACCAACCATGTGGATGAGGGTAGAGCAGTGGATGTAGTGTACATGGATTTTATTAAGGCATTTGATAAGGTTCCCCATGGTAGGCTTATGCGGAAAGTCAGGAGGCATGGGATAGAGGGAAATTTGGCCAATTGGATAGAAAACTGGCTAACCGGTCGAAGTCAGAGAGTGGTAGTAGATGGTAAATATTCAGCCTGGAGCCCAGTTACAATTGGAGTTCCGCAGGGATCAGTTCTGGGTCCTCTGCTGTTTGTAATTTTTATTAATGACTTGGATGAGGAGTCGAAGGGTGGGTCAGTAAATTTGCAGATGATACGAAGATTGGTGGAGTTGTGGACAGTGAGGAGGGCTGTTGTCGGCTACAAAGGGACTTAGATATGATGCAGAGCTGGCTGAGGAGTGGCAGATGGAGTTCAACCCTGCCAAGTGTGAGGTTGTCCATTTTGGAAGAACGAATAAGAATGCGGAATGCAGGGTTAACGGTAGGGTTCTTAGTCAGGTGGAGGAACAGAGGGATCTTGGGGTCTATGTACATAGATCTTTGAAAGTTGCCACTCAGATGGATAGAGCTTGTAAGAAGGCCTATGGTGTATTAGCGTTCATTAGCAGAGGGATTGAATTCAAGAGTCGTGAAGTGATGTTGCAGCTGTCCAGGACTTTGGTTAGGCCACATTTGGAGTACTGTGTGCAGTTCTGGTCGCCTCACTTTAGGAAAGATGCGGAAGCTTTGGAGAGGGTGCAGAGAAGATTTACCAGGATGTTGCCTGGAATGGAGAATAGGTCGTACGAGGATAGGTTGAGAGTTCTCAGCCTTTTCTCGTTGGAACGGCGAAGGATGAGGGGTGACTTGATAGAGGTTTATAAGATGATTAGAGGAATAGATAGAGTAGACAGTCAGAAACTTTTTCCCCAGGTACAACAGAGTGTTACAAGGGGACATAAATTTAAGGTGAAGGGTGGAAGGTATAGGGGAGATGTCAGGGTGGGTTCTTTACCCAGAGAGTGGTGGGGGCATGGAATGCGCTGCCGGTGGGAGTGGTAGTCAGAATCATTGGCGACCTTTAAGCGGCAATTGGATAGGTACATGGATGGGTGCTTAATCTAGGATAGATGTTCGGCACAACATCGTGGGCCGAAGGGCCTGTTCTGTGCTGTATTGTTCTATGTTCTATGTTCTATGACATGGAGAGAGAGAGGAGAGAGACAAAGGGAGAGAGACAGGGAGACAGAGAGAGAGAGAGAGACAGAGACGGACAGAGAGACAGAGAGACACGGAGAGAGAGAGAGAGAGACAGGGAGACAGAGACAGAGAGAGAGAGAGACAGAGACGGACAGAGAGAGAGAGAGAGACAGAGAGACACGGAGAGAGAGAGAGAGAGAGACAAAGGGAGAGAGACAGGGAGACAGAGAGAGAGAGAGAGACAAAGGGAGAGAGACAGGGAGACAGAGAGAGAGACACAGACAGACAGAGAGAGACAGAAAGAGAGAGAGGGAGAGAGAGAGACAAAGGGTGAGAGAGACAAAGGGAGAGAGACAGGGAGACAGACAGACAGACAGGGAGAGTGAGAGAGAAACAGACAGGGAGAGAGACAGACAGACGTAGAGAGACAGAAAGAGAGAGAGAGACAGAGAGAGAGACAGGGAGAGAGACAGAGAGAGGGAGGGAGAGAGACAGAGAGAGACAAGGAGAGAGAGACAGAGACAGAGACACGGGGAGAGAGACAGAGACAGGGAGAGAAAGAGAGACAGAGAGAGGGTCAGAGACAGAGACAGAGAGAGAGTCAGAGACAGAGAAAGAGAGAGAGACAGAGACAGACAGAGAGAGGGAAAAACAGAGAGAGAGAGAGAGACAGGGAGAGAGAGAGAGAAAAAGAGATACAGAGATAGAGAGTGACAGAGACAGAGAGAGAGAGAGAGATAGACAGAGACAGAGAGAGACAACACAGAGAGAGTGACAGAGACAGAGAGAGAGGGACAGGGAGAGACACAGAGAGACACAGAGAGAGTGACAGAGACAGAGACAAGAGAGAGAGAGAGACGGGGAGAGATAGAGTGACAAAGACAGACAGAGAGACAGGGAGAGTCAGAGACAGTGAGTGACAGAGACAGAGAGAGAGAGACAGGGAGAGTCAGAATCAGAGACAGAGAGAAAAAGACACAGAGAGAGTGACAGAGTCAGAGACAGAGAGAGAGAGAGAGAGTGACAAGAACAAAGAGAGACACACACACAGAAAGAGTGACAGAGAGACAGAGACAGAGAGAGTGACAGAGACAGGCAGAGAGGCAGAGAGAGAGTGACAGAGACACAGACAGAGAGACAGAGACAGGGAGAGACAGAGACAGAGAGAGAGACACACACACACAGAGTGACAGAGACAGAGACAGACAGAGAGAGACAGAGAGAGAGTGAGACAGAGAGAGAGAGAGAGAGAAAGTGAAAGAGTGACAGAGAGAGAGAGAGAGAGAGACACAGAAAGAGAGAGTCAGAGACAGTCCCATGTCGTGGTTTCGAAAATCCATGTCAGAACTCCCTTTCGCTCTCTCTCCTTCCTCTCGCCCCACCCTCCCCTCTGTCTCTCTGTCTCTGTCTCTGACTCTCTCTCTGTCTGTCTCTGTATCTGTCACTCTCTTTCTCTCTATCTCTCTGTCTCTCTCTCTTTCTGTCTCTCCCTCTGTCTTTCAACTCTCTCCCTTTCCCACTCTCTATCTGTGTCTCCCCCTCTGTCTCCCTCCCTCCCTTTCCCCCCCTCTCTCTATCTTCCCCTCTGTCTCCCTCCCTCCCTTTCCCCCCCTCTCTCTATCTTCCCCTCTGTCTCCATCTCTCCCTTTCCCTCCTTCGCTCTGTCTCCTGCTCTGTCTCTGTCTCTCTCTCTCTCTCCCTTTCCCCCTCTCTCTCTATCTCCCCCTCTGTCTCTCTCTCTCTCTCCCTTTTCCTCTCTTTCTCCCTGTCTCTCTCTCGCCCATTTCCCTCTCTCTTTCTCTGTCTCCCCCTCTGTCTCTCTCTCTCTCTCTCCCTTTCCCTCTCTCTCTTTTCTCTGCCTCCCTCTCTCCCTTTCCCTCTCTCTCTGTCTCCCCCTCTGTCTCCCTCTCTCCCTTTCCCTCTCTCTTTGTCTCCCCCTCTGTCTGACTCTCTCTCCCTTTCCCTCACTCTCTCATCTCTGTCTCCCTCTCTCCGTTTCCCCCTCTCTCCGTCTCCCCCCACTGTCTCCCTCTCTCCGTTTCCCCCTCTCTCTGTCTCCCCCTCTGTCTCTCTCTCTCTCTCTCTTTCTCCCTTTCCCTCTCTCTCGCTCTCTCTCTCCCCCCATCTCTCTCTCTTTCGCTTTCCCTCGCTCTCTCTGTCTCCCCCTCTGTCTCTCTCTCTCTCTCTCCCTTTCCCCCCTCCCTCTCTGTCTCCCCCTCTGTCTCTGTCTCTCTCACTTTCCCTCCCTCTCTCTTTGTCTCCCCCTCTGTCTCCCTCACTCTCCCTCTCTCCCTTTCCCTCCCTCGCTCTGTCTCCCCATCTGCCTCTCTCTCTCTCTTTCCCCCTCTGTCTGTCTCTCTCTCT